>NC_089684.1:69645752-69984502 GCF_031753505.1 Anomalospiza imberbis
TGGAGCCAGTCAGAGATTTTGATCGTCAGAAGGAACTGGGAAAGAAAAACACTAAAGGTTACAGTGCAGGTGAGGAGGGCATAATAATGCAATTTATCACCTGCTTATGAGGTTTGTTGCTTGAATATCAGCACCAGGTGGGGTTTTTTGCATATATTCCTCATCTTTTCCAGCAAAACATCATCAGCCTTCACAGTAGCTCAATGCGCCAGGATACAGGATACTGGCACTTCCCAATATATCAAATATAGACACTCACATTTTGCAGTAATGGTCATTACTCTGGGCTATTGTGCAAATAGGTTTGAATGGATCTTTTAAAATTCCACTTTAAACACTGCCAGGAAATGAGGAATGTGCGATCTGGTTGCAGGAAGAGCTGGGGAAAGGAAAATGTATTGTCCAAATGTGCATTTAGCTCAGAAGGGGCACTGAGTACTCCCAGCCCTTATGAGCAATACCATGAGATTAACTCACTGCAGGCTGTCAAGGGCTTGTCAATGTATAATGTTTAATTATATATATCTTATGTTATAATTACACCTCGTTAGAAGCTTGGCTTGTTCCATTGTCAAGGCATGCTAATAATTGCCATTTCTAGATAAACCATAACCAAATACAAAATACCTATTAGGCTGATTATCTTTGTAAGTGGAAAAGAATTAAGCTCAAATTAGGTTTGTTTGGGTTTTTTTAAGGCTGCTAATTATTTAATTTTCTTCTGCTTACTTCACCAGGGTTTTGCTGAGGATAAACATATTTTCTACCCTGGCTCTTAGCCAATGAAAGGAAGAAGATGGAGGGTAAAGCAGGAGAGAACCTTGGTCATTGATTTGTAGCCTTCATTGCATAAAGGCATAATAATTATCTATTCCTTTGTTTTGCATTCCTTAGGTAGGAAAAATGATCATTCCTAAGAAACAGGATTGCCATACCTGGTGACAAAGATCCAGTATAACCACTGCTGTTAGCTGGCTCTCAAGATTCCTGTCCAAGCCTAATTTAATTTATTTTTCCATATGTTGGAACTTCTCCCCATTTCCTGTTGTTACTCAAAGTGCCATAACTTGGGATTCATAGGTTGCTTTCATAAGTGTTTCTTAGTCACTTTTTAAAAAAGAAAGGCACTTTTAGATCCTTTATTTAGAAATGCAGCATTTAGTTTCCATTCCACTTGTAAGTGATGGAGAGAGGCTGATCCTTAGCTCAGGTGCTCTGCCCTCCTGCTCTGTGACCTCTGAAAACAGTCTTAGTAGAAAATGAAAATAAGATTTCCATTTAAAAAGTTGAATATTATTATTCAGTACTCTTTTTTTTTTTTTTTTTTAATAATATGGGGACCCTTCAGGTGTGTTAGCTCTTATGCAAAGGCACAGAGACTCATCAGGTCCTCAGTGGGAGTTATTTAAACATTCAATTTTTCTTGTGTTTTTGCTTCATAGGAATTGCACTGCTTGGCACCAGACACAGACCTGATCCTTTTTCTAGCTGGAATTCTCATCAGAAAGTCTCTCATACCTGTTCAAATGCTACTGAGAGCCTAAAATAGAAGCACCAAGGTCACATCTGTTCTGCACGCCGAGAGGAATGGGTAGGAAATTCAAGGCAATGGGAATGAAAAGGAATTTGTCAGTATTGTGGCGGCTACCAGTGGGAACTCTGCCTGTCAGCAGGGCATCATAATAATAATAAAAAAAAATCCAACTCAAAAACCCCCTCACCATATGTGGGTTTATCTAAGCCATGTCCTTACAGAGGAGTCATGGATGGAGAAGTGGAAATGAGCAATGGCAACATTTTGGCTTCATCACTGGAGTTTTTGGGAGGCTTTGCTGCATAATTTTTAAAAGGTAGCAACGTGCAGCTCCTCCATTTGTCTGGAGCTTTTCCACTGGTAGGATGGTGCCTGGAAACCAGCAGTGCTGAGTGACTGAGAGCCAGCAGCTCAACACTCTAATGGGGACAAGGGAGGACTTGCAGCAAAGCCTCAGGTGGGGTCATTGCATGGCTCTTGTGTGGGGATTAAATATATGGAATGTAAATGGGAACTAGGCCACAGCGGGCGTAAGGTGGGACAGAAGAAGAAGGCATGGTGTCTGAGGTTTATTTTAATTGGATCCTCCCTGTTTGCTTATGTTGTAGATGTCGGCGAACCCAATGGGAAGAATGATGATGTCTGACTTATTTCAGAAGGCTGAATGATTTCTTTATTATAATTATGTTATGATACATTAATATACTATATAAAAGAGGATACTAAAAACTACATGCTACTCTCTCTAACTATCATATCTAACTCTCTCCCAACTCGTGACCCTGTTCTCCAGAGTCCAGACACAGGTGGATCCGATTGGCCATCAAGCCCAAACAATCCACTGTGATCCAACCAGGCATTCGCTCTAGGTAAACAATCTCCAAACACATTCCACAAGAGAAAAACAAGGAGCAGAAATAGAAATTGTTTTCTCTTTCACTTCTCTCTGTGCACCTTTATAAAAATCCTGAGAGAGAGAGAAATGTGCTTGCCACATGCTTACTTAGCAGAATTTTGGGCATGAAGAAATAATCTTAGTCTCTGTAGAATTGTTGGGAGACCCAAGTGAGTGGGGGTGGTAGAAGAGGGAGGGATCTCTGACTTAGTCAAACCCATCTCTGTCGTATTTCTCCCGTCCTTTGCACTCTGTAAAAGCACACTCAGGTTTTCCTCAGGAAAAATTCCCTAAATTTAGGCCCCAAATTCATAGAAATGAAGATGTAACTGTGATTTGCAGGGCGTCTTGTCCTTTAATGATCAGATTTGATGATTTTAAAGGTCTTTTCCAGCCTTAATGATCCTGTGAATCCATGATGCTGCAGCCACATTACAACAGGGCAGCTCTTGTGTCTCAGGTCTTGGAGTGCCTTTGCTGTCCTCCCCTGAGTTCCTGCAACATCAAAACCTTGTTTACCAGGAAGCAAAATATCAGGAAGTGATAAAGCAGGACAAACCCTCAGGAGGCTGGGGAGCTGCAGGATAAATTTGGGGGCAGCATGGGCCTGCTTTGCCAACAAACAGACACTTTTTATGAGACAGTCCTATTAAATAATGATGACTCACTCTCCAGACAGTAATTTATTTATATGCCTTCTTTAATGCTTTGCAAATCACTGCTTTAAAAAATGTCCATCTGGAAGACAGGGAGGCTTGGGAGACAGGGAATCAGCTTGATAGAGGATCAGATTAAATAAAAATGACATGGAATTTGACAGCGAGGACATGTGGTTGGAAATAAAAAACACAACCATCCCCCAAGCAGAAATGCAGCCTCATTGCTGGGACTGGTTGCTGTAGCTTGAGAATCCAGGTTTTTACTGGATCCTGCGAGACAAAAACATTGAGGAAGATGAGAAATGAGACATTGGCTGATATTTAGTGACAGCATTTCTTCCAGTCTGAAACATTGATGAGCTTACATTTTTTCAAGCCAGAAGGGATTACTTTGATATCATAGTCTGAATTAAAAAACATAAAAAGAGATTCTGTGCCTTGTAAGAACAGACCAGTAGAACCAGTAAGAGACAGAAGATACTTTTAAATTATAATTAATATTGGAGAAATTGGTATGGTTCACACAGAGAGAATTAGCGTATCAACCACAGGGAGGTTTCAGTGCAGGTTGTAGCAGGTGTAACAGCCAGGGTTTGGTATCTGGACTGGCAGGAAGGTAAGGACAGGTGGAATAAACAAGGCTAAAATTCCTGTTTGATTTCTAATATTGCCACCAAGGATGTCCCATTCCTGTGTGCCTTGAGTCCCCAGCAGGGTGTGGAGGGCAACGTCCTCCTCGTAAGGTCCATTCAGTGTTATGGGTACTGATGCCTTAAGTTTTAGCTTTCATATTTTTCAGATTCTAAGCTGCCTTGTTGTGGAGCTCTGAGCTTCATACTAAGTGTTAGCAAGTTCTCTTCGCAGGGTCTTTAGACAAAACAATCCTTTTCCAGCTTGAGAACCAAGGACAACCATTACAAGCTTCAGGCCCAAAAAGCACAAACAACTGTGAATGGAAGAGAGCAGACAGGGAGGATGGGACTTCATAACCTGAAGCTGTAATTCAGCAATTAACCCCAATATGCAAATGGACAAAAAAATATAAAAAATGTAAGACCCCGTGACCAGTCATCCATTTTGTGACCATTTTGGTTCATCTCGGGTGTATCCCTGGCTGGGCTCTTGTGCTGCCCAAGGTGCATCCATAGAGGCCTTCTAATAAATCCCAGCTTTATTCTTTAACTCAGTCTAGTCTCTGTTCCAGATCAGCCTCTCAAAGCATCAGTACAAACTGATTTATAGAGGGCCAAAGTGGGGATTACCAGGGGTTTGACTCAGTTTTAAAGATGATGGCACTGAGTTTTAAACATATTAATGGTGCATTTAAAAATCTCCCCTTAACTGTAATTAATATCTAAGCATTTTAGGTGATTCTCTCTGCCACTGTCCCAGGCAGCTTCTCCATTCGCCTCATGCCTGTGACTTCCTGGACATTTCTGCAGTAGCTGTGCAGCCTGGAACAGCTCAGCTCCTCTTGGCATTTTACTTTGAGATGATTATTAACTGTAATAGAACCTGGGGTTTTTGACACTACTTCCATATCTGAGCACCTGCCTTAATCTGTGCCTGGGTGCACAACCTGCATTCTGAGCTACTCTCCCTGCCTGGAGCTGGTGCTTAAAGCCCTCACAAGAATTTTATTGTTTGCTGGATAGCACAAACTTGGCCAACTCCCTTAGAATAATAGACTCACTTCGACTGGAAAATACTTTTAAGAACACGGAGTCCAATTTTTCACCCAGCACTGCCAAAGCCACTCCTAACCCGTGTCCCCAAGTGCCACATCCAAGAAATACCTCCAAGAATAGGAACTCCACCATCATCCCGGGCAGCCTGTGCTGGGGCTGGACAACCCTTTCTGTGAAGAAATTTTCCCTATATTTTCCCTGGCAAAATGTGAGGCCATGTCCTGTTGCTTGTTACTTGGGAGAAGAGACTCCTTGTTATGATCTCATGTCAGGGAATTGCAGAGAGCCATGAGGGGCTCCCTGAGCCTCCTTTTCTCCAGGTTGAGCCCCTTTCCCAGCTCCCTCAGCTGCTCCTCACTCTTTTCAGAGGATAAATTACAGCTGTTCTGACAACCTGGCCAAACACCAGGACTGTCTATTGCCCCTCTTTAGAGGGGGCAGATGCTTCACTGCAGAATTAAACAGAGCCAAGGCCCTGCCTGGGGGTGGGTGCAGCCAGCCCCAGCCTCCCCTGCCCAAGCTCTCAGCTGTCTGGAGGTGAGCCAGCCCCTGTCAGGAAACCACAGAGCTCCAGGCCATGCATGGCTGTTCTCCTGCAGGAGCACTAATGCACTAATGGGGTTATGCAACTTCTGGTGGGGAGCAGTGAGAGGAGCTCAGGTCCTGGTGCGTGTTGACATCACCACAGTTTCTCCTCCAGTGTTCACACACTGATGTTTCCCTTCGTCTGGGGTTTCCAGAAAGCTCCTGAGATGCTTCAGTCTGAGAAATCTGAACTCCTGGGTTTTATCCCTCTCCCAGCCACTGACATTGAAATCCCTCTTGCCTTGGTTCACATTCTCTGCCTGTTCATTTCTTTAGGGGTATCCTGTGCTCCACTGAAGACTCAGAGGTCCTTTCATGGGAAGCCAAGTGCAAATGGAAAGAATGACTCATTATTAACAGAATTCTCCTAATTCCAGGGTAGTAAAGGAGCACAGACTGCTGTAATTTCCACAAATTAATATTTTCCATGTTCTTTCAGTTGTCAGGAGGACAGGGTAACACAACAGTTAAAAACATTTTTTTTTATAAATCCGGAGGCACAAAATCAACTGGTGCTCTAGATCTGGGCCACAACCTGCTTCCAGGTGACCACCTTGTCCATGGGTAAGTGGTTGTCCTTGACTGAAATCATTGCCTATATTTGCCTTTGCAAAACTTGCCACCTTATCTTAGGAAGCTGTGGGTTTTTAAGTGTAAAATTAATGAACCTCTGGAATCAGCTAATGCTCTCCATTGGCTATAGAAGAGGCACAGGTACTTGGCTTTCACTAAACACCTGCCCTAAATATCTGTGACCTGACTTTGAGCTTTAGATTTTGGCAGGAATTGGTGACTTGCTGCTAGACACAGATGTGCCACAGGGCTCTGATGTGCCACTGAATTCAGGCTTTTTTAAATTACCTTTAACATTTGATTAGATACTGTTGCTTCCAAAAAAAGTTACATCAAAATTAGGAGGAAATCAGTAGCCAGTGATCTTCTCACATCAGTTCTTTGCTCCTGTGACTCTAAACGTGTGGTTATTTGTGCTGAGTTTTTTTCTGTGAATTTCAGGGACAGAGAAGCATCCACTATGGAAAATGCTGTGTAAAACCTGTTTTACACATTGGCTAAGTCAGATCTCTGCCAGGTCTGTGCTTCTTCCATGCAGTGATACATCCCAGGCCTCAGCATAACTTGATTAATGCTGCATTTCTTCCTAACATTTCCATCAGCAATTCACATCAGTTGGCTGCAAAGTGTTCCACCAATAAATCCTCACCCAATTCCTGCTTTATTAAGTAGAGAAACATCTGGATTTGGGGCTCAGGTGTCCGTTTCAGGCCCCACCTATGGAAGGCAGGGCAGTAGGTGGAGGCACAACACCATCAGGAAGGGCTGCATGCCATGCAGCTGGGGGTGGGATTCCCCTGGGAGCTCTGGGATATCGCCCTTGGAACGTGTCTGGATGGAGATGGGGCAGTGTGGAGGGGCTGGCTCCTGCCACCTGCCTTTTTTGTCCAAATCCACACACCCAGGACCACACGGGACCCGAAAAACCGTGACCTTTCAAGGTGCAATCCAGTCACTCTCATTACGATTATTGCGCCGGGTGCTGCTATCCTCAATTTGTCTGCTTTTCTGCCTGTTCCTATCTTTTTATTTTCTCCCTGCTGTTCTTCTCTGTGCCTGGATGGCTGTGGAGAGCATTCAGTTCCACTTAGTTGTGATTTCAGGGAAATCCTTCTTGACGTGCAGAAGCAGCGAGGTTGGGGATTTTGTTCCCTGTCCTTTTTCTGAAGTGTGTGCATTTCCTTGCACGCTGCTCTGTTGACTGTACACAGGCTTTGCCCCTCAAGAGACAGGAAGGAATATTGTTTTGGTCTCCAGACACTTTGCAATGTCACAAGCTCTTAGTGCAACACATTTAAAATTTAGCAGTGAGAAAAATGAGGATATGTGTAGGATGGACTATGCAGCACAGCAACGAGTTCTAGTGATTTTCCATCTTAAATATGAGCTGCAGTATAACTTAATTATTATTTTTCTATTCTCTTCCCTTCGCTCCAGGTTTCATATCAGCATCACAGCACCATTCAATTCCTGCTTGCTGAGACAGCTTTCATTTGGGGTCAGAGTCAGGAATTCAGTGGATTTTCTCCTGTGTAAGACCACAGTGAAGAGGGAATCGCAGTTCCTCAGCCTTGGCTCTTTTTCCTCGGCTCTTTTCTAGATTTTTTCTCAAGGAACTTACACTTGAAGAGTCTGATGGATACCTGCTAATACGTTCTTGGTATATGTCTTAAAATTTAAACAAGATATGTAGATTTTAAAAATGGCTTATTGATAAATTAAATTATCTCTTCCATTGGAATGAGCTGTTTTTAAAAAGGAGAAATTAGACTGTAGAGACTGATGTGGTGGAAAATGGTCAAGGAGAGATCCAAGTTATAAAAATTCCACTGTATCAGCAAGACTGCTGCTGTTGAGAAGGTATTCTTGACCTGGTATTGGTAATTGCTGCAACATTCAGTAGAAACTTATCTTCCCTTCTCCCCCTCCAAGCAAATTAAAGAATCATTTTCATCTGCACCCATGAAACTGGTTTTGGTTTTTTACTTTGATAGATATTTTTCACTGCTTTTGGCCCTCTTTACACAAGGTCTAATAAAACCCTGGATAGCTGTAAATTCTTTAATTTATCAATTTGTTACTTACTCACTTTCAGTCCCTGCCTTCATCTTCAGCTTCCTCATTATCTACCTGGAGTCTTCTGTGTGCAAAACTTGATGTAAAAACATGCAGTTCCAGGCAGAAGGATTATGACACTTTTATCCGTCATTCTACCAGTCCAGCCCTCATCTTGAGCACAGTGACATCTTCAGCATTTTGAAAGAGTCTTTTCCTGATTTTTTTTTCTTGTATTCTCAGTTATCATTTAACTGAGAGGACAGAACACAAAACTCTATGGAAAAACAGAAAAGAAGCTGATTTCCAAGATTTCACAAACCATTTCATCTTGTTAGGAAAAAAAACAATTTTATTTATTTTTATAAAATAATATAAATTGGATTGACTGGGAAATAAGACAGGAGTCTCAGCAGGTTTATGTTGCTGTGATAATCTGAAGTTATTCAGCATTGTGGGATGTGTCTCCCATAGCCAACCAATATGTTTTTGGCAAATCACAAAATCCTTAAGGTTGGAAAAGACCCTGAAGATTATCAGGTCCAACCTTTGACCAAGGACCACCCCTCCCACTACACCATATTGTGAAGAGCCACAGCTTCTTACTCTCTAACCTCCCCCAGGGATGGTGACTCCACCACTGTCCTGGGCAGCCCGTGTCAGTGCTTGACCACTATTTTAGTGAAGAATTTTTTACTAATATCCAACCTGAACCTCCCCTGGTAGAACTTGAGAACATGAAATGGCTCATTAGGTGACATCCTATTAGAAGAAATGACTTTCTGTTCCCTGTTTGACCCACTCTGGCTCTTTCTTACATCACAAATCAAGGTAGAATCTCTCTTTCCTCACTCACATTTAATTTGAATTTCTTTCTTCTAGCAAACAAGAGTGTAATATTTTCTGTTTAATATCTTTGTTGAACAGGGCTGGCTAGAAGTGTGTGCACAGCTGCAGATGAGAAAACAGCTGCTTTGGAAGGCACAATTGACATCTCCTGATGGCTCCTTGAAGCATTCAGCCTGAAGCCTCCAGAATCACATTTGTCCTTTTGATGGCCTTGCCATGTCAATGCCTCACAGCCATCCCCTGACTGACCAACTCATCCTGTCATGTTTTCCTCTCAGCTGTTTGCTCTGGAAAACTTGAAGCTTTACTAGATTCATAGTTCCTAATCTCCAAATGTGTGACCTTATCACTTCAAAGTGTTAAATCTCATCCCATTTCTGTTATTCCAGTTCCCATTCAATTATTTCAGTAGACTGAAAGCCTCTGTGTAAGTGATGCCTCTTGTCATCAGTTTAATTCGTATACTCTCAGTTTTGCCAAGTTTATTAGTGAAAGCATTACCAAGACCATTGTCAGCACCCAATACTTGTAATTATCCTCAGAAAATCACATTTCTTCTTCAGCCCAGTCCACTGACATCCTCTTACTGCCTCTCATCCTCTTACTTACCTTGCAGCTACAGTTCCTCCCTTGTTCTTCCACTGAACTTTCGGTGGAACAACTTTTTAAAAATTTCACTTATATTTTAATGAGCTAATCTAACATCTGAACCAGAAGTTTCCAGGAGATGAGTGTCTGTGACAACAAAGAGCTCGTTTCCATATCAGTGACCAAGAAGGAAATGCTTTCCCTTTAGGATATCAAGGTTCCTAACTGGTGACATGTGCCAGGCAGAGTTTTATCCCCTTGGAAAGGCAGCTTTGAGTACGAGGTTGCATGACACATGTCTTATCTCTGAGGTTCTTCAAAAGGAACCTCTTCCATGATAAAAAGAATCAGACCTGAGAGACAAGGAAAGGAAGAGAGCTCCAATTCCTGGCTATGAGAACTGGTTTCCAGATGGGCTGCACAGTCTCCAGCCTTTCTTGAGGTTGGACAAAGTTTTGTGTGATCTCAGATTTGATCTTGCTTTGAGCAAAGACTCCTGATAGTCCTTCCAACCTGAATTTTCCTAGCACCCTATGATCCCACATATTATTTTACACCATCTTTCTAAAAATGTTATCTGACCTCCAGAGTATCCACATCACCAGCAGAGAGAAAGGCAGTTCTCCAAAGGCAAAGCTTCCTCCATAGAGACTCTCAGTTAAAATTAATTTACCTCCACTGGGGTTTTTTGGATAGATATGTTTTCTTAGTTGCAGCACTGAGAAAGTGATAAAAGTGAAAGGTGCCTGAGTACTCACTGTTGTTTTTACAGGAGGTTTGTTCGTAGTTTTAAATTTTTTTCCCCTATTTTCCCCACTATAATTTGACATGAAAAGCTCCTTTCACTACTCTGCCTAGAATTGTTACAAAAAAGCTTTCTGCATGTACATGTTCAGAGAGCATAAAATAAAGTGGCCTGAATTGCTGCGAACAAACCTCAAGCTCCTCACAGACACCCAGAACAAACCACCGTGTGCACATAACACACCACAGTGTCTGCACTCTTTCCCAGCCTATAAACTCTGACTGTGGAGGCAAAACATGGAAAAATATCACCATGGGATAAGGGGTTGCTGAGGCTGTGATTGCCTGGAGCTAAGGGCTGAAATTTCTCCATGAAACACTGAGACTTTTTTTTTTCTTCTGTCCTGAGGGCAATATTTCACTCTGCAGCTCCTCAAAACAAAAGGCCAACGAAATATTACGACAAGTCCCCCAGTGATTTTTTGCCACACAAACCCACATAGGCCCCATGGTTTTATTCCATTTCCTTTTAAACACCAGCTACTAATGAATAACGGGCAGGTTGAATGTGTTTCATATATGGAATAGAAAATAACTAGAAGAACAAAATGCTTAGGCTGTAAAGCCAAATAAGTAAAACTCAGGAAATACCACAGTTTAAGCTGTTCATGCAACTTGACCTCGACTTTGTTGTGGCTGGGCTCTGGGTTGCAGTTATTGCATGTTATTTTCCAAAGGCACATGTTGCAATTAGGCTGTTTCATTCTGCTTCTCTCTGCCCCCATTAAGTATCACATTTCCAAAAAAGCTCTGCTTATTTTCACTTGGAGTCCTCAAGCCTTCTTGTCCCTCTTGTCCTCAACTTCTGTCCTTCCCCAAAAATGAAATAAAATTAAATAAATCAATCAACCAACCAATGAAAGTAGGGATAAAGTACCCCTTGCACTTTTTTTTTTTTTCTGTGAAATTAGGCGAGTCAGGGGTGTTGCTTATTTCAATGTGGCCCTTGTGTGAGAAAGCTGTGTTTGGAATTAAGTGGAAGGTGGCAGTAGAAATCTTTACATTGGTCCACAGGTTCTTCTGGAAAAAAAACAGTGCTCTTCATTGGGAAAAGAAAACAGTGTTTTCCACTGGAAAAAACCAGTGCTCTCCATTGGAAAAAAACCAGTATTTTCCATTGGAAAAATCAGTGTTTTCCATTGGAAACAACCAGTGTTGTCCATTGGAAACAAAGCAGTGTTTTCCATTGGAAAAAAAAAGTGTTCTCCATTGGAAAAAGCAGTGCTTTCCATTGGAGACAAAACAGTGTTCTCCATTGGAAACAAAGCAGTGTTCTCCATTGGAAAAAAAAAGCAGTGTTCTCCACTGGAAAAAGCAGTGTTCTCCATTGGATTCCTGGGGTCTGGTGCTGCTGGGAGGGATTCAAAACTCCAGCAGTAGGTGCTGCTCTGGAGGCTGTGGTAAAATAATTCCCAAGGTTACAAAGGGTTTCTGACACTGGAGAGATGGGAGTGGAACAAGCCACTGAGTCACAGCCCAGCTCCTTAATTGGAAGACCATTCTGCCAATTTTCCCACATTCTTTCCCTTCTTCATTCCTACATAGAATGATAGAAACATAAAGTGATGGAAT
Source organism: Anomalospiza imberbis (assembly GCF_031753505.1). Classification (NCBI taxonomy): domain Eukaryota; kingdom Metazoa; phylum Chordata; class Aves; order Passeriformes; family Viduidae; genus Anomalospiza; species Anomalospiza imberbis. The sequence continues at coordinate 69,657,555 of NC_089684.1, forward strand.
GGTTTGGATTGGATGGGAGCTGAAGGACAATCCATTCCCAACCCCAGCCACAGGCAGCAACAGCTTCCACTAGACCAGGTTGCTCAAGGCTTTGTCCAACCTGGCCTTGGACACTTCCAGGGATGGGAAATCCACAAACATCAAACACTGGGATTACCCCAGGGATGGGCATGTTACAAATGCACTGACAAATCATCTTACCCTTCTCATCAGACAGTTTATGAACCTCTTGTGAAACGACCTCTCACAGATTTTTGAAAACATTTCCCTCTCCATTAGCTTTCTTTCTTGGCCTTGTAAACACATATGGAGGGAATTAATTTTACACAGTTATTGTCTGTCAGTTACTACTTTATGCATCATGAGGTTTATTTCGAAAATTAGGGTGCTGCTCCTTCAAGCGTTAAGCAGATGTTCACTGCTCACAGTGAAGGCAGCCCCCTGAAATCCATTAAATTATTTGTGTGTGGGAGGCTGAACAAACCTGCCTGCCTTTGCAGGAGCAGGGACCTCTTAGCTAAAAATAATGCATGTTTTGGATAAAAGTCCAAGATTTCCAGTTAAGACAGCTGGTCCAGAACTTGTCATAGAGATACTGTTTGCTTTTTTTTTTTTTTTTTTTTTTTTTCCCTTCAGTGATCTCCTATTAACCCTATAAAGGAAAAAGGGCAGCAGATAGACTTAGACACAGAAATAGCAATGGCAATTTGTCTGTTTATGTTCATACAACCCCAGCATATGGTGGCATATGTTCTCTTCCCCCAATCTGATTAAAATTGACTGAGAAGAGAGATATGAATATTTTTTTTTCTTGTAGGCATCACATATTAAAAGGTGACAGCTCTATCATATCATAGCAGCAAACCTTTGCCTGATGCCTGAGTCACACATTTCTCCAGGCTGACAGAACTGTTATTACTCTTGCACTTTTGGACACATGTGACCACATTGTAGACGACATTGATGCTCCAATATGTTTAGGAATTTGTACTACCTGCACTTTGTTTATGTCATTTTGGAGCTATTTCCATGCTGAGTTCCTTAGGATGGAGTGTAGACCCATTTAAACTGTTCCTATTAATGACAACCAATAATTTTCAGACACTTGAATGCATGAATATTTGGTTTCTTTCAATTAATTTTTTGAAATAAGCAAAGAAAGAAAGTTTATGGCTTTTTTTTTTTTTAATATGATAAAAATGACAGAGTAGTTTGGGCTGGGAAGGACCTTAAATACCATCTAGTCCCAACTCCCCTGCTATGGGCAGGGGCCCCTTTCACTAGAAATTTCAAAATTTGAATAACATTTAATATAGATTTTGGGTTTTTTTGTTTGTTTTTTTTTCTGTTTGTTTTTTTTCTGATGGAAACAGGGCAGAACTGGAGCAGATCCCAAATGATGTCCCATGAGAAGAATCAGTCTGTGTTACTTAAGTGCTTTGTGCCTCACTTTCCTCATTTGCAGAGTAGAAATACTAATGACAGGGGTTTGGAGACATCCAAGCAAAGGCCAAATTTGTATTTATGCAGGAGAGGAGACTCATTTAACCCCAGCTGTGACTCAATATGCTTTGGAGATGGGTGAGGAGAGCACGGAGCCTTCCCTCCCCACTCAGGAAGGGCACAGCACCCCGAGCCAAGCCAAGTGCACTCCTCCTGCACTGTCAGTTCTGCTTTTGATTTCACCTAGAGCATTTCTAATTCCCTTGATTAGTGCAGCTGAAATCCAGCTGGGAGCCCCTTCTCCTCCACTCATGCCATGACAGGACTGAAATCTCTGCTGGTCAGGGTCTTCAGCTTAATGGTCCGTGTTGAAATCACCTCTTGACTTCTGGCAGTGCCAAGAGCTTTGTAAATCCTTTGTCCCAGGGATCCTAACAGAACACACTTCCCTAAACCTTTATATTTATAACAAAGGTCTTTACATCTCTGCCAAATTCAGCTTCTTCCACAAGCTACACATTCTAATTCTTCATGAACATCAGGTTTCTGGCCCTGGACTGCAATTGCAGATGTAGAAACAATTGCAACTACAAAGAAAACCCCAAAACAAAACCAGAAAAAAAGGAAAAGAAAGACCATTTTCTTTTCCATGCAGGCTTATTAGACATCTACCTATGCTAAATGATTCTAGAGTGAGTCCTCTTAAATCAAGCACAATTTTTCTCAGGTATTGATTTGTAGGAGACTACAGTAGAAACTGATGGCATAATTTGACTGTTTAGGCCTGAATGTTGTTTAATGCCTTTGAAATGAAGGAGGTAGTGAAATAAGGATTTTGGGAGGGAAACAATAAGAAAACAATAGGAAAAACTGATTAATATTGTCATGCCAAAATAACTTCCTTCAGGGGACAACAAACTGTGTTGATGTACTGTGTGTACCAGAAGCTGAAAGGATTTGTGGAGCTTGGGAATTCAATTGCTGCTTTTTCTGGAGTGACTTTCATATCCTCCTTCTCCCTCACCCCTAGTCAGGAAACCAAGTTTGTTCAGGGGTTTGGAAACTGAGATGCTGCCTACTGAAGTAATTTGTGCTATAATATTTGTTAAGTCCAGGTTGAGTGGGGCTTGGAAAAACCTGTGATGGTGGAAGGTGTCCCTGCCCATGGCAGGGGGTGAACTGGATGGTCTTTAAGGTCTCTTCCAACCCAAACCATTCTGTCATTCTATGATTAAATTTTTGATGTGAAGAAGAAAATCTTTCCTGGACTGCCAAGCACATCTCTGCATGTTTCCATTTATCTTCATCTGTTTCTTCGCAGTTGATATTGTTGAGCCAGGGACGGGTGAAATTACTTGTACGATTTCGGAAGGCAAATGAGCGTTTATTCAAAAGCACCTCTCTCTTTTATAGAGAACATCATGAACATTAATTCCATTGGTCTTAAAGTAAAAACATTTCACCTGATTGGTACACTGGACTTAGGTCAGTGTGGTAGAACATATCTATGAGCAATATGGATGGAAAGCAAGGTAACAGATTGTTTACATTCCTCTTGGACTTTTTCCCAGGCTTAACCTGGCAGAAATCTTTCTCTTTTTCTCTCTGACTGAACTGAGAATATCCACACACAGTCAGTCGACCAAAAATCAGGGGCTTGATTCTGTACAACAGACAAAAAAAGTAACACTCAATTAGGCAAAGCACTGCAAATGAGGTGGCAAGGACCAAGGGAGAGGCTCAGGCAGTAGATGGTCCTGCTTTGGAGACATCTGAACTTCTTTGAGTTCTCCTGGAGAACTTCAGAGGCACATGAACTCAGAGGCCTCAGTCTGTAACCTGGCACAGCATCAGGCACAGCTAATTGAGTTGAGGTGCTAAGGATGGGAGATCACCTTGAGGTTCTTTGACTTTTTGGTTTGTTGTCTCTTTGCTGAGGGGTTCAGGCAATAGCAGACCAGACTTCTTCCTCTGCAATGACAAAACTCATAGAAGTGAAAAATGAAATATTTTCCTGCTTATGCTTTTTTTTTTCCTCTTTTTGTTTTTCCCTCTAAAAGAAGAATAAAGCATTGAAAGGAAAAAAAAAAAAAAAACCAAAAACCTCCCTCCAAGCCAGGACACTGTAGAACCTGATATATATCCTCCAGCAGATTAATGAACCCTTGGGTCAAATTTTAAACCTTCCCTGCAGGTGGTGACCATTTCCTCATGCTTTTACAACCAGATTTTCCCATTTGTGCCTAAAATTTTTATTTCAAACCTTTACCCATTAAAGATACAATTGAAAAGACAAAATCAAAGTGAGTTATTCTTGTGAAATGACTAATGTGATTAGTGTTATTGTAAAGAAGAGGTGGTGGAACTGCAGTTTTGATCTCTCCCTACTTTGGGAGCCATAGACATACTGAACAACAGACTTTTAGATCTCATGCTCTTGGGCAATGGGCTTTGCCTTTTGAAGTGTTTCCTTTTTTTCCCCCCACTTCACTCTTCTCTCTCTCCCTTTTTTTTTTTTTTCCCTTGGGTGGGCAGGGAAACCAGAGAAAACCAGCCTGGGTTTTTTCACAGTCTCTAACTGATCTCTGAGCAGGGATGGTCCTCACAGTTTGCAATGTGGCCACCAGGATCAGGACTGTGTGTTTTGAGCTCTTGGTTTTGTGTTGAGCATGGTGATAACGCTTCCCTAAGTCCCAAGGTGTTTTATGGATATAAAAGGGCAAGCCCTGTCTCACAGCTGGGATATCTGAGGTGCAGGGAGGTTAAGAAACCACTTAATTTAGTGCAGTAAATAATGGAGATAGGAATGAATATTCACCATGTCTCCAGGCTCCCATGCACTTATTTTGGAAATGCAGTAAAAAAATATTAAATGCATGAGAAAACAATAGAATAATAAAATATCCCAGCCAGCACCACCATCTCCATCTGCCAACTCTGCTCAGTGCAGAATAAAATCACTTTTTTTCTTATTGCTCCCTGGAGTGCTGATTGGCATCAGCCTTGCTGAACTTTTCTCCTGTTTTTCTCAGTGTTAATCACAATGGTGGTGGCTCTAAACTGTATTTGAGGGGCTAAAATCTGTGCTTTGCCAGGAGGTTCGTGCTCACAGCATTTGCTTGAACTCTGTGAAATTCTCACAAAGAAAGCTGATCAATGCAAGTGGTTATTAACTAATTAGTAAAGACTTCAGTTGTTAATCTAGAAATCTGCCTTAGTTGAGGTCAGGAAGGAGCCACGACATCATGTCCTGTTCTTGTGGGGAGAGGAAATGAGAGGAGCTCCTCTGATTTGAGGTGTTTACAGGGCAGGGAGTTCACCTCTGAGTTAGTTCTTGAGCATCCCTTTAGAGCCAATCGAGAGAAATGAATACTCCTACAGCAAATCACTCATCCACCACCCTTAGACACCTAAAATCCACACTGTGATTGTCTGCATTGTAAATTGTCTGCAGAGCCATTTAAATTGCCAACACATGTGGACACTGGCACTACCTAAAGTCAAAATTTAGAAGGAAAGTGAATTCCAAATGAAATAATTTTATCTACACAGCTGGATGTGGCAATCAGTGCTGTGGTTTAGTTGTTATGGTGTTTGGTCAAAAGTTGGGAGTTGATATTCTTAGCGGTCTTTTCCGACCTTAAGGATTTTGTGATTCTCTGATTTATTTCTTGGTTTGTCAAAAACATTTTATTTTCCCTGAGTTCATGTAATTTCTATACATGTTCTTTACATTTTGATGGAGAAACAATTACAAGAAATAAAGGCTGAGGAGAGAAAGGGGTTGGAAGGAGCATACAAGGATCATCTAGTCCAAGTCCTGGCCCTGCACAGGACAGTCCCAAAAATCCTACCCTGTGTCTGAGAGCATTGTCCAAACACCTATTGGGCTGTGACAGCCTTGGGGCCATGATCACTGTCCTGGGCTGTGAGATAAAGGACTCTGATTTATTGCAAATTTCATTTTGGTGCGAAGGGTCCAAAGCGTATGAAATGTTGACAAGGAAATCAGTAAGGCAGCACTGCACAGGAGTGCAAATGATGATGATGATGGCAAAATCCTGCAATTACTGACTCCCAAGGAAAAAAAAGACTGATGAACTTAGTCATTACCAATGACCTACATGACCATTATCTCCTAGAGATCCTACGCCGGGCTCACAGGGCAGGCCCTGTCCATCGTGACAAAAAGAAGGTCTGTACCTTGAAGACCTTATTCAGCCTTGTACCAGAATGAGAACTGGCTGAAGAAACCAGTTTTTCAGCACAATACTGGAAGCCGTCCTTTCACACAGGCAGCTTTGTGGCCTTTTTTGCTGTTTATTGCTGTGAATGAGGGTCCTCTACTGAAGGTAAGAGCTTGGTGGTATGTGTTTCCCTCTGCATGTTTTATTTTGCTAGCGTGGTTTTCTCCTTGATTCCAACAAAGTGGAACAGATCAAACCCACAGTTTTATAAGGATAAAGTCTCAGGCAGAATTTCAGCACTGGGATACAAGTTAAGTGCACCTTACAGAGCCTCTCTTTAGATTAAAAGTTAAAAATAAGGCAGCAAAAGTACTGGTGTCCAGAGCTCACTGTTTCCACCACGAACCTCCCTGTTTTATAAGATTTATAAATCAGCTTTGAAAAGTTTCTGCAGGCTAAATTTTGGCATAGAAAGTCACAGGCAAGACTTGGTTTACTAAAACTCATTAAAAATGGTTTGATGTTTTAAATTACACTGAAGCAAGAGAGGAAAAATTCTATTTCTGTGGCTTTCAGCATTTCCTCCCCCACCATCCCATCCAATTTGAATTAAAATGTGTCTGAATAACTATGCTATGGTACCACTTTCTTTTCTTGTGGTGTTTCCATCAAGTCTTTCTGTGGGTAAAGCAGTCCCTTTCTAATCTCCAGAATGTTCAGCTCAGCTGCTGAACACAGTTGGAAAACGTTTCCATTTCAGAAGTGGTTTTTTGCTTTGAGAACTTTGTAAAATCTGTGGCAACTTAATCCATCTGAGACCAGCTGAACAACGATCTATTTCTCTCTGCTGACCTCAGTGGACACTGGGAGAAGCAGTGTAAGAAACAAAAGTGACTCCTTTGGATGGTTCTCATTGCAGTTATGATATGGGTGGCTGGAAATGGGAAATGCAGATGGAATTAAGCATTGCTAAACACAAAGGGACCCAAGTGGGAAGAATCCACCATGAATATCCATTCCCAGTGAAAGCTCTACATTAATTATTGCCCCTCAGAGCAGGGATCTTGGAGACTTTGCAGGCTGGGGCAGCAATTAGGAAATGGAGCCAGAAGGGGTCTTAGGGATCATTAGGATGGGAATGGAGTTCCAAACCACCAGCACAACTCTGTTTGAATCCTCATCTCTCATGTCTCCTGAGACTTGTTATCTCAGAACGGATAATTCACCTCAAAAGGAGGGGAAAAAAACACACAAAGGTGGCAGATATGGCCAGAGGTGTGTAACAACTTCTGCAATAAGGAAAAATTATATAAAATAGTCCCTTTAACTTAGCAACAACCAGGATGGACATGATCAGACACACAGAAAACAATGAGAGACATTGAAAAAGTGAGCAGGGAATCATTACTCTTCCTTTCTTGAAATACAGAGAATAGGGGACATCCAATTCAATTATCAGGCAAGCAGCTCAAAACAAACAAAGTGAAACAGTGTTTCATATGGAGTGTAATTAAATTACCCCAGAAAGCTGTGGAAATTTAAATGATTGTGCTCAAAACCTGACAAGACTTTTTCAAGGTAAATTTGGAACCATTAACTGCAGTGGCAAGTCCTTATGCTACTGTCTGCCTGAAGGATTTACCAGGGAAAAGATTTTACTATAAATGTCTTCTTAGTTCTCCACTTTCCCTGAAGATCTGCCACAGGATAGTATCAGAGGTAAGGAATTAGCTTGGATGAATTTTCTGTCACTCTACACAGTTGTTTATAAATTCTTTTCTCACTTTATTTTTAGGTTTATAAATTCCAGCTCTGGAAAAATGTTTGATTAATTAAGTTTTATAGCCTGTGGGAGGGGAAATCTGTTCTGAAAAGCTTCAGAAAGCACATAAATCTACAAAAGAATGTCCAGATGAGAGAGAGAGAGACTGTAGAGATGGGGAAGGTCAATTTTCAGCAATAATTGTAGCTGGATGCATCCAGTTATTGATCCACTTCACCCTCATCCTGCATCTTTTTAGGGAGATTCTACATCCACACCTAAATCTGCACATCTGCCCTTGCTGCTCTATGGTTGGGATAATAAATGTGAGCAGCTGGTGCCTTCCTGTCACAAAATAAAGCAACACATCCCTTTATGTTGGCTTTGGGAGCAGGATGGAGCCCAGGGTCACACATTTCATAACCCATTATTGCTGCTGGAAAACAGAAGCAGTTTATTCATCAGGTGTGGCAAGGCACTAAGTGGCTTTTCAGGGGTGAGCACTGTTAATGCCACAGCTCCAGGATTCTTGTTATGATCGAGGAATCGCGGTTTTCACTCAAGAAAAAGAAATTTAAGGATGAGATTCAACCTGCTGAACAGATGGAAATTGCGATATCATAGACTCACAGGATGGTTTGGGTTGGAAGGGAACTTCAAGACCATCCAGTTCCACCTCTTGCCATGGGCAGGGACACCTTCCACCATCCCAGATTCTCCAAGCTTTGTCCAGCCTGGCCTTGGACACTTCCAGGGATGGGGCAGGCACAGCTTCTCCTTATCCCAGGTCTTTCTCCAGCTCTCCAGAGCCCCTTTAGGCTCTGGAAGGGGCTCTGAGGTCTCCCTGGAGCCTTCCCTTCTCCAGGTGAACACCCCCAGCTCCTGCCCTCAGAGCAGCTCTGTGGCCTCATCTGGCCTCACTCCAGCAGCTCCATATCATGGGATGCTTAGTCTGGGTTTCCTCACAGTCAATGAACTCATGAAATCAGTGAGTCATTACAGATTCCACCTTGTAAGGCTGCTGGAGTAGTTTTCTCTCTAGTCAGTGACTAAGCCAGATCTCAGCTAGACCTCAAAATTCCAGAAAGATGGAGATAGCAGAGATAAAAACCACTTTAAAATTTATTTATTTCCAATTAAAAACTGCTAAAAATTAGCCAGGAAGACAAAATACAATTTAAATCACCAGGTAAAACAGCAAGACGTAGAACTAATAATGAATCTTTTGAGTTTTTTAAAAATTTTGAAGCCATTTAGCTTTGTCCAACACACCTGACTACCTTTGGGAAGGCATATCAGGAAAAAGAAAGTCCTTATAAAAAGAGAATCTCAGAAGTGCTGGAAATTAATTGTTTGTGGCAGTTTGCCTGTTTTTCACACTGTGCTAACAAGAGACTCTTGTTCCAGAGCACAGGTACCTTGGGAGTTTCTTTATTGGTTCAAAAGGTTTACTGAGACCAAGTTATGTGTTGTTCCTTGAGTCCCATCACAGGTTATTGCTTTTTCTTAGAACACCAAATTGTGTAATGTAACAAAGTTTTTGAAATAATCTCTGCTTCCACCTAGGAAGGAACTGCTGTTCGCATAGTAACTGAAGAAAAGCCTGAAGAAAGAAGCTGGCAATTACATCAATTCTCAGACTCACATAGAAGGAATATCAAATTTATCTGTTCTAGAAACTTCCTGCAGTAGGGGCCAAGCTTCGGGCTGGTAATACCTTCAGAAAGTGTTTATCTTTCTAAACGTTCCTCAGACATTCTTTTAAAATATTTTTCAATAGGTAGGATCCATAACAACAATTTCTGAAGGCTTGGATTAAGTGTGGAGGCAAATAAGAGAACATCCAAATCCCTGCTGTGATTCAGCAGGTTGGACTTTGTTAAAATGCCCCTGTACAATCTTGTAGAGGACCAAGGTAGATGCACTTTATCAATACAGGACTTTATCTGTGAGATGTTGTCACCTGCTTAACTTAATGCATTAAAAGTAGACAGGTTTGTGAATTTAATCTTCAGAGATAGTGAGTTTTCCTTCTGAAAATCCTTCTTTTACATAAAATGGAGAGTAGTCTTAAAGAATATCAGTTCCCTGTTAAGGTTTGAAGATTGTTTTTTTGTTGGGGTTTTTAAAAATTATCTCCACACGAGGAGAAATATCCACCAAACTTCCTTTAAGATCCTCACTGACATGCACCATATTTTGAAACTGGTTACCGTAATCGAGATCAGCAGTTGAATGCAATCTTGAAAGACAGAAGAAGCTGTTTAACCCACCTGAAATGCCTTGTTCTTCTGAGGAATTACATTTTACTTCAGAGGCTTTTTTTTTTTTTCTGAGAAACTGCCAGATAGTACACATAAATCTCAAGCAACGTTTTTTTGGGTTTTTAACAGATATTCTCATTAGAAAAATTGGTTTAGACCAGTTCTACAAAACATTCTCCTAAAAATGAACATTTGAACATGTTTCTTGATGTGGATTTGGCTTCTTATTTAAGAGTACAAATTTGAATTGCTTTCTAAAAAAAAAGAGCCCTTCAACACATCAGAATTTCAAACCATTTTGTGAGAGTTTTGGGTGGACACTGTCAGGCACTTTGCTGGTTGCATTTAGAGAAGAGTGAAGAACTTTAACATGGTGTTGACAACACTGGCTTAAGCCTGTTTGCTTTTGTTCTAAATACTACTGGGCTTTTTTGCCCCAAACCATTGCAAAGTCAAAGTAATAAATGGGTAGACATGAGCATTTTATGGCCTTTTGTTTTTGCAGAGAGAGAGAAAAGTATTATCTGTCTGTGTTGTGTGTAATAGTTGCTGTGCACCCAAGCAATAATTATTAAAAGATGCAGCCAAATATCAATATGACCTGAAATGCTTCACTGCATCCTGCTGCAGCTCATGCTCTATAAACCACATTCTTGAAGATTGAAGAATCCAAGCGGTGCTTGTGTGAGTGTTCCCCAGGGAAAGTTCATTCCTGGCTGGAAGTGATGCCAGCACTGGGGATCACACCCAGCCACGGTGAAACTCCCCACCATGGAGGAGTTTGACACCTCAGAATTATCCAGGGGATGGCTCTGAGAGGAGTGGGACATAGAACATAGGGAACTAAAACGTCTTCACAGCCCCAAAATGACTGCACAGCACTCCACTGGATCATGGTTAAGCAGTGGGATGTGCAAACAGCAATTTGAGCTGTGACAAAGTTAATGCCTGGCACAGGAATTAACAATTTTCATTCCTTACCTCATTGGTAGAGAACTAAATGTCCTCCAAGTGGAATTGTGGATCCTGGAAAGTTAATGCACATCTGTTGACTCTGTGCTGGCCAAGAGGCCTCTGGAAGCTCCCTGAGGACCACCCAGTGCCTGTAGATCATGGGCTGAAAATCACAGGCAGTTACCCAAACCTGAATGAACCCGGGATGGAAATCAAAATGAAGTTTCCAAATTCAAGAAGTCCACGGCTGTGTGTCAGAGCCTTCCAAGAGGAGAAATGGCACAGATCCTACTTGGCTTCCAAGCTACTCTGATTTATGAATGAGATGGTAAAACCCCTAAGAATTTAATTTTAGGACTATTTATGTTTTCTGGTATGTGTCATTGGAAAAAAAAAAATTGGTCAGTAGGGGAAGCCATTTAAAATTTAGCTGGAATTTTTGAACATTTAACAGTCCTGGAAATTATTTTTCAAGCTGCTGATCATTTCTGTGGGGAAAATATTAAATAAAATCAAAGACTTTGTGCAAGGTCCCACATTTGGAGCTGCTTCAGAGTTAAGATTGGTGGATATATGGCAGCAAGTCGGAGCTCCTGTATTTCCACACTGGGCAGGTGCAATAATTCTGATGATTTTAGAAAGTATTGGTCACTGCACTGATTCTGTTCATGAGTTTCCCAGTTTTTTCCATAGAGGTCTTCATTATATCCAATACCACAATTATAATTTCTAGGGTGTATTTACCAGTTTTATACTCTGAGATATTTGAATACAATGCACAATAGGTCTGGCTTAAATTACAAACTGCTGACTTGAACAGAATCAAGATATGTTGGAAGATTATGTGAAAGATTGAAAGCACCAGACCTAATGTTCATTGGGAAATCCCCACTTATTCTCTGAGATAGGGTGGCTGAACGTGCTTTGATCTCAGTGTGACTTATATTTTGAGGTAAAACCAGATTATCTGAAATAATTCTGAGTATAACTGACCTAACCCATTCAATTGCACATGTGAAGTAACTAGACAATGGCATGGCCATGGTCACACTCCCTGTGAAGGTCTAACTTCCTTTGGATCCATTAAGAAAAAATGTAAATTTGTCCATAAAATCATAGGATCAAGGAATTATAGAATATCCTGAGTTGGAAGGGACCCACAAGGATCATTGAGCCCAACTTCTGTAGCTTTGCAATTTCTTTTCAACATATTAATTGCTGAAACAATTGTTGAAAGCCAATTTAGTTAAGCAAGCCCATTTTTAACATATGTAATGCATTATTTTCAGGCCATCCTTCTGCTGGCTTGAGCCCTGCTGCAGTTTTAAATTCAAACAGCCTGGAAAGAGGCTTTTTGCCTGAATCCTTTTTCAGTTGAAGGCAATGGCAGAAGTCCACTCACTTCAAGGGGAATAAGATCTGGCACTAGTGAAGATGTTTGGCTAAAGTGCCTTTGCCTGAACATCACTTTCTTGGGATGAGATCCTTGTTTTGCAGACAGTTTGGATCTCTTCTTAAGGATATGTCCCTTCTTGGGTACAATGTGCAAACTTTATGCTTCCATGATGTGCCTAAATTGTTGATGATGACAGCTAAGCCCAGCTCTGCTTCACAGAACTAACTTCTCTTACTTTTTTACTGACTAAACTGGAGTTGAGGGACACAGAGGTGTCACACAAGGTCTGAGCTCCTGGAAAACCTATGTTACCTTTGAGGCAGATTGATGCAATGCAGTGCAGTGCCTCACTTCTAATTTTGAGCCAGAAAGGGTGATGCCCATTTTCTTTAAATATAATATATTCCTGTTTAGCCTTTAGGACATATTTCTGCTTCACCAGAGGCAGGTAATTCACACCAGTGCTTTTCCTTCCCTTTCCTTCCCTTCCACCTGTGCTAAGCACCAGGAAAAAAAAAAAAAAAAAGTCTTTCTTCAAAGATTCTCCCTTTATCCTCTTGGCATGAACACAAGCAGGAAGCAGGAAATTGCTTCCTTGCAAAATATCTGATAAACTGGCACTTAAAGTCTGACAGTGGAAAGACACAGCTCTTTATTTCCTTGGACTGAGGTGGAAATTAAAGTTATGTTAGCTGTCTCCTGGGGTATTGATCACAACCCTGCTGCCTTTGGAAGGCTGCTGAGGTGCACTTTTTGCACAGATGACCTCAGTGAGAAGTGTCCTCAAGCAGAGCCCCTGTGCAGCCAGCAAGGATTGCTGGATTCCTGTGGAGGGAGCTGTGGCTTGTAGCCTGCTGGCTGGGATGTTTAGAAAGGAATAAGGAAGGCGGGTTGATTTTCCTTCTGCTTTTCTTCTCGGTTTCTTTACCATAATAATTATCTTTGACAAAATTTCTGGAGAAAATGATGGATTAAGTGACAGAAATGGTTTGCTGCTCTTTAGGTCTACAATAATGAAGCCCATGGAGGTTTGTGCTCAGCCATGGAAGAGAAAGGTTGAAATGCAGACAAAATGCTTACCTGATTGTAGGATGTCACAGGAACACATGAAAAGAGTGGGACTGATGAAAGGGGTCTCCACAGGGGGGCTTGTCCCTCTTTTCCCAGACAAGGACAAATTATTTCTGTACCATTTCAGACAGATTTGATCTCCTTCATTCTACAAAAGTATCCTGCAGTGGTGTTTTCACTGTATCCCTCAATGCTGGTGTCCTACAGACACTCTTGGTCTCAGCCTCCACTTCCTTCAGCTCCACAGCTCACTCAACAACTTGATCACTCTCACTTCTCCTTTCTGGATTCCCTCCAACTGGAGCCATATTTTCTTTCAGCTGTGGTGTCCATGACTGGACACAGTGTCCAGTGGAGCTGCAAGTCCAGTTTATGCCTCCCTGAGGGTTTTTGTCTCTGCAAGAACCTTTCTCATCTCTAAGTCCTTCACTAATCCCAGGGATCTAGCCAAGAGTCAAAGTGTTGGCTTTGACAGCAGGATGCAAATATGTAGCAAAGCTTTGATCTGGATGAAGGGAATGTTTTTGTTTTTGGTTTTTTTTTTTTTTAAGTTTTGGGTCACTAGGACAACTAAATAGAGCGGTCACTTAAGCTGGCATCAATCAGATATGAGTCACCCATCCACTCAGGTGCAAACCTGGCTCCATCTCTGCCCACTCCCTTCTGGGAGGCACAGGGATATATCCCCTGCCTTGGTGTGGGGAGCTGCAACGTGCTGAGGTGTGAAAGGAGGGCTGCACCCAGAGATGGGCTCACCATGTTGGATATTATAATGTCAAATGTGTGCTGAACACTTTGGGAACTGTCAGAGGGTTTGGTTTGGAACAGTTCCTTGCAGGTGGTCAACAGGTAGAGGTTTATGAATGTTTCCCTATCTAGCTTCAGCTTTTTTTTTTTATTATTATTTGTTTTTTGTGTATTTGTCATTCAAAGCAGTGAAATTTTGTTGAAATTAAAAGCACTGACCAGATTTCAGTCTTACTTGCTAAAAGCTTTACTGTACCTAGTCATAATTTTAAAGGCTAATGTGTAAATAGTAAAAAACAAATCGACTCAAAGGGGGAAAAAAACAAACCAGGGAGAGTTTAGAGAGGAAATTAATAGAATTGTATGGGATTTTCCCTGCATTTTACTGCAATATTTGAACTGTCTCCCTGGGACTGACACTTAACCTTGCATCTCCAGTGTATATGGCAGGCTGCAGACCCTAAGCTGAATCCTGTCTAATAGTTCCAATATCTGTGTGCTCAGGACTGATGGAATCAGACTTCATAGGAGGCAAATGCTTGTTTACAGATAAAATTTCCCTACTTTCCATGACTGAGATTTTCTAATCTGAGCATTTTTATTTAAGCCATTATGTATAAATGTTCAAGGAGATGATTTCAAGAGCAATGACTCCATGGGGCTGTTTCTCTAAAAATGCCCTACAAACTCCTCACTCACAAGCTGCTGATTCATGGGCAGTTAATATCAGATGTACAAATATGAATAAATTCTCTGAAATTCTATTCCTTTTTTGAAAACCGGGGCTGATTATACTCCCACCTTAAATTTAAACCTGGGTTTGACAATAATAATAATATCCATATCAGTCATACACATGTCCAGATCAGCTGCCCATGTCATGAAAAGGACAATGTCTTGTCAGGGGAAGAATTTAAAGGCTCTAGATCAGCTAATGAATTTGTACAACACTTTGGGAAGCCTGCCAAAGCTGTAATGCAAGCCTGGCCTTTTTAAAGCCCACTGAATTGTATTATTAACCTTGGAATAAAAGAAGACAGGACCATTTTCAAATTTTATTTTGATAATTATCATGCACAAGCAATAGAAAGCAAACAGCAACCTTCCCCTGGACACCTACTCCTCATTTGCACATTCTAATAACTTACATTTTCATACACATGTGAAAACATGGTGCTTTCCTCATTAGTGCTGATCACATTCCTCATTAAGTTAAGTAAATACCCCCAAAATACCAACACATTTGTAGCCAAATTTGACATTATTTTACACAGGCTCACAGCCAATGCATTCTTTTGGTTTTTGGTTATCTTGGATAGTAATTTCAAAGAAAAAAACAATTACAAGGTTTGATATTGGAAATAAATAAACCTGTGTGCCTTGGTTTGAAAAGAGAGGTGACTGCTAAGGAAGGCAGGAGCCTCTCCTGAAATGGAAAATATAAGCCCCCTCCCTCCGAATTATTATAATTTTGAAATTAAGGGGCTCTCAGGCAAAGATATGGGAATAGGAATAACAGCTCTTTATTAAGGAAAAAAAATGCAGTAATGCAAAACAACCCTGCCAGAGTCAGAGCAGGCCCTGGCAGCCTGTGGGTCAGGGAGGTGGCAGCAGTCCCATCCCATGGTGGCTCAGCCCTCCTGCAGTGCCAGCTGTGGCTCTGCTGGAGCAGGGATCCTGGACAAGGGTGGAGTTTTCCTCTGAAGCTCCAGGGCTGGTGTGGATGGGCCTGGGCTCCCTCTGGGAATGCAGTGGAGAAGAAAGCTGCTCCTCTGGGAATGCAGTGGGCAAAGGCTGCTGTGGTGTTGCCAAGATCAGATTGTACCCAGGTAGGAATGCTTGGCTCCTCCCCCTGGGCAGAGCATCTCCCCATGGGATGATGGAATTTTCTCAGCCATGCAGGGACACTCACTGGCCCATGAACAGAAGATAATTAATAATTAATGGCACATGAACAGAAGAGATCTCCTGGAGGGAGGATTGGCTGTGGAAGAAATAAAGAAAAAACTGCCCAATGATCAGAAGAGAACTGCCCCAGCTCTGACAGATGGCAATAGAATACACACCCCCAGGCACATCTTGCATTTGCAACCTAAGGCACCTGTGGCTGGGTCACCTCCTGACTGTGTTCTGGTTTTGGTCTGCAGTTGCCAGGTGCTGGAGAGCTGAGCTGCTGCTAGCACAGGCTGCTCATCTGCACGCAGCTGAAACAGCATTTCCTCCCTGTGAGTCCTGAATTCAGCTCTGGGCAGCCCTTGAATCACTGCTGCATCACCACGGGCTCAGCAGACCCCTCTGCTCCAAACACAGAGAGAGTTTGGAGGGGAGGGTGGGAATAAACCCATTACATTCCTGCCTTGAAGTTAGAATGTGTCTTGCATAATTGTAGGTGTTATTTTGTGGGTGGGGTTTTGGTGGAGCTGGTTGGGGAGTGTGGAGATTGGTTTTTAAAAAGTGCTGTGAAATCGTTCAGGCCACCACTGGAGCCTCTTGCTGGCATAAAAATTCAGCTCAGAATATTAGGGATGAATTGGTCGTGACACCAGGATGAATATTTAGCTTAAATCCAGAGTTTACAATGGGTAATACCTAATTACAACAGTAATACCTAAATCACAGAACTGTAGTTTAGCTTGGGTTGGAAGAGATCTTAAAAACCACCTAGCCCCAACCCCCAAATGTGCTGCATGCTCTGACACAGCTCAGTGCTGGGCTGTTTTGGATTCTCAAAGACATGAGCTCTACAGCAATCCCACTGTTCTCCTGCCCTGCCTTGAGCTTACCTCTACTCTGCATCAGCAGAGCAAAGCAAAGCAGGCACAGAATACTGATTCCTGCTCTGGGAACACATTCCTGCTTCCAGGTGTACTGCTGCAAGTAGAGGAGTGCTGGCATAAAGATGTCAATTTGCTGAAACCCTTCAGTTTTTCAGTGAAGGGTAGGGACAAGCTCATTTTTCCTCAAGGAAAAGCTATCAGTGTGGAGCTGAAAGGTGCCCTCCAAACATGGTGCTTCTTACAGGATGCTTTAATAATCTACAAGAGACAGAGAGCAGGGGGAAAGGGGAATTTGCAGGTAACTACTGTGGTTTCCAAGGCAGGAGAAATCCTGACAAAAGGAGCCTTCCAAGCTGTGTAAACAGCAGAGGAAATACAACATTGAGATGCAAAAATAATGCATAGTATCTTGAAATACTCAAATGGTTATTTTATACAGCTGGCTGTGGAAATTCTACATTGTTTCAGCTCTAGTAGATCTTCGAGTCATTATAAATAACTTAATGAAAGTGTTTACTGTGGAGGCAAGGTCAGTGGAACAGAATTGTAATTGTGCGATGAAAACCACAACGGGGAATAATAAAGAAAATGATACAGACCTGTGTAAATCAAAATGCTTTTTCACCTTGAATGCCATGTGCAATTCCAGGCACCTAAACTCAAAAGTGGACACAGGAGGAATGGAATTGATTCTGTGATTTGCAGTAACAACTATTCAAAAATGAGATCATTCATCTTAGAGACAAAAGAATGATCCACACCATTAAAAATATGTATAAACAAATAAGCTATAGAGATGAGGTAGCTGCAGAACTCTGTTTAGAAGTTTCTTAATTTTTAGAACAAATACTATTTCCTGAAAAAAGGCACTTTTTTTTTTTTTTAACAGGAAAGAGGAGTAATTTTTGCAGTAAAATCATAATTAGCCTTTGGACTGCATTGCTACATGATATTGTGGTGATCATAAAAGCTTAAAGATGCTGTTCAATAGCTGGTAAAAACCTGGGATTCCTGAGGATTGTATCCTAAATCTCTCTTCTTTCCTGGCCTCATGGCCACCTCTCCCACCTGCTGGATTAAGGAGGTGGCCTGTGTCCCAGGCAGGACACACACACTGATGAGTTAATAGGTATTTCTCTGAGGGATGAGATTAACATGGTAAAATCTTCCCTCTTTCTTCTTTCTTCCTACAGGCTGGTGGAGCTTGACAGCTCAGAGACTTCTCTGGTTGAAACTGAGAAAGATGTTCAAAAGGGAAAGAGATAGAAAGGTTATCAGATCAAAAGAAATGAGGATAAAAGAGTCCTGCTTGTCCCTAGAGAAATGTAATTTGCTCTAGGCTGCAGTTCAATTTTCATCCTGGAGCAGCTTCTAAGGAGACTGATCCCAGAATGCCACCAGGTCTGGGGAATTGCAAAAGATTCTGTGTTTCCAGGGTTGGCTGAATACTGAAGTTGGACAATGCTGGAGCCAGGAATGTGCCACTGGTGAGGGTGGCTCTTCCCTTCCCCCCTGCCCAGCTCCAAAGGCAGCTGGAGGGGCAGGATGGAGCCAGGGAGAGGCAGGGCTGGATGCAGAGGCAGAGAAGCAGGAGGTGTGCTGGGAGAGAGCCAGGGCTGAAGCCCAAATTTGACACAGCAGAACTTGAAAAAGTTGCAGAGCAGCTTGATCAGGAAACTTTGCCAATCTATTTCTGTTTGCTGGAAAGGTCGTGCGTCAAGCAAGGCTTTTTACTTCCTCCCTAGCTGCAAGAGATACATTCTCTAGTAATTGTGGATATTTACTTTATACTCAGATAAGCCTTTTATTTTCTCTGACATTTTCCCTGAGAGATAAGGATGTCTTGTTTCTGATACTTCTTTTTCAGCTTGCAGCATTAAAAGAGCAGATGCTGCTTCAAGAGAGTGAAGGGTGAGTACTTCCAACCCAACATCACCTACCTGGCATCAAACAAAACTGTGTGCAGGAATAAAATGTCTCCAAGAGACATTTTGTTGTCCCTACACATCTCTTCTGTACAAACACAGTTTGGAAAATAAAATACCTTCTGCCATCACATGCAGCTAGAGATTCTTCAAAGTCAAGAAGTGCAATAAAAAGCAACGTTTTTTGAGCTGTGCAGCGTCCTGTGCAAATAGCCCAGATTTTATCTGTACCCTGCTGCTGCTGCCAGAGAGAAGTGGTGGAAGATTCAGTGGTACATTTTGATCTCTTCATCCTCTGGTTTCCCTCAAAAACTTTTCCATTAGTGGTCCTGAAGCCTACAGTGAAACAAACTCGGGAGATGGCTCTGCAAGGCCAGGTTGTAACTTCTTGATCCGCCTTCACTGTTGTGAGCCAGCAAAAGATCAGGTGCTCAAGTTTTGAGAAGGAGACACTGTGGGGCTCCAGAAAGAACAGATTCCATGAAAAATCCCACTTGTTACCACTGGGATAAATTTAAAGGTGTTTCTGCTCTTCTTGAGTATCCGCGCAATATCTGTAAACTCACTGAGACATTCCTTTTGTGGGATGTACATGGAAAAACCCATGGAGATGAATGAGGTTTACTAAGGGGTCAGGCCTGTTTGCAACTTATTCGAGGGAGACTAAGTAGCAAAACTTTGAAGTGGGAGTTGTAGAAATGCATCTTCAAAATTCTAATTTTTTTTTTTTTTTAGTTTTAGGAAATGTGTGTGTGTACCAAAGTATCTCATTGTTCTTCTGATGTTTTTATCAGATCCATGCAAAATGCAGTTGGTTCCAGCCTTGAAATGCAAATTTGTCTTACACTGCTCTTGCTGCCAGTAGGAAGACTAAAAATACATATGTAATGATGTTCCTGGAACATTTTCAAATGCCTTTAGATGATGGTTTCAGGTTTTTTTTTCCCTGCTATCCAAAATAGTGTTAATTTTGCAGGCTCATTTTGGCCAAAATGTATGGACTTGTATTTAAATTCAAAATTCCTCTGAGGATAAAATAACTGAGCTATTAGAATAACTTTGCCAAGTAGGTAGGTCACCAAAACAAAAAAATAAAATTAGGTTTTGCCAATTTATTATGCATATATCTGGTTTTGTGATTTTCTTGTTACTTTCAACATTCTTTGCAGTATTAGAATCCCAAAACAGCCCACAAGCCTGGTAATTCAGGAAGGCTTATAATTGAGGCAGGTCTATTTAATTTCATTAGCAGAGAAAAATGAGAGAAGTAACAAAAAAGAAGCACAATCATCATAGCCAAAGGCAGTTGTTACAAAGGCTTCTGACTAATGCCAACAGTGATTTTTGAAAGTGGGGACGTTTTAAGGCTGATGCCCAAAAATATGGGTTTAGGAAAGCATACATAAGTGACTATTTAAAGCGTCAGAGTCAGGGAAATTTTCCTGCTAGAACCATATTTTAAAGTTGTTGTGAGTGGAGTAGAATTTGGTTGATTCCAACATAAAATTCTTTAAAGACACTCCATGCTCCTGTGTATTTGAATGGGAACCAGGAGCACTCAGACCTCCTGAAAATCAGGCATTTTAGAGATTTTGATGACATAAGTCTAGAAGGACAAGGTGGGACATTTTGAGTTGGCTTCATTGTCAAATCTTTAAATACAGATGTATTTGTGGGATTCATCTTGTTAAACACAGGTGTACGTGTAGGATCCATCCTGTTGAACTCCAAGCATCCAGTGTGGATATTTCTGTTGGATTTGGTTGTCCACTTTGCCTCCAGGCAATGGAGAGAAGAAGGGATGAATCATCTTATCCTGGAGCAGGTTTCTAAACCTGGTCACATGAATCTTCCCCTCCAAGGGCACATTCCTCTCCCAGGAGTGTGGGATGGGCGTTGACACCACAGATGTCTGAAATTTGAAGTTACATCTTGTCCTGGATACTAAAATCCAGGCACCATCCTGTGAACATTTTGCTTCAGTCTTTTTCCTTCCTTTCACCACCTTTAACATATGATACAGCAATGTCCCTTTAATGATTTCTTTTCCATGGGGCTCAGGGGTGGAAGAGATTTATGCCACTTGGCAAATTTAACTTCATACTCGGTGCAATAAAGAATGTGAAGGTGCACTTAGGAGTTATAAAAAAATCTTGGCTCTCAAACCATAAAATTTCTGCATTGTGGGTATTTCAGGTGTCTTATTGCTGAATGTGCTCAAAGTAGCCCGAATGGGCATTCATGATAGGAAATCAGTATCAGGAACGTGGTAAATCAATGTGTTGTCTGGATAGCAGGGTAAGGTTAAATATCCCAAGCAATGATATCAGAAAGTGTTTTGAGAGATAACCACATACAAAATTCTGGAGAAAGAGGCTTTAAGGTAAAGCTAATAAAAGATAACGTGGCTAAGCTGGAGTGATTCAAGGTGAAATTCAATTCCCAGAAAATTCTTGGTGCTTTGACGAGAGCACATTTTGCTATTGTATCTACAGCTCCTAAACAGGCATAGCAGTATCAATCAGACTTAGAACGAAATAAAGTTTGATAATTAGCTGCAGAAAAGGATTTGAAATGATACAGAGCGTCAAGAAAGAACGTAAATAACTGAAATGCTTGGCAAAATTACGTGCATTTAATGAGAAGCAACTTAGCTTCATTTAAAATTGCTGTAGAGACTTAAGGTCATTTCAGTCATCAGACAGCGATGATTTATTCTCTAGAAACTAATAGGCACACTCCAAAACTAAATAGAAATTAAGGATTTGCAGCATATTACAATATTCTATATTGGCAATGAGCGAGAAGCCTTCCTGAATGAAAGCAAATGACTTTTTGTAGCTGTAGCATGGTAATTGCTTGAAGAACAACAACAAAAATCCCAACAAAAAAAACCCAGCAAGCTATTTCTGAAATACAATGCACCAACAAAATAAGAAATGGAATTGAATGAGAAAAATATATCTGCTGAGGACAAAATCAGACAGCAGGGAGAATTTATAGCCCTGTGCTAATTTCCTACTATCAGACACTGAGCTGGATGAGAAAATGACAGAAAAGAACCTTATCCAATATAGATGTGGCAGAAGTGATGGGTTTGAAAGATGACAATCTTCATCTGAGCTGATAAGAAAGATTCATATTCATAGAGCCAAATGTTAAACTTTCTCATGAAAGTGAAGTGTTTGCACCTAATATATTTAGAAATTAGAATCAGGAAGAGCTTCTCCTCCCACCTCATCCCTTATAGCTTTTTGGAATAAACTAAATGGCTTTACTGTGCTTGGGAAATCAGGTAAGTGCCTGCTGCGCCTGTTTGCTCATTTAGTCCCATCACCAAGCTAAAAGACTTGTAAATGTGTTTGTAAATAGTGAGTTATGGGGTTCTGAGTTTGCTGTGCTGCAGGATTATTCAAGTCACGTAGCCCTGTACATTTACTCCTGCAGGTTTTCAAACCAAACATGAGCAGGGTTTGTGAGGGGAAAGGGGGGCCCACGTGCTGCACAGAGATGGGGTCAGTGCTTCACTGGCTGACAGTCTGCCCTTTAAAATAGAGAGTAGCAGGGAATAAATCAGCTTTACCAGGATTTAAACCTCAGCCTTTTACTTAACTGCATAAATCGAATTTGGTCTGTTTTGCTTAAGCTTCTGAAAAGCTCAGGAACGCCGAGGGGATGCCTGAGCTGCAGCTTTGGGGTCTCTTGGACTCTCTGTTGCTTTAGGGTCAGCCTAGGCATCATCTTCAATATTTCCTACCTTAATCTGTGGCAGTGTCCACCTGAAAGTTCCTAGCAGACCTAGAATCAGTGTCGTCAAAACTGAATTTTTATTCCTTTCCCTACCAAACATCCACTCACTCGAGTTCTTCAGACATAGCCAACTTGTGTGCTCTTCTCTGTCTCTCTGCTGGGTGGGTTTGGCTTGACTCTGACTCATCTCTGAGCACTCCTGGCATAGCCAGATCTAAGCTATATATAATTTTGGGTGATGCAATGACTTTAGGACTGAGGAACTCTCTTGTTCAGGTCATTCTCATCTCACACCCTCATTTGCTCTTTCCCCTGACAGCCTCTTCTTCATCCATGTAAATCCTGTTCAAATACAGAAATTACTGTTCCTGTAGTTCATCATTTAAGGGAATAAGGCACGTTCCCCCCCACTTTTTTTTTCTATTTTTTTTTCCATTCCTTCTTTGGAAATCTGCACAGAATTCAGCACAAAACACTTGTGCACTTTCACAAGACCCCCACAGCCTTTACCAACCCTTCTGATGGATTCCTGGTTTCCTTGTGCTTCCCAGTCAAAGAATCTGTGTGTACTGCAGAAATGTCATGGTTTAATCATCAACTATTGATGGCCAAAACTGCAGGAGAAACATATCCACTGCTTGTCTTAGGGAGGGATGTCTGAAGTGTTTGGTAAGACCATTTAACACTGAGATATTTACTGTGTAAAAGGAAAGCCCTGCTAGCAATGTTGTGATGGGAGAATTGGATGGTAACACATTACTTTATATAGTAAGAATTATAGTGACTTTAGATAGTAAAGAATTACTATATAATTACTGTTACTTTATATAGTAAAGAATTGTAAATGCAGCCATGAAAAAGAAAATCAGATACTGGCTTGGAGTCTGGGCCTGATGCCATCCTTTTTGGGTTATTATTAAATCCCATCACCATGTCTATTAGGACACAAAGAGCTGCAGCTCAGGACTGAGCATGAGAGTGGAGCAGAACTCACCTGCCTGCTGTCTTTCACATAAATATAGATGACGAGATCAATTATACAAGAACCAGACTCCTTGCTGGCTCATTTCTCTCCTAGCAAGAAATCATAGAAGTTTCCAGAAGTTCAGTTCTTCCTAAACTCCTCAGAAGCTGGAACAACACATTATCTAATGGAGATTGCAGACCTCCAGCATGTCTAAAACCATGAATAATAAAGTAAATAAAATAAAATAAATTCACTCACCCGGGATGTGTGATTACTTCTGCACTGACATATTGCTTGAAGCATCCTGCTGTCTTAATTGCAGACCATTCCTTGCACTTATAAGGATGCCACACATTTATTTTGCAATGTGAATATCACAAAATATATTTTCCCCCCTGATTTGTGAGGAAAATATTCCAATTAAGTATTGCTTGCTTTTGGTTAGCTGGTGTCAGAATGGTGAGAAAAGGTACGAAAGGGAGGAAGAAAGTGTTGGCTGCAGGTAAGACGAAGGCTGAGATTGGTGTGATCTGTTTGGCCATGAACTGGTTAAAAGACAGGAGTGCAGAGCCTCCTGGCAAGGCAGTGAAACATATGGACAACTTTGCCCAAACTAGGATTCCTCTCAAAGAGGGAAGTGCTGGAGAATCTGTGATGAGAGAGGCAGAAATGAATATTCCAGGAGACCGGTAAGATTTGGGCTGTATCTTTAACTGGTGCAAAGTGGAGTTCATTGAGCACTGAACTGCAGGTTGGACCTGTTGCACTTTTCCTATCTCTCCACTAAATTAAGTGGTGGAGGAAAAAATAACAGCGCTGCCCCTACCCAGGTGTGTGAACAGCAAAGTATCTGCAGAGATAAGGGGGAGTCAGGGGAGAGCAGAGAGGAGATATTCCATATGGAGGAAATGCAGCAAGACAAACCAGGACACTACAGAATACTTTGCAAATGTATTCCCAGCCTTAAATAAAACATTTTCTGCTAAAAGAAACATTTTGAGAGGATAACCCAAAGCCAGACTGGCTGCAAATCAGTGAGGTAACCACAGGGCAGCCCGCTAGAAATGCTGGGGCCACCTTCACCTCTCCTTGGGCAAGGTAAGGCAGCTCTTTTTCACCCCTAGACTGGATGTACAGCTAGCAGGCAGCTTTTGTGCTTCCACTGCATTCAAGACATGCAGAAATATTCCCTCCCATGCCATACAGTCTTTTATTGCTCCTGGGCTGCTAAAGGATTATCCGTAATTCAGGTGATTTGCAGAGAATTCCAGTAACAGTCTCTCACTGAGCCCTGTGCAAGAGATAACGATGAAAATGTATTTCAGAGTGGAAAAAAAAGCTTCCTATCTCTTACCCAGTCAAAAGTAATTCCACAGCAGCAAGGTACTGTACTCTGAGATGGATTTTAATCTGCCTTACACCAGTTGAAATTAGAGAAACTTCAGGTGGAATGGGTACAGTTGAGGTAACATAAATCAAATCCTTTTTCAGCTCTGCATGTAGGGAGAGATTTTTTTTTCCCCAAATAAAGGAGGATTGAAAGGCAGAGTTCTCTTTCCCTACATATCTCTTCCCTGAATATACTGATGAATTTCAGGAAGAATGAGTTAAGACAGGGCTGTGCACAAAGGGGATCAAGTAATGTTGACAAGAAGTAGCTGGTGACAGCAGCAGTTAGTACCAAGGAGGCTGAGAGAGGATTTAGTGGTTATGGCACTATTACACAGACTCCTGGAGATAAGGCAGAGTCAGCCAGCAAGGAGGCAAGAGGAGCAGAGTCAGCAAAAGACAAAAGGAATGAAAGGAGCAGCTTAGTCATTAGGAGAGCAAAACCACTTAGAGGTATTTGTGCCCTTCACCCATGTGCTTGGCTGTGGTGGCAGCACAAGAGGCTGTGCCACAACAGGGGAATGGAGCCCTGTAGGTGGGAAGGGTATTTATTCACCATGTTCTCTACAGCCAGGCAGTTACATGGCCCCATCACCAGCATTTTGCCCAGTTTGCTTGGCACTCTCACACCAGTGGATCAACCGGTGAAGGATTTGTCTCCTGACCCCGTCATGGTGCCCACAGGGACCAGCCCTGTGACTCTGCCACTCACTTTCTACTCCTAATATCACACAAAAACTTTGTGCTGTAATTTACTACCCCAGCCTGTGTCAGGAGATTGCTTTTCATAAGGTCAGTGGCATTTTCAAAGAGCAAAGCAACAGATTTTTGCAGGATGCAGCTGCCACGTCCTGAGCAGGCACCCAGATGCCATCGCCAGCCAGGCAACGAGGTGTTAGGAGCCTTGATGTACTGACATGGAGCAGGAAAAAAAAAAAAAAAGAATTTCTAAGTGCTTTTGAACTGCTTGGAGCGCTCCTTCAGCCAACAGATTCAAAGAATTGGAGACAACCAGCACAAAACTGTGCTGAATAGGGATGAAAGAAGCATGGATTCAATGCTTTCACCCAGCCAAGTGCAGCAAGCTGCAGCTCTCTGACAGCTCCCTGGTCCTGTCACTTGGGAACTGCAGACAAAAGGTCTCTGAAGCCCTGGCCCTGCTGACCAGCACATGCTCACAGAGGGGACAGGCCACCAGCCGCAAGCATGTGTTCTGCCCAGAGGATTGATAATTTTCATCTCTCTTTCGAACCACTCAGAGGCCAAGACTCCCCTGGAGTTCGGTATTTATCCACACTAAAGAGTAAAATTTTACTTTTTAATAAGGAAAAGCAGGTGGAGGCTGCAAAGCTGTGGCTTTTATCAACAGAACATCTTTTTTCCTACTTACTTGTTTGATTAAGTGTGAGCATTTAAGGAGTGCTACGAAAGAGGTGCTCATCCATGTGCACCCAGCTGTCTTTTGCACACAGAACAATTTGAAAGACCTTACCTTGCAAGGACAAATGCTCACCTCTTTTAACTGAAGAAGAGTATTCTTTACCTTCATTACAAATAACTGCTTTTCAGCATGGAGATTTCAAATGTACAACACTGAGGGGAACACTGAAAGAGGTTTAAAAGGGGGGGACAATACCCCAGTTTATCAGAGAGAAAAACAACCTTCACCTCCTTTTTGTATCCCTGTTTTTCACGTGTGCCAACTGCCCCAAAACCTATTCTGGCAGCTGGGGATCAGCAAGCCAAATCTGGGCACGTGGATTTCCAGCAATAACCTTTGATCCTCAGCCACATCCCGTGTCCTGGTCAGGGCGTAGCCATCACTGTGGACACGTAGATTTGCAGGATAGTGGCCACAGTGACCACAGTGACCCTGAGGCTATTCCTAGCGGCAACAAGCTGCAGAACAGCCCCAGCAGAGCTGAGGATGAGGCCCCTGGATGTGGTCATGTAATGGTTTACATTTGGCACGAGCATCCCCTCAGTTCTGAGCAAAGCTGTGCCAGAAGAGTGGTGGGAGCTGCGTTGCATTTAAATGAGCTCCTGAAAAGCACTCTGAGCTGCTCAGATGGCAAAGACATCTGCATCAACATCCTCAGCCCAAGACTATAAAAGGCACAGATCTCCAAGTGCCAGGGCACAGTGTTAAGCTCACCAATGGCATGCAAAAATCAAGACAATACAGTCTTGGCTACTGATCTGTTGAATCTGTTACCAAAAGGAGCCCCCCCCAAAAAAAAACCCACAAAAAAACCCCAAGAAGCCATTCAGCACAGATGACTTCAATGAGACTCTCCCCATCTCCTGCAGCAAGTTCATTTCCCACAGAAAATAATTGACAGAGAATGACAGTTACAACCCCTGTGTGTGTGTGTGAGAGAGAGACTGTCTCTGTATCTCAAAGCACATTTTTATGAGATTCTGGAAAGAAGTTGGTCTGGGATAATTGTTGCTGGAGACACTGAAAGCACCAGCAGGCATTTCTGACTAAACCCAAGAAATTCTTAAAATGTAAAACGCAGTGTGAAAGGTTGAGGGGGGGGGAGAAAAAAAGAGAAGAAAAGAAAAAAGAAACCCCACTAACCTCCCCCAAACCCAAACCCTGCAGTTGTGAAGCCAAAGGAGCCCTCTGAAGACAGACAGTAAAGTCGACTCCCTGCAACGGAGAGTTCTTGCAATCAGAGAACACACAAGTGAGATTTTTTTTTTTCTTTCCTCATGACCTGGAAAAAAAAGTCTTTGATATTCTGGAGGGAATTAAGAAAAAAGAAATTTGAAAGTGAGTGAACTTCACTAACAGCCTTCTCCCCATCCCTGCCCCTTGGCAAAAGGATATTTTCTGACAGAATGCTCTCCTGTTTGAAAATGCTTTTTGCCTGCTATTAACTGTTATTATGGAAGTTTCCAATCTTCTTTTTGAAGGCTTATCTGTCTGATTTATTCATATTTCTTAATATGAAGAAGAGTCCAGGGTTTTACCTTATAGACAACAACAAAATTAATTGTGTGGCTGGGAAAGAGGCCTGGAAATGTATGATGCCTGGGAGAGCCAACACAAGCAGAAGATATGTAGTAATATTTTTTAAATAACAACTTAAATCAGCAATGCATTTTGCTCAATTGCTTCTGGTAGGTTATTACTTAGCTGGAAAATTCAGAAGTAACTAACAGGAGTTCTCTTGCCCAGGACACACCTCAGCCTTCAGATATTTTTCTCTGCCTCCAGAAGCTACCAAAAAGGAGATACATCCATATCAACAAAACCATTTGCCTTATCTTGTGAAATACAGGTAGATTTAAAAATCTTTCCTCTGCAGCACTTAGCAAGTGAGCCCTATATGCAATGTGGGGAGCAGGGCAGCCCTATTCCTATATGGATTATCACACAGGAAATATTCTTCTCTTTTTAATTATTCTTCCCATATAGTTATGCTTGAGGTCCTCTTTCGTCCTCTGAGTGGGTAGAAGACACCCTGAGAGTGGGAATGCCTCACTCCACAGCATGTGAGTGCTTCCCCAGCAGTGCCCTCCTCACAGCAGATTTTTGGATAACACATGGAAACAATTCAAACTGGCATCAGCTGCTAAAGTGGCTACAGCTGCCCATTAAAAAGTAATTGCTTTTCATTGCCATTAAAAAAATAAAAGTATTTTCATTTGATTTTTCATCTTTGCTCTGCAGTTGAGACTCTTTCATGCACCTGTCAGTGTCACGATGTTGCATCAAGAATGAAATGTCCTCCAAGCATCTGTTTCAGCTGATTGAATATTCTCTTACTGTATAAGATGAGTCCATTGTCTGATTAATGCATGTGATTTAATTTTTGAACAACATGTCAGGGACTCCTCAGCTTGTGTATGCAAATTCTTTACCTCTATGAAAGAGGTAAAGAATCTTTGCATCTTGCATCTTGATGGATCACTTTCAAGGGATAAGGCAGATAATGAATTTATTTTATATATATTTGGTTGAAAATAGAAAAGGGAGATTTAACAGAGAGAACAATTAAGAAGATGTGAAAAGTTTGCAGAATTAGGAGTGCTGGCAGTGCAGATTGGGTTTCCTCACAAAAAGCCTTTGTCAGGAACACATTGATATTCTAGGTAAGTCCAGACACTTCTAGGTTTTTTTTCTGTTGTGGCTTTTTATTCATGGTTTACTTTAGATTATCTTTTTTCCTTTTTTTCTTTTTTTTTTTGGTTGTCTGAGGTTTTACAGTAGCTGCTCTGAGATGTACAAATTACAAAGCTGAACACAAAATGAAGTGGAAATGGGAAATTAGTTTACTGTGCAGTACACTCTGGCTGATGGATGGCTACAGTTCACTTTCAGCTTGCTTTGAAAACAATTCTGCTTTAAAAGTAATCTTTGTGAGCTGACTTTCCTTTTCACTCTTCCAGAAAAGAAAAAAAAACAAAAACATAAAAAGGCCTGTTCTTAACTTGAATTGACTCGACATCATTACTTTGAGATAAAACCCGGGCTAAGACAAGGCAGTTTGGCACTTTAGCCCAGGTTGCCACTGTAAATTAGAGCCTTCCTAAGGAGACAGCCCCAGGCTGGTGTAAATCAGGAGCAGCCAGCCCAGGGGCTGGGAGAGCACCTCTGATCCAGACAAACTCAGTGACTAGCAGAGAACAGCAGGTTATTTTTCCTTCATGGCTACAGAGGGAAAAAAAAAAAAAAACAAAAACACCCCAACTTTTCCTGGAGTTTTCCCACAAATCAACAATGTCCAGTACTGGTGGGTTCAGCAAACTTGGTTCAAGGTGGCATTTAAATATGAATGACCGGGCAGGAGACATGACATCAAATAGCCCCACCAGGCTCAGATTATTTTGGTTGCAGTTTGTCTGCCCACCCAATCCTTTAGTGGCAGAAACTTTGGGTAACGTGCTCTCAAAATGGCCAGAGCCAAAGCAGCTCCATCCTGGCTGAGCAATCCAAGGACCAATGCACTGCCTGGTGCTATGGAAAATGTTCTGTATTCATGCAAAGCTGCTGCCTGCCCTGTCCTCAGTGAGCCCTTTCACAACTGGGTAAGCAATTCTGTCTCTTAAGGCTGTTTGATAAAGATTTAGACCCATCCTGCATGTCCATGAGGTGACACAATTGCAGAGATATTAAAAAATGCTCTGGCTGCAGTAAAAGCAGCTAATAACAGTTCCTTGGGGCTCTCCAAAACCAGATTTTTTAAAATTTTTTTTTTAGATCACCACAAATATCAGCATTCCAACATCAACCTCGTGCATTATGGAATAATGCAAAAATTTCCTTTTGAGATTTAAGTACTGTGGGCAGGTTATGGATCTGGTTTTTATTAAAACAATAGGGATTTTTCTTCATGTGCTGATTCATTCATTTTCTTTCTGGTTTCATAGAAGAGAAAATGCCAGAAACAATTACAGGCCAGTTGCCTGGAGGACTCAAGGCAGGTTGTGGTTGTCGTGGGGAGTGCAAAGGGCTCTTTAACCACATGGTGAATAATCCTGTATGCAATTGGAATAATAGAAACAGACTGGTTTGGGTTGGAAGGGACCTTAAAGAACACCTCATTCCAAACCCCTGAGGTAGGCAGGGACACTTCCTCCTAAACCAGCTTAATGCTGAATGTCTATTTCATCAACATTTTTCAGATGATTGCTTGACAAGCTTACCACTGACAACAACAGTGAGAGCAGCACTAAGTCCTACACCAAAAACTTCATACCTAGTCACAGATGTTTATCCAAATCCTTTGCTTTTACCACACAATCCAACCTCCACCTCAAATCCCCACTGGCCAAGGCTGAAGAGGATGCTCAGTTCCTCGCTGCCAAAATTTTTCTCCTAGAAATAGGTGCTGCCTCTCACTAGTGCCGCTCTGGGAGGTTACAACAGAGCTCCTGGTAAATGTAATTGGGAAAATCAGGGAATGGCAGCAGATTGTTCCCACCAGGGGTAGTTTATCACTGGGTTTGACAAGGAGACTGCTGGCAGGCAGTGTGTATCCACAGGGGAGGTGAGGTAATGCAAGCAGAAGCATTAAGTTTCCATGGGGTCACGTCTTCATAGCTGATGGCACAAAATGCAATTAGAGA
The DNA here is from genome assembly GCF_031753505.1 of Anomalospiza imberbis. Taxonomy (NCBI): domain Eukaryota; kingdom Metazoa; phylum Chordata; class Aves; order Passeriformes; family Viduidae; genus Anomalospiza; species Anomalospiza imberbis. Next base: position 69,688,268 of record NC_089684.1, read on the forward strand.
GGGAGAAAAATTAGATTTAGTGACTTCTCATCTATAAACACAGGCGCTCGAGCTGCATTTCAAAGCAGTGCACAGTGAGATGCAAATGACTGAGTGGCTGCTTCATTTGAGAGACCTGCTCCTCAAGTCTTAGGCCAAGATAAGGAATCAAGGGCAGTTATCTCATTGTGGAGGAGATTGAAGATTAGAGATCGCTTTTAAAATATTCATAGAATGCTTGGAGCATTCAATGGATATCAATGGTTATCAGCAGTCCTTGGATAAGATTTCACTCTGAACTACAGGCTCTGATAATTTTGGTATTCTTAGGACCAGGAAGGGAGGATGGTTCTTCCTTTGTACCTCCTTTGTAGTCCTCCTCCTCCAAATTCTGTCTGAAATGAATGTTTTTCCTGCAAAGTTATTACATCATCCACTTCATTAAACACGCAAGGACCCACCCAACTTTTTTAATGTCCAGCACCTATGTGGCAAATTACTTTATTCTTCAGTTTTAAAAGGAAATAAATTGTTTCAATTTTATCTTGCTCTATGACTTTGAAGAGCTGGGGTCTTCAAGTTGGTAATCTGCAAAACTCTGCCCTAAGCTCTGTTTGGATTTCTAGGAGCTACAGCAATAATTCTTAAACTCAGTTTGAATTTCTAGGAGCTACTGCAATGATTCTTTCTGACAATGATGAGAAAAATGTTTATTTTTTCCTAAAATCATGTTCAAGGAAAGAGTAATTTGATTATAATGATACAATACCTATTTTTGGATGGCTCTATTTTCAAAAAAATGTTGCCCTCATCATGTTTAAATAAACACAAACATTAAAACATAAATGTCCAAGCCTGTTAATGTTTCTTTGTTCTTTAATGGAACAGAGGAAGAATATGCCCATCCTTTGTCAATCCTCTGGTTGGCTTCCACTGAGGAATAAGATAAGGTATTTCTAACAGGTTTTGTCTCGAATAATAGTTGTGAGATTGTGTTATCTGAAAGGGAAGGGAAAATAATTGCTTTAACCTCGAGTAGAAACCATTACATTGGGGATTTCTAATGGGACTTTAACCACATAAGAGTTAAAGGTTTGATTCCAGTGCACTGTCTGTAGGAACAGGAAAATAAGGAATAGTTTTACAACGCTATTCGTCTTACCTCAAGACAGATAACCAAACCAGGAGCCTGGATCCTACCTGTTTCCAGTGAAAGAGTTACTTAATGAAGTATGACTTAATTAGTTGGCATTTGACGTATGGCTGTGGGATAAATCCTGCCAGAGTGAACATTTTGAAAAGCCAGGCTGAAACCACATCACAAAGAATATTCACACAGACAGGAAGACATGTATAAATCAGACCACTTTTCCTCCTTTGCAGACATCATCACTCACAAATCATCTTTAATGTGTGTTATAAAAATAATTAACGGCCCAATTATAACTTATTTTTCCCCCACAGTACTTTAAACACCTAATGTGTGTAGGCATGCTCAGAAAATCCCAGAAAGTGTCTGTTTGCATCTGGAGGAGGCTGGAGATCTTTGAAAATCTGCTTCTGAGGGGATTTGAAAATGCTGCCCTGTTTTTAGCCTTTTTTAATATGAACTTTCCTGCTGTTATGTTCATTCCTTACAATAATGAAATGCAGCATGGTAGAATGAGAGAGAGATTCTCTCCAAATACGTTTGGAAGCTGCACAGCAGCACTTACAAATTTCTTTTTGACTGGAATGATTCAACAACAGGGACTTGTTAGCTCCAGTCATAGATGTACATATCTGCTTTGTTAAAGGCTGGCTTTGCCAAACAAATCTTGTAGTGTTGCAAAGAAGCTGAAGCTTGGACTTCTTATTCAACAAGAAGAGGCTGCTAGTAAATCCCATAGCATTGCTTTTGTCTTTAAATAAACTATGGTGTGAATTCAACATAAAAGCAGACATCGAGCATGTTGTCTGATAATTTGGCTTGGGTTCTAATCAACAGTGTTTACTCAAGTGTAACGTGGTGATAAATACCCTGAATCAGAAGCATGTTGTGATGTGCTGCAAAATCCTCAGTGTTAAATTGGCTTTTTCCCCTCCCGACTGAAACTCTTTCATTGTTTGAACAGAGACAACTAAAAACAATTTCTTCAAGGAACCCTGTAAGTCAGACTCTGCATGTTTCAAAGCCTATTCAATGAGCCTGAAGCTTCTATAGCATAACTTGTAGAAAGCGAATTATTTAAAGAAGATTCTAATTGAAAACCCCGAGTCTGATTTTGGCTTTTTTTTTATTATTATTATTTATGTCTCCAATAAACTCTTATCCTTATTTCTTCTTTATAGTTTTTCCTAATTTCATTTATGCAAGTGAGAATTAGGAATACCAGCACAGTCACAGAGAATTGTGAAGGAAAGAAGCCTTTGCATAAGACTTGTTTAGATTTTTCTTGATAGTTGCTGTGAATATTTAGAATACTCATTTCAGCACTGCTGCATTTCATTGTTTGGGCCTCTGGGCAAACCACCCTTCCTTCCTGCCCACTGTCCTTTCCTCCTGCTTCCCTTTCCTCCCCCTTTAAATCCTGTAAATGCATAAGAAACAAACACTTCTCCCAGCAAGGCAGAAGAAACACAAATCCTGTAGGACACGCTTCCCCAAGCAGGCACATCCTCCCCAATCAACCCAGGATCCCAAGGAAGGATGAGCCCCTGGTGAAAGCACCCACGGAGGCTCTGGGGCCACTGCTCTGCTCTGCTCTGCTCTGCAAGCAGCAAACCACAAATTCAGAAGTGCTCCGTTCTTCCTGTGACATTTACGACCAGATTTTCCAGCTTAGTTCACTGCCTCACGCCCAATGTCCCGAGGAAAATCTAAGCCTTTGAAGCCATTTTCCTTGATGATTTTCACTCCAGTCCATATGTTAGAGATCCCTGGGGGCCCCGAGCCTGCCCAAAGGATGCATCAGGATGAAGACAAAACCTTGACAAGGGGAGTTTGGGCTTGTTTCCTAAATGGTCGTTGAGGTCTTTGGAAAACCTTGTCTTGAAACTCAGTCCTCCATCATACAGATGGAGAATTATCTTTTCCTCTATTTTTGTACACCCTGTTTGCTTAAACTCCTTTAGGATGGTCTTTAGTGAAGCACAATGGGACCTTAATCCTGGTAAAGTTCATGGATTCTTCAATAATTCAGATAGTGCAGAATCACCTCAGCTCCCACAAATGAGTATCGTGCATATCATGTATTGATTTTTTTTCCCACTTAGTGAGCTTCCCCTTTCTTTTCTCCTCTTTCCTCTGATCTTTTTGATAGATAAAGGAGATACAGATTTATGAGGTCAGAGGCCTAACAGAGAAAGAGCAATTTAACTGTGCAGCAGTAAAAGAAGAAATCTGAGCAAAAAAATATCAATCTGCAAAGGAAGAAAATTCAAAAGATAAATAAGAAGCTGAAGAAGACCATATTTGAAAGAAAATTCCCCTTTAAAGGAGATGAAAGGCAAATGATCTTTAACATCAAAAAGCACTATCCAAACAGAAGTCCAAGATGATTTTGTTCCAAAGCAGTAAAGGGAAGAAACAATTAGACTTAATATGAAAGATGGAGACAGAGATGGAGAGAATTTTAACTCAACAGAAAGCATGCTAGGAAACAAATGTAAAGCAAGTGGGAACAGGAAAGGAAGAGCATTTGTAGGCTCAGGAGGCCACGTAGCAGAACATTATTTTCAAGAGACACATCTCTAGTTCCTTGAAGCTTGATGGGAATACCTGGTATGGAAGTTTCAGCTGTTTTTTGACAGATCTGCTCTGTGATTTTAACTGGCAGCTTTCTTTCCCATCAATGCTTTGTCCTCACTTTAACCCCCCCACCTCCACTCATTACCAAAATGATGAAACCTCATGGTCCATTCCTGACCAAGGAAATCCAGACAGCAACATCTGTGCAGGAAATGCATTTTCACAGCAGAGCTCATTTTAGTGGTGACCCCACACAAGCAGCTGCCTGGCAATAGACTAAAATCCATTGAAAAATGCCAGCTTGAAAGAGTAGCTGAAGGAAAGCTGGGCATACTCTCCTGAAATATAGGCCAGTGGTAGCTGGGGACATTTTTTCTTTGAATTTAAAATGAGGAATCCTACTCAGTGACCTTCCCAACTAAACCTGTGTGTGCTAGAATGCATAGAGGTAAAATAAATGCATTGCAGCCACCCTCCCCACACAGAAAAATAGAATAATTTGGTGTACATATAATTCAAAGCAATTTTCAAGGCAATTTTCTATCTCTGCTATCATTCACAGTAGGAGTAAATGTCCCAGCAGTGGGTAAATCATAATCCTTACCTATCTTTAGAAAAAAAAAAAAAAAAAAACAAAACAAAACAAAAAAAAAAAACCCAAAAAAACTCCTATTTTCTTTTGTAAAATGTTTGCTAAAGACCTTGATTTATTATCATGTAGGCATGGAAAGTGAAGACCTGCATGCAACCTGTGAAGCACAGAAAATGAATGTTAAAGAATGCATGATGGGTCCCAGTTAGGATAAAATATTAATAATGTGAGTAGGGCTGTGTGCATATTGCAAACCTGCTGCTATCTAATTAGAGTACATTGTCTCCTAGCAGAGTTATAATACAAATGGTTCTCCTGCATATTGCCAAATTCTCTGCTTCCCACACCCAAAGTGCCTGTGAAAATTCAGCATATATTGTTTTGACCTGAAAAAAAAGTTTTCTAGTTGTTTTTTTTTTTTAGTTCCATGGTGGAAGTCAGCCCTCGCGGGAATTCAAAACACAACTTTCAGAGTTCCTTTTTTTTTTTTTTTTACTCTGCTGCATAAGGTGATTGAAGATAAGTGTTGAAAACAGGGTGTTGTTCAGAATTTTTTAGAAATTGTGTCTTTCTAAGCATCCTGAAAAGCAGAACCTCTGGACATGTTAAGACATGGGTTTCTAGCAAATATGTGCCTGGACCTGTGTCTTCCAGGATGCTCTAAATATTTGGAATTTGGGCAGATGTCTTGTCAGGTTCAAAACCATCTCAAGTTTCACTTGACTCACACAAGCACTCCTCTCATGGTTATTTATTAACATGTTATAGCAACTTTAGATTTTTCAGGAAGAAATCCTTCCCTGTGAGGGTGGGCAGGCCCTGGCACAGGGTGCCCAGAGAAGCTGTGGATGCCCCTGGATCCCTGCAAGTGTCCAAGGCCAGGCTGGACAGGGCTTGGAGCAACCTGGGCTAGTGGAAGGTGTCCCCGCCCATGACAAGATAAGCTGTCACCTGAAGATGCCCATTTCTCTGAAGAGAAGGGTACAGAGAAGAATTTTTCTAATCTTTCAATGAGATATAAAGTTGGATAGGATCTTGGCTGTTCTGCAGGGTAACGAACTGAAAGTTGTGAACTAACCCCCAGGTATGGGACTGTGTCTGAAAAGAATTAGTGAAAAGAGAAAGCTGTGAGCACTCGAAGTGAAAGCTTGTAGGTGTAGAAGAAGGGATTACAAGTGACCTCACCCCTGATAGGTCACAGTTGTACTAATTACCAAAGAAGAACAGCCTTCCCCTTAATGGGTCACAGCTGTGACTAATAAAGATAAGTGTGATAAAACGGGTAGATTGGGCAGTCAAGGAGAGCCTGGAGGAAGGGGATCTTGAGGAGGTAGGGATGATCCATAGAGACACAAAGAAGAACAAAACACAGAAGAGAGTTGCTGTTGCAGAAGATCTGCTGTGAGGTCAGTCTGTGTCTGATGGATTTGGAGCCTGCAGTCACTGCTGAGCCAGGTGAAGGCCTGTGGTCCGAGGCAGAGAGGAAATGCTTGCAGTCCTATTCCAGCAGGAAATAGCCAGCAGTCAAAGTCTGTCAGAGAAGCCAGCAGTAAGAACTTGCTGTAGTCAGAGTCAGCATGGCTGAACAGTAAAGAAGAATAAACTGGGACCCTTTTCATGCTGTTAAGTCAGAGTCTGTGCCTTGGCTCACTTCTACCCCTAATGAAAAGTCTGCTGCAACACCTGAGACTAAGATAAGCTATTTGAAGGTAACCAATGAAGAAGGAATAACCTACCTATTATCTGGGCTGCAGCACAAGGGAAAAGAAGAGCAAAGGCCACCTCCTACCTAAAAACTGCAGAGATAATGGACACTCCCTTAGCTGGATCTAGTGGTTTATGGGCACAAGAGTAATTTGTGATATAGTCTACCATGAACTAGGAATTGGTGATGATACCTTGGGTTTTAAGTTTTTCTGTTCTGCTTTGGTGTGCAGCTTTTAGCTCTATATTAAGTGTTATTAGGATCTTTTCACAGGGTGCTGGAGACAAAACAATCCTGTTCTAGCTGGAGACTCAGGGACAATCTCTTCAAACTTCAGGCCCAAAACATAAATAACATGAGCAGAGGAGGGTGAGCAAGCAAACAGGGAGGATGAAACTTCATCATTTGAAGCTATTAATTGGACAGGTAACTCCTAATGCAAATGGACTGAAACTTATAAAAATGTGAGATCTCGTGACCAAGCTCTCTTTTGTTTCCATCTTGGAGCTATCCAGGCAGAGCCACAACTGTGGCTCTGGTACTGCCAGGGTGTGGCCTTTGAAGGCCCTTCAATAAATATACACTTTATTCCTCTTAACTCCCTCTAGCCTCGTTTCAGCTCCTTAAGGCATCAATGGGATAATGATCTGCCAAGTTGATCAACTTCTTGAGAGCATTGTAAGTGAAGATGAAGCTGATCAGGGAGGAAAATCCTTCTCCAGTGAAGTAGGTGAATCACTTGACCAGGTAGCTGGCCAGTGAAGAAGACTTTTTCTAATCTGGCATCAGTGGCCACAAGAATGAGACACTGGAGGGCTGACCAGAGGCCAATCCAAAGGTGGAGCTCCAGGTATTCAAAATCATTGTCCCTGCAACAAATGCTCACACTTTAAATATTGACAACAACTGGTGTTTAACAGCCATGAGCCAGGCTCAAAGGTACGGTGAAGTTGGCTGATAAATAATGCCTTAAAACTGGACATTTACTTTCTTGCCCTACAGTTGCATTTGGGTTATATTTGCAAGTTCTCATCAGAGATTTTTCTCCTTTCCTCGATGCCACATTTACCATGCCTTGGTTTCACCTGCTGGCATCAGGTGTCAGCACCTCAGCAGTGTGATCCTACACAGAGCACTGTGGGACCCAGGATGAGACATTCTTTATCACTGTAAAATCATAATTACTGCAAGCAAAGGTTCCTGCACATCTGTCAGTGCAGACCTTGCATCAGAATTTTTTTCAGGTCATTTTCCTGTCACCACCTCACCTGAGTATTTCACATAGGACTGCCTTCTCCTTCACAAGGTATAGCAAGGAATGTTCCAGGTCTTGCCAGATGGCCACTACTTCAGGACTGGGAATACTTGGGTGATAGTTTCTCAGTTAATTCCATGTTTCTGTTGGGTGTCTCCAGCCACCCCATCTGAGAATTGCTTTCTCCCTCTTTAATAGGAGTATTCAATTAATTTAAAACAAGAAACTAGACTGCAGCTTCACTACAAAGTCTAAGTGTATGTAATAATAAATCACAAGCATATTTTGGTCTGCATCTTCCATCTAAGGATGCAAAGAATTTCACAAGAAGTCTTGTGTTTGAAGCGATGCTCATGAAAGTGTCAACTTGAAAAGGCAGCTTTAAAAAAGAAACTGCTGGGGATTTGCCCATGATGAATATAGGGCAAGATCAGCCATTGAGATTTCACAGTATTTCTCCCATGATCTATTAAATGTGGTTGTCATGTCCCATCTGACATGATCTCATTTCTTACTGACTTTGTTGGTGATAGTCAGGGCTTCTCATGTAGTTGAAGACAGACTCAGCCCCTGGCACTGACTGTACCTTCTAGGAAAGCACCAGGCTTTGACTGAAGACCTGACATGAATCACAGTCTACTCTCACCACTGCAGAATTGTTTCAGATGAATGAACAAGAGTTTCCTGTTAAGAAACTCCAATTATTAGGCTAAAATTGTTTTCGTAAGAAATAAAAAGAGTTGTAGATGATCAGCTGAGGTGTGTGGCACAAAGCACTCCAAACACAGATCTTGCCCAAAGTATCCCAAAACTTTTTGCACTTACAGGAAAATACAGGAAAATATCTGGATTTCAGTTTTGATTTCTTATGGTCAGGGACTCTCTGATTCCTATGGTCACAAGTAACAGTTCAGCTCACTTGTTATCCTTGCTATCCATGGGAACACTTTATAGCAAGCTTTGCTCATTAACAGTGGCTTTGCTCATTAACATCCCAGTCATAAGTCATCCTTATCCTCATTATCATCCTAATAAGGGTGTTTGAACAGGTGTCTTCTCCAGAAGGACATGACAAATCTCCATCCCTTATAGATACAAAATTCATTAGACAATTCTTTTTCTTTCAGTAATCCATTTACCTTTTGTCACAGACCAGCAGTTTTTAATTCTTGGTTTCCTACAGCTCTTTATCTTCTCGCAGACTGGAGTGGAGTACATGCCCAGCTGATCCAGCAGAAGCTGCTCTCTCTAGTGGACTGGAAGAAATATGGCTAAAACAGAATTCAGCTGAAAAATAGGGCTTCCTATAACTACTGCAACACTGATTTTTTTGTATTGTTGGGAAGACCTAAGATGCTGTTTTGTTTTGGTGCTGCATTGTTTTGTAGAAGATGAACCAGACAACTGTTTCTTTGCTACCTCTGCTCAGGCATGTCTTACATCTTCCTACAAGGTATCAAATTAACTGTATGTATTCTACCAGGACTGTGAATTTTCAAAGACATGAGCTGCTCAGGTGATGACCTATTTTTAGCAGAAATCCTTCTTTTTTCTTGAGTCTAGGTGATGAAATTCCTAATATTGTCATTTAAGCAAATGCCCATGGTCAAATAGTCTGGGGCTTGTTGGGAAACCATTTTTGCCTACTTTTGGCTATTTTATCTGTTTATCTGAAGTGTGGTCTAGAAGATCAAAAATCAGAGCCCAAGTTCCCAAATGTACAGACCATGGTGTAAGGATTGAACAATCATTCAATCTGTAGGACTCAGTTACTGATGATGGAGCACACCCAAAGCACTTTGAAGGACACAGCAGTGGGTGTAGGAGCTAATCTGAAGTATCTGATCTCACTGCCCAGCCCTGCTTCCTTCCAAGTCACTGTTCCTCCCCAAAAAGCAGATTTCTAACAGAATTTGGGAGCGAAGTTGAGTGAGGGAAGAAAGGAGGGTTGGAGGGAAGGTGTTTTAAGATTTGGCTTTCCATCACATCATCCCCACTTGGATCTGACTGGCAATAAACCAAACCACTTTCCCCAGATTTTCTCTCCCCTGTCCAGCTGAGGAGGGGAGTGACACAGTGGCTTTGGTGGGCACCTGACATCTAACCAGGGTCAACCTGTCACAGACAAACAAAACACTGGAAAAAGAAATCTCAGGCTACAGATTCACTCATGAGTCTTTTCCTTCCCCCACAGTCTCAGAAGGCTCCTTGACTGTCTTATGTACATTCATCCACTTAACCCCAAGATTTTGTTTTTTAATTTCCTTTTTCAAAATTTGTGATTTTACTTTGGAGTATGACAAACCACTGCCCCTGTGGAATTAGCCTCTTTCTGGTGTAAACAACTTGGAAGAAGTTACAGCTCAAGCACATAGTTTCTGATGGGAAAAAAAAAAGCTGAACTTGCTAAGCTACGTGGGAGAAACGGGCTTTAATAAGGGCATAGATTCAAGTCTGCCAATTCCCTGCTTGAATTTCTCTCAATGTCAGCAAAGCACATTTGTGTTGAACTTTCTCAATTGCCTCGAGTTCAGCCCAGGATTAGCTTTGCACTAATCTTCAAAATTGGGAATGACCTTAACATTTCCTGCAAGGTGAGCTCAGACACAAATATGGGAATCATTTGAATGTCATAAATTACCTCCACTCTCTTCTGTGCATGTGTGCACATATAAGTAAATAAACAAGTCCTTATGTTTTGTCCTTCTAAAGAGCCTGTGGAAGCTTTTTTCAGTGCTAGGATGACAAATTGAGTGTTTAATTTTCTATAGATGCAATCAAATTTTTCCTGCTTCTAATCCCCCTCCTCCTTTTCAGCTTCCTCTCCCTCACTTCACATTGTCTCCAAGTGAACAACACATTTCTGTTCTCTGCATCCAATTATGTGTATGATGAAATTTGAAGCAGGAGAATATAAAATATATGAACAGTCAACAAAATTCAGTAAGGTTTCCCATGGCCTGAAGTAAACCAACCAGTTTGTCACTGCATATCACATTCAAGCTTTGACCTTGCATGAGCAATCAAACTGCTTCCCAAAAATGGGAATCTATTAATGCACAAAAACCTCAATAAAAAGTTATGATCCTTATACTAACCCTTTCAGATCTAGTGCTACCAGGCCTTCCATGCCAGGGCTCTGCAAAAGTTTTATTATTAAATTATACGCCTGACACATTCCTTTCCTAGCCATTCCTAGTTCTAGAGCAGTTTCCAAAGTGGAAGGAATAATCTGATAAGTCAAATAACCTGACAATCAGTCTCAAATTCCCCTGTGTATATAAAAATATGCTTAATTTCTACTTCTGCCAAAAAGCACTTAATCATGTGCTTAACTCTGAGTCCCATCAAAGGCAATTACTGTCAGGAGGAGACCATTTGGTATTTTTGCATGCAGCCCATTGACAGACTCAATATTGAGGTAAGTGCTTGCTTAACGTTTTCAGGAGCACTCAAATACCAACAAATTCTGGATTCAAATATATTTGATGGACACAGATTTGGTTTTCTCAGTTACAAGCCAGTTAGACAAAACAGTCTATGTGAACTTGTATTAAAGTATGTTCAATGTATTTTAAGGTCTTCATAGAAAACTGCAATCATTTATAAAATGTCAGCTTAGTCAAAGCAAGCACTAAGTCAGCTGTGGGCAGCAACCTCTAAGGACTATAATGGAAAAAGTGACTTTGAAGCTCAGCCTATATATATCCAATTAAATAATGTCGTTTTTAAACTTTTACAGAAAAAAAAAAAACAAACCTGCTCATGTCAAGTTTAATTACAAAGAAAATAGTGCAACAGTTGTTTCTTATGGTGAAAAAAATTACAAACCACTGATAGTCTGAAGAGAACTACAAGAAAATTAGGAGTGAATCATGAGCTGGATTCATCTTGGCTGCATGTTGAGGTCAATGGTTTTCCAAGAAAGTTTCTTACATGAAATTGCATGTGCTTGATCCTACTGCCATACCCAACACATTTACATGTTCAAAGATGGGCTGGGGAAGGGTCTGGAGCATGAGTCTGGTGAGAAGCAGCTGAGGGAGCTCAGCCTGGAGAAAAAGTGGCTGAAGGGAGATATTATCAATTTCTTCAGCTCCCTGACAGGAGAGTGGAGCCAAGTGGAGGTCAGGCCAGGGAACAAGGGACAGGACAAGGGGAAATGGCCTCTAGTTGTGCCAGAAAAGGTTTAGACTGGATATTGGGGAAAATTTCTTCACCCAAAGGTTGTCCATCCACAGCACAGTTTATCCAAGGCAGTGGTGGTGTCCCCATCCCTGAAGGAATTTAAGAGCTGTGTGGATGTGGCACTTGGGGACACAGGTTAGTGGTGGCCTTGGCAGTGCTGGGGGAATGGTTGGGCTTGATCATAAAGGTGTTTTTCAATATAAATGTTTCTATTATTCTAATTCCTTACTATTTGTCTTAGCACCATGGAGCTGCAGTGCCAGAAGAGGCATATCCTGTGCTGGGTACTGTGGAAACACACCCTGAAAAGGAAGATCTTCCCTGAAGAATTTAAATGTAAAAAGAGATGAAAAACAAATTAACACAATTACCCTGGGAAATAGAGGAAAAGAAAGGGATAGAACTGCTCAGCATCACAGGACACTGCCTCAGGAAGAGTTTTGAATTTTCAGAGAACAGAAACACATCTGGGAACACATGTACCTGTCACAGTTAAGTTTGCCCTGACAGCATCCTGCCTGTCTAAAGGGTAGGAAAACATAACCTGTGGAGCATCACTATACCTCTTCTCCAGCTGCTCATGGAGCTTAGTTTTTTTTGCTAAAACCAGATGCTGGGCATGCCCAAACACACCTAAGACAGCTAAAGCTAGGAAAGATGAATCCCAAGTGATGGGAATTTGAATGAGAGCTTTGCCTCAAAGTCAAGTAGAAAAGGCTGGTATTTTGCTTGTTTTTATTTTAAGGTATGTTAAGAAAACTTTTCCCTGCCCTCCACCATGATCCCTTGCCTGAAGGATGACACAAGCTGTCTGAATTTGTGGATGAGCACAAGAATGGCTAAAGAGAATGAAGATAGCCCAGAGGGATCACAGGGAAGGATTATAAACTCAGTTCTGACCTTGCTGAGCTTGAATTGGTACATAATCACACAGAAGATGATGTGAGTTTGCCTGGAGGGAGACTGGAGTAGAGAGATCAATCTCTGAGCTTCCTGCTTAGGAAGGATGAACATTTTTCCTGAGATTTACCTACAGGTGATTGACAGATCAAGATCAAGAAGGACCAAGGAAAATGGCCTTATAAAATACAGAAAATATTTACCAAATTGGAGGAGGAGGTAGGGTGGAAACAAGAGTCTGAATTTCGTTTCTGATTCTGGGCTTGCTTTATGACACCATGGCTACAGCTAAACTGACTCGGTGCAATCTCTTTTTGTCATTGCAGAGGGGTTCAGAGGTGCACTTCCAGTGGGCAGATATTGAGAAATCTTCCTGGAAATCCAGCTGGTTTCCAAATGTTATTACCTTCTGCTTTCAAAGAGCAAGGATTCTCAGATTAAGAGCACATTCATCTGTTGAGTGAAGTGTTTGCTATCATTCTTGGAGGCTGTCTCTCCACTGCTAAATTAAAAGGGGAGGGGGAAAAAAATCTGCAGACCTGAACTGCCCTTTTTGAGGTTTGATATGAAGTCATTTAAGTGTAATTTGGAACACAAAGCCTGCTGAGGCAGCTTTGGAGAACTGTACAAGGTGGAAAGAAAGTTCAATGATAAAAACACCATGGAACATGTTAGTGATTAAATAGCTTGAGTAGCCATGGATTAGCACTTTAACCAAATTCCCAGCTGTATTTGATGTCAGACAGTTCAAGAACCTGGAGGAGCACTCCTTGGCATTGGTCTGCTCTTATCATTTATTCCCTGAGGAACAAGAAGAGCAAAATCCTCTCACATAGGAAACTTAAAAGAAAAAAATCAACAACCCAGAATTTGTGCGAGTCAAATTCTTCAGTGAAAGTCACATCTTTCTTTTGATCCATCCCACTTACTCAAAGGCATTTAAGTGAGAGGACTATATGAAGACTTAAGTGATCTTAGATTTTCTCCATAGTTAAATGAAGGAAGCAAAAGAAATTAATGATTTTGAAATTTTAAACTCACCCTTCAATGATTATTTTTTCTATCCTGCATTTGTTCAGTATTTAGTCAAACTGTAATACAATATATAATTACAAAATAATGACATTTTTGCCTATTCCACCAGTGATTACTGTTCTCCAGTTACTAATCAACACCAGTTATAAAATATTAATTGCCAAATAACTTGGAAGTTGGGATAAAAAACTACCAACTCATGAGGCAAAACCTCCTGTCTGTCAGAAGTAGGGAATAGAGGTTGGTTTTCACATTCACAACCACAGCTAACCTAAGAACAAGCAAAGAACAGAACATCTTTGCTATATGGGAGGTGTTGGATAAATGCTAGAAAAGGGAAAAAAACATCCAATGCAGAGAGAGAAAAAAGTGTTCATTTAGTTCTAGGTCATGGGACAGGAGTGAAAACTTAAGTAAAGGCAATAATAGCACAACTAATGCATTTGTAATAAAGGATGAAACAATATTAGCAGGGGTTGTTTGCAGAGAAGTTGGATTTTACATTGTAGAAAACTTGAGAAAGGGGAAAATGAAATCCCAGCAAATACAGAGAACAAAGAGGAACACAAATGAATGAGGAAAAGGTTCTTCCTGGCCAGGTGGTCGCACTGCTGCTTTCCTCTTGAGGGAACCACTGGTACTGTAGGTAGGAGGAGGTGATTTGTATCCCACTCTGCAGAGGTGAAGGCATCTTCTCCACGTGGCAGCAAGGGCAGTGTCTCTCCTACTTCACAGAAGTAGATTAGAACATCAGTGTCCCAGTTTGCACTGGGCCAGCTGTTAGCTTGGGTTTTTGCAATTACAGCCACATAACCCAGCCCTAGCTGCCACCAGCCCTGCAGGAGCTGCAGCTGCCTCACCATCCCTTTTTATACTTGCCCCAGACCTTGCCCTTACACCTCATCAGGAGCTGCTGGCCCCACCTGTGTCCATCCCAGGGGTGATGGAAGGCGCTGGGAATCTGTGCCAGGTGCAGCTCCTTGCTCCTGATGAGCTGGGCAGTGTTAATCATTGACTGATTAATTAATGCCTGGAGGTGTTTACCCAACCCCACCTCCAGGGAGGTCAGGGTTAGTAACTGTCACCTTGCAGCTCCTGTAAAAGCCTCTCCATGGCATCTTTCAAAGTTTTTAGTATTTTTTTTTTAATATTCCCAGTCTTATGTATAACAGTCTAGGAATGCTTGATCTACGGATTTTTATTTGTGTGTACTTAGAAATAAACATCCACAAACACAAGCATGCAGCCACGTATGCAGGTGAGGGGCATTGGGCTCTTTAGGTCACTGGGAATTTGGTTTGCTGCCATCAATCCCATCCTTTTCCATGTGGTCTCATTTCCTGGCTTGTTTTACCAATACAGAGCAATCACAGGGTCATAGAATAGAATATCCTGGGTTGGAAGGGACCCACAAGGACCAGCAATCCAGCTCCTGGCCCTGCACAGGACACCCCAACAATCCCACCCTGTGTCTGTCTAAGAATTTCCTGAGCTCTGTCTCTCTGGGGAGCCTGTTCAGTGCCCAACCACCCTCTGAGGGAAGAATCTTTTCCTAAATCCATACTAAATCTTCTTTTCGTGCCATTTCCCTGAGTCCTGTCAGTGTTCACAGAGAGCAGAGATTGGTGCTGCCCCTTATGAGGATGTTGAAGACCAAGAGTCTCCCCTCAGTTTCCTTTTTCTCCAGGCTGAACAAACCTTCAACCACTCCTCCTACGGCTTCTCCTCTATATCCTTCATTTTTGTGGCCTTCCTTTAGGTGTTATAGCTTTATATCCTTAATCCTGATATATCCTTATGACATGGCTCAGGAAAATGGACTGGCCAAAATCTAGATGATGATCAAAACCTGACTGGTTTCTAACTGCATCAGCATCCTGAGGTATGTCTCTCCATGATATTGCATAAAATATCAATGTTTCTAACAGATCTGGCAGTGCCAGTTGGAAGATGAAGGCAGGAACCTGAGGCTGGGGGTGAAGGAGAGAGAGTGGCTGCAGTAGCACTGGTTTGGCTGAGCTAAAGCCCCGTGGGACTGCACTCTTGGAGTGCAGTTAGGGTTGTACAGTGATTTTCAGGCATCCTCACGCACACACACATGGCCAAGAGCACGTGTGGAAATAAGTCTGTCAGAAAACCTTGGACAGGCAGAAAAAGTACTGTTAATAAAAGCTTCAGGGAATTACGGTACCTTGTCTCTCTGTAAAGTTTCTAGCACACAATGGCAGCCAAAGGGGGAAAAAAAAATAAAATATTAGCAGGACTCTGGAACAGAGGAGGTTGGCAAGGGAAACGTTCCCAATCTGAAAAATTTCACATGTGGAAATGAGGTGAGAGCCCTGCCATCAATTTGAACCGTGGCTGATGGAACACAGTGAACGTGCTGGTGTGAAGGCAGCAGAGACAGCAGCAGATGATTCACAGCCACATGGTTCTCATCCTATTAAATGGAAATGAGGCATCCACAGCCCAGGCTGCAGCTCAGGGGAGGATTGTGGCTGTGGCCATGAAATAGCAACGGGTGAAGGATTTTCCAATTATTCAAACAACAGCGAGTGAGAAGGGCTGCCCTCCAGCTCAGAGATGCCATGAGTGCTGTGGCCACAGTCACACTTCCAGAGGAGTTATTTACAAAGCTTTATAAGCTCCCTCAGTTCAGCACAAGTTTAACCCATAACTTTAGGGCTATGGGATATAGGGGCTCATCTGAATCCATGAAAACCTCTCCCCTCCCCAGGAAAAGTGTTGTATCATACTAGAAACCCACACTGTGTGTCTTCTGGTTGAGGTCCAGTCTTCCAGAACCAGTGAAAATTTCATCAGAATCAAGGGAAGTGCTTCTAGTTTTCCATCATCTTTGGATCGGGCTCTTAATGAACCCACCTGTTCCAATGCATCTTCACAATGGGAAAAACAGCTCCAGAGGAAGTTTGAGACCATTGCTCTTCTTTTCATTTTGTTTTGCAGCCTTCACCATCTTCCCTTCCTTCTTAAAGTGAGAAGTAAGACACTTTTAGGTGCCACAGAAAGAGATGACAGGTGAGGTGCAGCCCAGAAGGTGTGGAAACTGTGGACATGGATCACTCACCATTCCTACCAGGATGAGTAAACCTGTGATGGCACTGGAGCAATGAGTGTGGCCTAAAGCTATTCCTGAGGTGATAATTTCTTAGCAGGAGTGTGGGTACAAAGGTACATTTACAAAAGTAAATGCAGGTATTACAAACCTGCAAAACCTTTTAGTTTTGCTCATCCTGCCAGGTACTGAGCAGTGCTGAGTCAGTTTTCAGTGAATTTTGTTCTCTTTTCCTTAGGAAGTTGCTGCCAAAGCACAAGTACCTTCAATCAACAAAAACAAGCATCTTCTACAGAAATAGGAGAGCTACAAAAATCAAATCAAATGGGATTTAAAAAACATATGGAAAGAAAACACGTCCCACAAAGCTTGACCATCCTCGGCTCAAAATTCATATAATCAGGAGAAATACTGAGATTCCCTTTTCACAGCTCGTTCTACTCATCTGTCTTAGGTGGGGAAAAAAGGAATTGTTGAGGATTTGTTGCTGCTCTTTCCCTCTGTGTCTGTTCTGCCACTTTTACTGATTGGATGATACATTGGATTTTTTTTCCCCAAAAGGAAACAGTTCTATTTAAGCTCAAGGCTTGACTCAAAGCCAGCAGAAGTCATTCAGTGGGTGAAAAGATTTTCAGCCTTTTCTTTTAATCCACCTTCACAGACCATGTAGGACTGCCCTGCCAAGCCATCAGACAGCATGTCATCTACACAGGGATGCATAGATACTGAAAGACAGGCACTGAAATAGCATTTCTGTAGCTTTTTGTATAACTTTTTGTATCTGCAGTCAAAGAGAAAACATCCCACCTATTTGAAATCAATATCTAAGGATGGGATCAATGGTACTTCCACAGGTGCCAAAATCCTTTTCCATCGACAGCTGAGAACCCAGACAATGACCTCAGGTCAGGCACCAAGCTTTTAGATGCATCTACATAAATGAGTAGTCTTTGCTGTAAATTCTGAAGGCTTTCTGCTACTTTCAGTAGTCAAAGGGGAGCTTTCCCTTCCTTTGATACTCTCAGCAGGACAGCCTGTGAATCCATCTACATAATGCTTCGCAGACAAAAATGATAATTTTTTTTCTGCATTCAGCAGGAGGGGCTGTAAATGTTGTCCTCTTTGCTGTTCTTCCCCTTGAAGCTGCAATAGGTAAGGCAGTGAGATCTTAGCAGAGAGGAAATGAAGTTCAGGAACACTCAGTAGAATGTCCTGTCATGTAATGCGGGAGGGATGAAAAGTTAAACTCTCCCCCACTGTGGAGATAAAAATTTGTCAGGTTCTGGTATGGATGAACATCCCTGTTACCAGGGCATCATTTTCAAATACTGTGCTGCTCCAGGTCATTCTTAAATCACACTGGCTGTTGGAATGATTAAGGTGCATAATGTGAGCTCAGAGACTCATGGTTATTCTCACAAACAGCAAAAATATGATCTTGGTTTTTTTTCTGCATTAGTGGTCAAAAAATAAATTAGGATTGTGATAAGAAAATGTGATTTGTGGCTTGGATTTCACTTCTGGCTCATTTACACTTACCTGGAGTAGTGCCTAAAGTGTCAGTAGAGCTGTAGGATTTCCACAGTTCCCCTTAGCGTGGCTAAAACTCTGACAAAGCATTGCAAGCACATCGCAGAAAAAAATCTGACTGGGGTCCCACTGCCGTGGGGAACAGGAGTCTTATCCACTGCCTCAGATGGGTGTGAGGAAGCCCTTGAGCACCTAATTTCAGAAGCAATCAGATCCTTGCCAGACTGCTGAGTGAAGAAGAAAATATTTTTGCAGCCTGGTTGCTTGCAAAGTGGATAAAAGGTTTTTGAGGTGCTTTTAGTACATACTCAAACCTGGCTCAGATCTGCACAAGTCATCTCTGAGCCGCTCTGTCCCACCATACACTTGTTTTCTGTTTTCCCTGATCCTCTCTTAGGTCTGCCAGCCTGATCTCCACTGCTGTGCATTGAAATAACCTTTCTTTGAGGCTGATAATAAAATAAATGTGTGTAACAATGCTAAGAACATTGTATTACCCACCCCCACACACAAAATTCTCCTTTCTGCAGTTAACTTGAAAAGCATAACAATATGCTGTCAACACTCAGCTCTGCAAATCTGCAAATCCAGCTGGGATCTAAAGATAACAGATCAAAAGCTGTCACTGGAATGGGGGCACAGTGCTGCTGGTGAACAAGCTGTCCTAATATTTACAGGTTGTTTTAAACAATAATAATGTTCTGATTCCCTTGCTGATACAATCCCTTGGCACTGAGGGTGCATTGCAAATATCCTGGATATTGGCCCAGTGTCTCCATCTGATATAAGGCTGCTGCTGGTGGCTGGCTGGAATATTGGGTGATCTATGGCCTTCAACTGCTGGATGTGGCAGGAAGATGCGTGAAGCCATGTGAGATAAGAAGGTCACAGGCAGAGCTCACTGGATAAATGCTTCCTTGAGGTTCTTTGCTGGCTGATATCAGTCACTTGTCCCAAGGGGAAAAGAACATTTATGAAAGTCACAGATGTAAGTGCCTTCAGAACAAAACATCGCACAGAAAGGCTTTGATAGAAAAGTGTTTACATTCCATGATTGGGGTTTGGGATTTTAATTTACTCCTCTGGTCAGGCTAAAAAAGAGCTGCTGGATGTTTAAATGCTTGCTCAGTGTTCCTTTACCTTCTCTTAAATAAAATATCCAAATGTATTTATTGTGGCTTCTATCTACTCATTTCAGCTCAGCCAGTGGTGTTTTAACTACAGCCAATAACAAATATACAGGCACTAGGCTGGGTAAGTCCCAAAGTGCATTGGAACCTTGAAAAAGTAGAAGTGCCTTTAATGTGCTTGTAATTAATGGCTAAGAAATCGGAATAAGATTAAACCCTAAAGGCACAACGGGTATTTTTTTCCTGTGTGTTGAAGCAAAAAATGCCACAGTAGGATGAGAGGCTGGACATGCCCCAGCCATGAGCACTCACAGCCCAGAACCCTCCGTGCCCTGGGCTGATCCCCCAGCAGGAAAAGGGGGATTCTGCCTCTCTGCCCCCTCAGGTGAGACCCCACCTGCAGAGCTGCCCAGCCCTGGGACCCAGCACAGGAAGGTCCTGGAGATGCTGGAGAAAGTCCAGAGGAGGCACCAGGATGATCAGAGGGATGTAGCAGCTCTGCTGGGAGAGTTGGAATTGTTCACCCTGGAGAAGAGAAGGCTCTGGGGTGACATCACTGTGACCTTCCAGTGCCTGAAAGGAACTTACAGGAAATATGGAGAGACACTATCGACAAGGGCCTGGAGTGACAAGATATTGGGGAATGGCCTCACACTGACAGAGAGCAGGTTTAGATGAGGTATTAAAAAATAATTCTTTACTTCTGAGGGTGGGCAGGCCCTGGCACAGGGTGCCCAGAGAAGCTGTGGCTGTCCCTGGATCCCTGGAAGTGTTCAAGGCCAGGCTGGACAGGCTTGGAGCAACCTGGGCTGGTGGAAAGTGTCCCTGCCCATGGCAAGGGGTGGAACTGGATCTTTAAGATCCTTTTCACTCCAAACCATTCCATAATTCTGTTAGTCTCTGACAACAAAATGTGCAGCATTGTAAGTATCTTGAAAGTCATGGCAGTAGAGAGGGCTTTTGGACTAATTATTCTTTTTAAATAAGTGCCTCAGAAGTGCATTCTTTGCAAGAAGGACTGTACTCCAGAGCATTAACAAGGCCTAAGCAGATGTGAATGTCACTGTAATTTCCTTTTTCTGGGGTTTACTATAGTCCAGATGTCAACGGCTGATGAAATGGATGACCCAAAAGCTCAAAAGTGTTAAGAAATCAAGACATCTTGACAAATAGATACCTGCTTGCCCAATATAACCATGACTCAGTGAAAAAAATTAATTCATTGCTTAAGTAAGATTGAACATCCTTAGAGGACATTTTGGGAATGCACTTCAACAATCCATGAAATACATTCAGGAACGCAGCTGCAGGGAAGGAATAAAACGTAGGCAATTATACAGAGGCTTGAAAAAGATACAAACTGGGCAAATTGTATGAATGTAATTGAATAAAAGCCTCCATTTTCATCAAATTATTCACTACGCACTAGCAAGGTACTTAAAAAATAAAAAGGGATTTTTTAAAATGAATGTTTGGGTTTGGATTTAGGCAACAGAAATGAGGTACCTTAGTCTGTCTATCTAAACACTGCATGAATTTTTTTGCAATTAGCAAATGGAGATCCCAGAAGCAGCACTAGAATTTAAGGGTCTTCAACAACATGGAAAAAAGGGATCATTTTATCTGTGTGCTAAATACAGGAGTGGTGCCAAGCTTGGTGCATCGTTGTTGTAAAGTTTGGCCTCGGGTCATAATTGCTAATGCAAAATGCAATCCAAGATTAAAAACACCCTAAACAATGGGGTTTAATGACAAAGATAAGTAACTACTTGATCTAAACTCTCAGAGGCTCATCATTCTGAAAATGCACTGACTTGGACACTTAAATATGAATGAAGGTGCAATTAGGTCTGCATGTTTTAAAATCCTTATCTTAACGAATGTAGGAGTTAATATATGACTACAAATTAGAAGAAAAGAAGGCAACAGTTCTCAAGAGTTAAGCAACAGTTTTGTCTCTACTTTTTTGAGTCTAAAAGATGGTGATAAAGCTGGAGTGAAATGAAAAGAGAAAGTCACAAGGGTTCATTAAATAGGAACTTTGAAAGCACAGATAGATCTGATTGGTCACCATGTGAAACACAGGCTGAAGTGTAGGGCAAAGCTTACAAAAAACATACTAAAATGGTGTCAAAGTTTACCCTTAGTGAGTGTTATGTGACATCCAGGATCTGTGCTGCCTCATTCTGCCCCTCCCAGATGCTGTAGTATCAAATCTTTTTGACTGTGTCATCCTAAGGATTTTCCTCGACTGCAGCCAACAGAGCAGCTGAGTCTTGCAGTAGAAATGGAATGAAAGGAAATCCAGATAAAAAGACAGATAAGAATGGATGAAACAAAAAAAAAGTAGAGAAGGACTGAGGTGAGGGGAGACCTTTTCCACATTCCCAGGACTGCAATACTGCAGGGTAGCAGCCAGATCCTCAACTCTCTCTTCTGCTGTTGAGCTGAGAGACCCAGATTCAGCTTCCCAGACTTCACAGGGACTCCCAATGTAGGCTCCCTCCAAAATTGGTGGAGACCATCCCACAACCTGAATGACAGGGAGATACCTGTAAAAGAAGAGGAACTTCTTTTCCTTTGCTGGTTTTCAGAGCAGAAATTTATTCGTTTGCAGAGTTCAGCATTGATTTTTGAGGCATGGATCATGGATTTCTGAATATGGGTTGTTGTCAATCCCAAAAAAACCTGAAAGGGACTCAGAGGCTTTCAAGGCAGGGCTGAGGGCTCTTTTCTCATCTCTAATCTGTGTACTAAGGGTTAAAGTGTCAAAAGCAGCTACCAGAAGGTGACAATCAGATTATTTTAAAATGGTGGAAAGGAAGACTCGGGGAGCTGCAGACCAGTAAGCGCCACCTGTGTGCTGGGAAAATCATGCAGCACATCCTCAGGGAAGCAATGTTAAGGCATGTGCAAGACAAGGAAGTGATTTGAGACAGCCAGCAGGGCGTCACCAAATTGTGCCTGACCAGACTGGTGCCTTCTAGGAGGGAATGACTTCAACAGTCAACAAGGAAACACCAATTGGCTTCATCTACCTGTGAAGAGGGGCAGAGAAATCAGTCTGAAAAGTTAATTTTAGACTAACAAATCCATGGTTTTTTAATATAAATTCCCAGGGGGACTTCTTTTTTTTTTTTTTCCTGCCTGGAAATGATGACAAATGGTACAAAAAAAGTAAGCTTAGTATCAGGGGTGAATGCAGGCAGTTGTGTGCCTTTTGAAATTCTGGTGAGATTTCATAGATCTCAGGTCAGCCTTCTTTCAGAGCACTGTGCTTAGGAGAATAAAATCCTACTGTGTGTCTTGAAAGAGTACAGCAGAGTGCAATTAGGCTTATCTGAAATAAAAGGGGTATGTATTAAAAATGTCAGATATATTGTGTTGCGCTGCATTATTTGGTGATTGAGTGGCTAATTCTATGGGAGAAATATAATTCTGATGCCAACATGTGAATTATATGGATTGAGCCTGCTGGAACAGATCACAGATGTGTGAGAGATACTTTGGTTTTGACTGTAAAATGAATGGTTTAAAGGGAAAGGGAACACACAAACTCCTTTCAAGTGATCACTGACATTTCAGCTTTCATTTTAACCAAAATGTTCTATGTTTGGATGTTGTAAATGCTACTGTTCAGTAGAATAAATGCTTAAAACATAGCATATAATGCGGTTTTTTAGAAATGACGTTTCAGTCCTGGTCCCCATAAAAACCCAACTCAAACAGCAGTCCAGCAAATAAGTAAAACCCAAGCCGCTGATAAAATAAATCCATCCATGGGAATTTAAAATTCTTTCCTCGTCAAAGAGCACGAAGAAAGCCAAGGTTTTTGAAAGCCACTAATTATATTCTGAGCATAGCATGTCCTGAAATTCAGCTTTGTTCAAGGTGTCTCTAGCTTAGCACCTGAAGCACCTGCAATAATTAATTGCTCTTCCAAAACCTGGAGGAGGACCCAGATTCCAGGAATTGCTCCGGGTCAGAAGAGCAATATTTGGTCCATTGATGAGATTTCTTTCTCGTGTCACACTCTTCTGAGGTGCATGAAAGGGAGGAAATGCACAATTTTCAGAGTGCCAGTGAAACTTATGCTGAGCTTGGAAAGCTTCCAGCAGTATTTTAGATGCTACTGCAGTACAGAGAAGCCCAGCAGTAACAAACCTTGTTTGCCATTAGATGTATTTTCTGAAATAAATGTGGAGGTAAAATCGTCAGCAAATTGGACCATCTGAGGCTTTTTACTTTCCTCCTGATTTATAGCTATAACACCCCTGCAAATTTTAAGCTAGTATCAAATCCCTGCAGAATCTTTATCCTTCTTAAGCCAAATAATTGTCTTCTGCAGGAATACAAATTTTCCTGTGCCTCCAGGCTTGCAGTCTTTGATAGAAATTTCTTTTGGATGCTAATTTATTTGGTTATATTACAGAGAGAAAAATCTGTTTGCAGCCAGTTTTTGGTAGGGGGAAGTAATATAAAACTACACCATCAGTGTGTATTCCAGAAACATGATTAAAACTAGGAACAGGAGAAAGAAATTATGGATAAATGGTCCTCCTGAATATATGGGATTCCCCCAAGTATTGGGATTATTCACTCTAAGTGGCCAAAGGGGCTATAGAGAACAATGAAGATTAAAGGCTTGGCATAGGTCACGCAGGGGATCAGATATATTCTTGGGCTGTTGCAGCTCTCCAAAAATTTGGCACCTTTCAAAGTGGTTATTTGGACTCTCAACAGCTGCTGTGGGGAAAGGAACACCTCTGGAGGATTTGCTTCTCATCCTAAGGCAGGAGTCTGTGATAGGTAGATAATTTTTCTTCAGAAAAATAGATCCAGCTCATACAGTTCTCATTTCCAACCAGTTTTTCCTTCAGCTTTAGTAATGTAGATATTCCTTTCCATGAAGCAGCTATTGGTGGGCCAAAAACCCACTTGCAGCTCAGCTGATGTGACATCTGACAGGAATCAGAAGAACTCCAGCTTCCAGGAGTTTCCAGACTTTTCCCTCTGGCTTGTCAGGTACCTCTTCAGTTTTCAAGGCTGATAAAGCAGCATCCTCCTCTTTCCTTTTCTTCTACAATCTCGTGGAGAAATAACTTGACTGGTAGGGAAATGAGTTTCACAGCTTTGGTTGGCTTCTTTATTTTTCTGTATATGGAGGTAAATTTATTTGCTCTTTGCATCAGTAACGATGATCAGTGCAAATCTGGGGTGCTAATTGGCACGTCTCTCATTACCTTCTACCTTGGACTGATCCCCCAGCGTAGGCAGCAGGGGAGGAGAGATTCTGCCTCTCTGCCCACTCAGGTGAGAACCCACCTTCAGAGCTGCTCCAGCCCTGGGGTCCAGCATAAGGAGAACATGGAGCTGCTGGAGGGAGTCCAGAGCAGGCCACTGAGATGCTCCAAAAGATGGAGCCAGGCTGGGAGAGCTGGGGGTGCTCACCTTGAGAAGAAAGGGCTCCAGGAGGGATTTCAGAGCCTCTTCCAGGGCCTAAAGGGGCTCCAGGAGAGCTGGAGAGGGACTGGGGACAAGGGATGGAGGGACAGGACACAGGGAATGGCTCCCACTGCCAGAGGGCAGGGATGGATGGGATATTGGGAAAGAATTGTTCCCTGTGAGGGTGGGAGGCCCTGGCACAGGGTGCCCAGAGAAGCTGTGGCTGCCCCTGGATCCCTGGAACTGTCCAAGGCCAGGCTGGACGGGGCTTGGAGCACCCTGGGACAGTGGAAGGTGTCCCTGCCCATGGCAGGGGGTGGCACTGGATGGGTTTTAAGATCCCTTCCACCTCAAACCATTCTCTGATTCTGTGATCCAGACACTTTCCTATGACACATTCTATGACAGTTTTGCATGCCTGACAAGATGCAGATTTATGGAGCAAGCTTACACTGATTAGTTCATGTGATTTTTAGGCTCAGGTGTTTTCTCACAGATGCAGTCAAATCTGTCTTCAAGGAACCTAGATTCCACTGACACAGGGAGCAGAACTCTAAACTCCCAAAGACTTGCTGACAAAGGGTAAATTAAACCCTTCAAGTTACCTCTGTGAATTCACACCAAGACAGTGACACTGACATCCTTGTTCCTGCCTGAGTGGGAAAGGAATATGTCTAACCTGAAAAAGAGGTACTAAAAAAACCCACAAAGACCAAAACCAACAATCAAACAAAAACCCATACCAAACTAAAACCAAGCCAAAACCCCCCAAACTTATTTTATTGACACTGCTAAACTACTATAAGAAATAAAATATCTGTATCAGCAGGAACCAAATCCTTAAAGCTAACTAGATGTCTGACTCATAATGCTCCATTTAGGGATTGTCTCTTTGATCCCTTTGGAAAATAAGCTTATATTTTAAAACATGCGATTTCCTCTTTTATTAAAAAAAAAAAAAAACAAACAAACCAAACCTCCTCTGGTGTTTATGCACCTTGTTCTGAGTAAATAAAAGAGATACAGACTTAAAATCTTCAGCCTACAGAGCTTTTTATGTTGCTTTTTTTGTTGCTTTTACCCACCTTTGGGCTTAATTACCAAGACTTCATTGTTCATCTGCAGAAGTTTTGGAAACAAGTCATTGTTCCTGCAGCTCTGCAGGCTGTGGGAAATCGTATTTCTGAAGCTGCATGGGTCTCAACAAATCAGGATTTCAAAATCTTTATTAACCATAGGTAGCTGCTGCTCCAGTAACCCTATTGAGTTCTCCTTCTCTCTTGCTAAGCAACAAAACAATTAACTTGATCGATGTCTTTGTAAATTTAAGTCAAATTTTCAGCAGTTAGTTACAGAAAAATGATAACAACATTACACTTAAAGCTGTGCAGTTTTCATTTCAGGAGAAGTGATAATGTTTCCTGCAAACCTGTATGCTCTGAATTACAGCATTAATTTGAAATGGTTATTGTAATCCCTGCAATGATTAAAGTTTCCAGGGCAATTTGAAGGTAAGAGAGAAGCCTCAGTGCTGTTAAGGCGGAAAAAAAATTATTAAATGAATCGGTGAGGTGACAGTCACATAGTTAAGGCAGACAGATTGTGGACCTTATTCAGTGCTGATTCCCTTCCCTGGCAGTCAGGGGAAATTTTCTCACAGTGCTTTCATTTATAGCAACACCTTTTCAGATGCATTATAATCTAACACTTATTGTTCAAATCCTCCAGCACTTTAAAATTAAAAATTATGTGATTCCACAGTTTCTCCCTTTTGTGAATAAGTCACAAAACAGGATTTTATCTCTAGGATTTTCCTGTCGATGCACACCACACAATGGAGCATTTGCTGCTATTCTGATTTTGCAGCAAGTCTGATTGAAAAATCCTGCTTCATTTCTGAGCTGAAAGCAGGAATTAAAGTTATGTCTATCTTCTTTTTTGTTTAAATCAGGTCTCAGCTGAGAACTAAGGTATGTATTCTCACTCCTTTAAAAATGATACCAATGATTTGGACAGGTGGCATGTTATATAAATCACATATTGCATAGTTGGCTTGCTTTAAACAAATATTAACAAAAAAAAATATTTCCTCTTGGTAAGTGCCTGTGAATTGATCTATGCAGCAATGTGCTGCTGTGCTTACAGACCATCATATCCTGAAAGAATTTCCTGCCTTTTTATTGAAATAATCTTGAGGTTGTCACTGCTAGGACTGCTACAGCTGTAGTTCGTCTTTTCATATTTGAGTTTGAGTTGCTTTTGGTCCTTCAGAGATCAAAATTGGCTTTTCAAGAAAAATGCAGCTACTCCTGTGTGGCTGTTGCAGTAGAAGCCTCATTTCTTGGGGGTATCAAGACACTGGGATGGAACCACTTTCTCACTGCTGCAGCACAAATCTATAATGTGGGTTTATGCTTTATGCAGCACAGATGCAGGGAACAGAGTTACATCAGTGCAGCAACCTAATGCAGAGGAAAAGCTCTTTGCCTCTGCCAGTCATTGTTCCTCAGAGAAAGGGATGTCGTAAAACACGTGCCCTCTGTTAGAATCAGTGCTGGTTAGAATTTAACTCTTCTGGAAGCATTCAAAAAAAAAAAAAAAAAAAAGAGGTGTCACAAACACAGCTGAGAAAATGTCTGTTTGCTTTCTCTCACACCAACAGGCTTCTCTGCGGTGGCCAGTGAGAGGAGCCCAGGGAACAGCTGGAGCTGGGGTTTATGTTGGATATCAGGAAAAGGTTCTTCCCCCAGAGGGTGCTGGGCACTGCCCAGGCTCCCCAGGGAATGGGCACAGCCTCGAGTCTGCCAGAGCTCCAGGAGAGTTTGGACAGCACTGCCAGGGATGCCCAGGCTGGGATTGTTGGGATTGGCCTGTGTAGGGCCAGGAGCTGGGTCAATGATCCTGGTGGTTCCCTTCCAGTTTTGGAGTTTCTAATTTTCTGTGACCTTAATGGTGCACAACTGAGTGTATTGGATCACAGAGCAGCTCCTGACAATCCCAAATTCAGTGCCTCCATTTCATTTGAGAGACTGCCTCCAATTCACACCCCATTTCCCATGTAGGCATTGGGCAATGCTGTCAGACAACAGCAAAATTCTCCTCTTTAAGAGGGGACTTTATGGAGATGTTGGACCTGGTTTTCTACCCTTCCATAAGGACTCTCCAACCTTCTCCCTACCTGTTCTGCAAAGTTTGCCATGATTTTGACTTTGGTCTGCCAGTAAAATAGCTTTGTCTCTATCTGATTACTTTCTGTAAATTATTTCACAATCACAGTTCTTTCCTCCATCTCGGTGAAGCGCAAGTGCTTCTGACAATGCTACTGCAGGGCTTGTGAAAACAGAATGTGGGAAGAAAAGCTGGTGTTTCACAGGGGAAGGCAAAACTGGAGTGAATTCACAGCAAATATTGAACTCTTAAAGGATGGCTCATAAGAAGCACTGAATCTGTGGGGTGGCTGGTGCCAGTGCAGAGCTCTCAAAAATGCATGAAACTATACACCTAAAGCTTAAAACTAGGACAATCAGAATTCTCATTTACTTACCTAGAAATAAATGAAAAAAAGATTTTAAATATCTACCCGTGGGCTTATTGGTCTGTCGTTCAGCAAGGATTCCCTCTTTGTTTATTGTATTGAGACATAAATATAAATCTAATACAGGTAGTGCCAGGAACTGACCCTGGCTGAGGATCAGTCCCAAAGCCCTGTTGCTTGAGAATACAAATGAATATAATAGAGATGGGCTTTATTTCTTTGTGTGATTCTTTCCCCCCTAGAGCTTAATGAATAAAGATAAACATTCTCCCATTAACGGGAAGAATGGGAATGATTTCTTCAGTCATGTTTGCATTCATTATTAGCTTCACAAGAAGACACAGCTACATGATCTTATGTCTGACCCAGCCCTGCTCCTGCTCCTCCCTCCATCCTCTCCTGACTTTTGTAACTCAGTCAATCCCAAAAGTGATTTGAAGAGGAGGAGGTAGGAGCTTCAGAGAGAATTCAATAACCACAGGGTGGTGAAGGGAATTAGCACTCTCTGAATTGAAAAGACAGGAAGAACTGACATTAGACAATTTATCTGGTGGCAGCTGGCCAGCCTCACAGGCACTGGCCCACTGACTGGCAGACATCTCTCTGAAACAGGGATAATACACCTTGTTTCTCACCCAGCAAGACAGTGAGAGTCTCAGAGGGAGAGCTGGAATTGATGCTGTGAAGGCACAAACCTGTAACAAAGCTGGGTTTTTGCCTCCTCTGCTCACAGAATGACTTCCTTCATCCTTGCTTCATTACACTCCCAGGAACCACATCCATTTCATTCAACAGAAGTTACTGAATTTACTCAGGAGAAACCAGGTGAAATTTGGAAAACTTAAATTAGATAACTCCAGAAAACCCTCTGGCTTTAAATTCTGTGAAGCTGTGGAAAATACACAAATCAAAAAGGATGAATAAAGTGAATTCCTAAGTGACCTGTGGCAGTGGATGGTAGAAATGGACTGTTTGGCTGGCCATGTTCATCCAGATGTGAATCAAAGGCATGCAACTTTTAGAGCCAGTGATAAAACACTGAGATTACATTTTAATATTCCTGATCAGTGTATGACACCTGGCAGTGTCCAGAGAAGCTGTGGGAAAGCTGGGCTGGATGGGTCTGAGATCAACCTGGTCTAGTGGAAAGTGTCCCTGCTGAAACAAAATCAGGTGAAAGGTCTCTCCCAACCCTAATAATTCTATGATTCTATCATCAAATTTCAGAAAAGATGGCTGTGAAGTACAGTGAATTCACCAGATAATGTCAGTCACCATGAAATATATTTGCTCAACTCTAATATTTCCTTTCCCTTTATGAGTGGGATTAACAACAATGGAACAACAATTAACAACAATTAAAGTGGAATGAATGAAACTGTTACAAAAGGGAGCACCTGGGAGAAGAAAATAAGACAAGTTGGCCAACACACTCTTGTGCTTTAGCTTTTCACCTCTGGAGACTTGTTTTCCAATGTCTTTTAGAGCCCAGCAGAGAAGAGGAGACAGAAGAAAAAAAGGGAAAACGAGAGGCTGCTGGTCAGGTTTTTGCATAATATGTTTCCCTTGAGTAGTATTTTCTCCTAAAGAGCAATCCCATCAGGGGCCTCTGAGCCTGATTCCAGTGTGTCTTCCCAATTACAATGCTGTCCTGCTGGTCACTGGTGGGGGAGAGAGGAGGATCAGGCTCTCTGTACACAGCCCCCTGTGAGGTGCCAAGGCAGGACAGAGCGTGTCAAAGAGGATTGTGTCTGACACAGCTCTTTTTTAAAGGGATGTTTAGTTTCCCAGAGAAGTGGGAATCTTGCCTAATCCATAATGACCCAAATAGTTTCGCAATGCGTCCTTCTAAGCGAGTTTGGCCATGTAGTTTCTCACTGACAAAATCCCTTGATTTTCTAGGGGTGTAGAAAAAGATTAGTGCATAAAAGAGCATCTGTCTCCATGCTGCTGACAGGCTAAAAGATGGACTTTTCCCTCTCTGTGGAGCAACCCTCCCAATCTGGAGGCAGCGAGCGTTCGTTATCTCTGTAAAACACCAACCTGCAACAAGCATTTCCTTTCCCTCGATTTGCTGTCCTGGGATAATCCCCTGGCTGCTCCATGGGCTGACCTGTGTGTGAGCTCCTGGAGCTGCCCACACCCGAGGGACACAGGCTCATCCATCAGGTATTGATGGTTTGGCTCCAGGATTGGATATAATCGTGTCTTTCTTCCAGGCACTCAAGCCTTCCATCAGGAAAGCTTTCCATCCTGATTACTGATAAAGCCTTTTGGGAAAGAAGGGAGAATTTCCCACCTGTCAGAGGTAGCAAAAGGACATTATTTCATGTGTTGTGGCCAGTGCTGGGCAGTGAGAAGCAAAGAACTGTCTGAATCTCATTATTGCTCACACCAGTGTAGCATTTGGGGCCTGGGGTTTTTCCATACTGTCTGCTTTGAAAACTCAAAATAATAACCACTTCCCTTCCTGGGGGATTGTAGCATGAATAGGTAAGACAGGCAAAGAAAATAAAGACTTATATTCCTGTTTCAGGGATGGAAAACAGCCATGGAGAGACTGAGCAATCTGCCCAGAATACCATGGGGTGTAAGGTCAGAGGTGGGAGACATTCAAGTCTTTTCCCAATTTCTTTGCTATTTCTCTGCAACTTTCCACTTGGGTTTGTTCACATTCTGTCACTGCACCCCAGGTGCTGACACGCAGAATATAACCACATTTGATTGTTTTTAGCATTTACAGTAGATAGGTACAGGAAACATAATCCACTGTCATGGATCACTCCATCCTTGCTTCTAGGTGTCTCATAAAAAGTATAGTTACTTCCCCATTACACATCACACATGCAGTGGGCTAGTTTAATATCAAGTTAATATTTAATAGTTTCCAAAATGTTATACTATCCTCAGGGAAAGATGCTTTCTGAATGTAAAATGTAATCTCATATTTGGTGGATTTGAGTTTTGCACATGTCATTGGATCAGCTGCTGCTATTACCAGATAGGCTTATCTAGATCCTGACAGAGCTAAAAAATTGCATGTGTGTATCTTTGGGTTGTGGTCTGTGTATCCTACCAGCCACATTCAGTTGCTTCATTCTGGAGGTCTTTTCTTTTTTTTTTTGGAAAGGAGACTCGGTTTCTTGCCTTCTCCCCTCCCTGCATGGTTTGTGGTTATCAGAATTCTCATTTCCCCATCCATAAAGCATGGATAATAAAATAGGGCTGTCTGTAGTGTGAAATTGAAACTCCTGGCACCAAAACACAAACCACTGCAGCACTGACATTCCTGGTGGGCCATTGAAGGCAAGAGGGGTCTTACAATACCTTCTTATTGGTCCACGTGTTTTAAGGAAGAGGAAAGCTTCGGTCATCAAGTGTTTAATGTAATTTTTTTAATTGGCAAAAGGAAGGCAAGACCAGGAGAGAAATGAAAAGCCAGGAGAAATGTTCATGTCCCTTTTAAGTGGAAAAAGGACAGAGACTCCAGCGCTGGGTTTGTTTTGTTGGGTTTTTTTAATCTGGGGGTTCTTAGAGTTAACAAGCTTGTAAGAAAATCTACCTCAGATTCTCTTTCCTGAGAGAAGTAGTTTTAGCTCTCACCAGAGAACTTCCAGTCTCTCTAAGAGAGAGGTTTTATAATGTTTTCTATTTCCACCATGCATGCAACACACAATCACAGAATGTGATTTTTCGGTTGAAAGGGATCTTACGCATAATTTAATTCCAACCCCCAGCCATGGGCAGGGACATCTTCCAGGGACACCAATCTTCACCCCAGCTGCCCCAGCTCAGGGCTGTGCCATGCCTGTGACGTGCTTGGCAAAGCAGCAGAGTCACAAGGTTGTGCTCTTGGTGCTTTTTCCTACAACTGCTCAAGCTCAAACTTGCCATCGAGGTTTTCCAGCTCTTTGGCCATTTCTGCCCAGTTTGCCAGTAACAGGAGGCTGTGAGAATGACTGTGCTGCATCAGATGGAAAGTCCTCCCTGCCCAGCACACTTTTTCAGACAGCAATCAACTCTGGATGCCTGGAAGGAGCTTGGGAGCAGGTGTGCTTGTCATCCTGCTTCCTCAGAGGGCTTGTTCACTCTGTGAGCTGCTGGCTTAGAGCTGTGCTAAATGAGAGCTGGTGTTTTCACATTTACCTCTTCTCAATGTTTTCCTGTGAGTCTCTTGAGAATCACCACCTTTGGAAAGGACCTACATGACCACTGAGTCCAACTTTTTACAGAACACCACCCTGTCACCCAGACCACAGCACTCAAAGAGTGTCCAGCCATTCCTTGAGCACGTCCAGGGATGCACTCCATCACCTTCCTGATCAGCCCATTCCCTGACCACCCTTTCAGTGAATAAATTCCATCTGTTGTTCAACCTGAACCTCTCCTGGTACAGACTGAGGCCTTTTCTTCTTGTCCTTTCACTGCCTGCCTGGAGAAGAGGCTGATCCTCACCTGGCTACAGCCTTATTGCAGGGACTTGTAGAGAATGGCGAAGTCTCCCCTGAGCTTCCTTTTCCCCAGGATGAACAAACCCAGCTCCCTCAGCTGCTCCTGGTACTCCAGGCTCTTCTCCATCTCTGTTCCTTTCTCTGGACATGCTCCAGTCCCTCGATTTCTTTCTTGTCCTGAGGGGACCAAAACTGGACAAAGCACTCGAAGAGTGACCTCAGCAGTGCCCAGCACAGAGGATGGCACAGGCCAGGTGCCATTGGCTACCTGGGCACAGCTGGTGCTTGTTGAGCCACTGTCAACCAGCACCCCCATGTCCTTTTCTTCCAGGCCATTTTCCAGCTGCTCTGCCCCAAGGGTTAGGTTATCTCTGCCCTGATGTAAATTCGGGTTGGCTCATTATGTCCCGTGCTCTCTCATGCTGGGTACTTCACAACTTTTTAAATGCTTATTTAAACATGTGGAGAGGCTTTCTGCTGTGCAGAGGATATGGATTTTTTAAAAAAGGCTTTGTTTCACCCTGAGGAAGCCATGCTACTTTACAGAGAAGCTAACCCAGATTCCTGCAGCCAGGAAGCTGAGATGGTGAGTTTTAAATGCCAGCTGAAAAGAGTGTGAAATGAGTAGATTTCATTTATCATACTTGGATTGTTTGCCTGCTTCATAACCTCTTTGCTAGGAACAGTTCAAGCCCACTCCAGACACTTTTGCTGCTCGCTGTATATCTGCAAGTTTTTCTCACTGCCACATTCTCCAAGGGTCATGCTTCCACCACTCTTATTTCAAATGGTAAATTTTGTGATTGTTGTGGAGCTGGCAGAAGTAGAGTGAAGTATGTGCAAACATGTCGGCATCCATCTGACATGGGCAGCTGGAGCTCTAACATGGTCCTGCCTTCCTTGCCAGCAGATTAGGAAAGGATTACGAAAGAGAAGGACACCAAGGGGAAGCATCATTTCATGTCTGTACTGCAGCAGTCCTCCAGCTGGCATCAGACTCCATTTGCTCCATGCTTTACATGTGGGATCAACAAGGGAGATGCACAGAGAGAAACCAGGAAATCCTGGATGTAGAAGGCAGATTTTCTGGCACTTGTCATTCTTTTATATTCAGTGTAGTTCGAGTCTGCAAGACAACTGCAGCACACATGGGAAGGATTGGATTAAGGAATTGGGCACTGCCCAGTATTTGTGTTTCTGCTCCAACACAGACTTGGCCATGGCCATGGGCAAGGCATTAATGGCCAGTCTGGAGCAGAAAGGTGTGGTGCCTTGAGAAGGCTGACCTAGAACAGAGACTTGACAGAGCTAAATTAGGAATTTATTAGAAAGCCTCAATGGATCCACCTTGGGCAGCACAAGAGCCCAGCCAGGGCTGCACCCAAGATGAACCAAAATGGTCACAAAATGCACGACCGCTCACGGGGGCTCTCACTTTTCTAAATTCTGGTCCATTTGCATATTGGAGTTCATTGTCCAGTTCCAGCTTTAGCCCATGCAGTCCCATCCTTCTTGTTTTTCTCTCTCCAGCCCATGTTGTTTGTGCTCTTGGGCCTGAGATTTGGATCATTTGTCCTTGGTCCCCAGCTGGAGAAGGAATTGTTTTGTCTCCCTGCTCAGTGAAGAGAGCTCCCCATCCCCTAATGTGAAGCTCAGAAATACACACTAAAGCAGCACAGAATCTGCACAGATTGCAGAATCACAGAAAAATATAAAAGCTAAAACCTGAGGCATCAGGTGTGAACACACCAAGCACAGACACTGTGTGAGAGGGACCATCAGGTTAGTTTTGGTTTCTCCACAGACACTACAAACCAATATAGAAACACAACTTGTCACTGGGCAGGGTGAAAGCTGGTGTGAACTTCTCAAATTTGGCTACTTTAGGCTAACATGGCATAAATATAGATATTTCCACATCAGATTCCATTGCAAGGCACAAGACGGAGCAGATGATGGAAAACAGGTTCCTAGATCATGAGTTATGATCATGAAAATTAGTTCTACAGCCCAGCCCTGTGCAGAATGGAGCACTCATACATTCCCTATCCCATGGACCAGATCTGATGCCACTCAGTGTCCAGTGTCCCATATATGCAGCCAGTGTCCTCACCACTAGGGTGTTCCAGCCCACCTCTGGAAACTGTGTCAGGATCTAGGCAGAATTTCAATATCCACAGGGATGGAGGGAAAGTATTTGTGACTAAACATGCTGCAAAATATAAAATCATTGGAATTGTGGAGTTATTGGCTTGAAGATGAGCACAGATATGAGAAAATTCCCCCTAATATCCCTGAATTCTCTTTTTTTTTTATTGGCTGAAGTCCCTTTCCAAAGAACTCGGGTCTTTGTGGAAGTAAAGCTGTTGTGTCAGATAACAAGTGGCATGTTTTAAACCCACTACACTGAACATGTTAAAGTCATGGAATTTGTCTGAGGGTTAGAGTGAAAAGGTAGTTTCCCTGGTTATGTACTTCCTGGGAAAAATCTTCAGGATGTAAGACAGTGAGTCACCTCCTAGAGCAGAGGAGAAATGCAACTCTTAAAGCTCATCAGAGAGCAGGGCACCTGCACCAGGCAAGGCATTTCACAAATGGACATGAGATGAGCTAAAAGGTCATTTTTGCCCTCCATTTTAAATATGGATCCAGAAGGAAACATGCAAACAGCAAGGCCACCTCCTGCTACCAATTATTCAGAAAGGTAAGAGTCCAGATTGTGCCACAGAGAACCACTTAGACCTTCTCATCAAAATGTCACTCTGGCAAAGTGAATACTCTGGGAGGTCAAATGCATTTCCACTCAGGGCAGTATCACTTCCAAGAGCCTGAATGAAGGATTAACAAAGATGACTTGACATTTACCTGGATTCATGTGCAGCTAATAGGGCTGATAAAAGTGCTCCATGAATAATGCATATTGGGTAATTCACAGATGGAAAGATTCATCTTCTTCCATAAGCAGAAGGGATGGGGGAGGGTGGAACATCAGACAGAAAAGATTGGTCGTTAGATCCATAATATCTTTACCAGTGGAAAGAGAGGTCAAGGTTTCCTGGTTTAGTATCTTAAGTGCTTCCATTAAGGAAATAATTTTAATTACATAGAAGGTCACAGCCCCTGTCTTTGTTTTGAGGGTTTTTTTGGGGGGAGGGGGAAGGTGGAATTTAGAGTAATTAACAAAATGCAGCTGATTTCTTTGGGGGTGATACATGGAGGGCTGAGCACAATGTCACAAAGGCACAGAACAGCTGAGCTCAGAAGGGACCTCTGCTCCAAAACCCATGACCACAGAAACACCAGCAAGGTCTCCAGGCAAGTGTCCAGGAAAGTTTGGTTTGAAAATCTCTAAGGATGAAAACTCCACAGTTAATCACCCTGACAGGGAAAATGTTTTTTTACCTTGTATTTCTATTTATGACCATTGTTTTCTGTCCTGTTACTGGACACCACCTGGTCCATCTCCTTTACTCAGCCATCAGGTATTTATATACCTTGAAAAAGATCCCTCACAAAGATATCAAATCAAATCAAATCAAATCAGTTTCAACTCTCTCAGCCTTTCTTCACTGAGAGAAACTCCAATCCTTAGTCACCTTCGAGGCCCCTGAAGCAATGTTACTGTGACCCATTGTGGCAGTATTTTGACCATGGATGCAGTGATTCCTTGTGTTCCCAGGGAAAGGTGAATGCTTGGGGGAACATCTTCATATCCCAGACTGGAGCTGACAGGAGCAACCATCCACTCTGTCCTGCAGTTTATGGAAGGGGAGACATGGTGACTACCTGTCACCGTGCATCTGGTGTTCTTCAAAATCCAGCTTGTGAAATCTCTTGTAAGAGAGGCTTAGAGAAAAGATGTCTTGCCTGGAGCCAGGATTAATGAGGTTGAATCCTACTGGTGGCCACAGAACTGATTCAGCTTGGAAAGCGCTGCTGTGGGGTTTTGTTCATTACTGTGATGGGACCACAAATCAAGCACAACTTTCCCAAGGATGTGTCTGGATAATTCAGTGATATCCCCTTGAAGACTACAGTGCCCTTCAAATTCAAAAATCTGGGTTTTACACAGACTAGAACAATTACATTTTTAATTAGGACAACTCAAAGCAATTTGGTAAAGCAGAGGAAGAAAGAGAAGACACTGTGACATTGCGTCTCCTTTTGATTTCAATCAGCTCAGTGGTTTTCTGGGTTTCAGCAAGTTCTAAATGGCTGCTTTGCTCTCTCCAGCAGTCTCCCAGTCTTGACCTGTGGTATTCCAGGTCCTTGCTAAGCTCTCTGCCTGTGTTTTCCTGTGCCTGCCCTATCCTTCAGTCTTGAAGCCTCCTTGGGGAGACCAATTAAGCCTGGAACAGCTTCCCAGGGCAATGGTCACAGCATCAAGCCAGACACAGTTCAATAAGTGTTTGGACAATTCTTTCTGGCACAGGGAGGCATTCTTGGGGTGTCCTGTACAGGGCCAGGAGTTGGACTCGATGATCCTGATGGGTTCCTTGCAATTCAGAATATTTCTATGATTTTATGATTCTTAGTCCCAAAGGAATGACTGCCTGTCCCTCTGCAGATTTCCATCTGTCCCAGTCATTTTCCAAAAGCATGTGGCATATGACACGTGTTTAAAAAGCCAGATATCCTTTGCCATAATAGATCAGCTGAAAAGGCTCTATCCTGTTGATGCAAGAGGGCAGAAGGAAGTTCCCCTTGGCCATCAAAATTCTCCTTTCCTCACAGTTAAAAGTTAATCTGTATTTCAGTGCAGTGTCCTTGAACCAAGGATGTCCACTTCTTCATTCCCCTCTAAATTAGAGCTGGATTTTAATCTGAAGTTGCATTTAAATGAAAGGAAAAATTCCTTCTGCTTTGAACAGAAGGAAAATTTTTTTCACTTGAGTTGAATTTTACCCAGTCAAGAGTTCATACTTATCTTGGTAAATAGGAAAAGACATCCCCAAGCTGGTGAGAGGGATTTTAACCAAACTCCCTGAGGCTGCACAGAAGGGTGAAGTCTTCAGGGACACAAAGCCAGGACATCTGCCTCCAACTCTGGAGTCTGCAGGGATTGGACTTGGGTGTGCTTTGACTTCAGTGGCACAACATGCGCACAGCTCCCATCATCACAGTTGTCCTCTGCCACCAACACGGGACCTCAAAGAGCAGTGACACCACTGCCAAGAACAAAGATTTTAGAGCTCCCTAAAGGGGTTCAGCTCAGCCTGGGCTGTGCCCACAGACTGGTCCTGAGCAGGTGACACCAGTGTCACTGAGAAAGGGAGCAAGCCCCAAGGAACAGGAAACACTGACAATAAATGTTCTGCACAAAATCCTCTGGATTGTATGGCTTCTAAAGCAGGATATTAGACGAGGGGCTGGGCTCATTTCCGTGATGATTTGTAGCACTTCAGTCAGCTGAAGTTTGGGCTCTTTGTATCTTCACAAACTGTGTGAGACTGGGTCTGTCTGCGTGTCTGACAGGCACTGGCAGCCACATCTCCTCCGGGACATATTTGTGGAATATCAGCTATTTAGTGCCATCTTGTTCACTCAGTGGGCAAGCCAAAACAAGCCTGTGGAACAAACCCAAAACAAGCCTTTACTCTCCTGGAGGATCTGATGCCAATGCATCTCTTATCTTGCCAGGCACGAGCCAGGTGAAATCACAACCTGAATGTCCTGTGGAGACTGATCCTTGCACTTTGTTGGATGTGTAGTATCCCAAGTGAGGTTTCCATGCTGCTCTGATACTGCATCCAAGGCAAGGATTATTGTTTTTCTGTGAATTGGGGCTGAACCTTCACAAGAGGTAACTTTTGGTTTGAGACTGAATTGCTTCTGAGTACATTGGGCTACATTCAGCTACCAGAGTGGAGAGAGGGATGGTAGTGATGTGGGAGAGAAAATAATCACTTTGGTGAAAAATGAAATAAATGAGACCACAGGAACATGTTCATTTCATGCCAAGTGAAAAAGAAAAAACTCTTGTTGAATAAAAAATTTAAATATTTGCAATTCAGAGGACAAGGGAGAAAAATAAATAAGAAATAAAGGACCATATTCCCTAACTGGAGAGATGTTTTGTTGCCCCAGCTGCCAAACCACTGACCCTGGGTAGAGGAGGCACAGATTTCACCCCCGATTTTGCTTTGGTGTGTAGAATAGGCACATCTCCACATCCTTTAATCCTTTTGTTATTGGCTATAAGGGCCATAATTATTTCTGCTATTGTTTTTCCAGCTTGCTTGTCCATTCTGGGTGTAGCTGTTTGGAGACAGGAGTCCTACCTCCCGTGTGTGAGTGCCCCACCCTGTGCTTGCCTTCAGGGACTATTGAACACAGAATGTGAGCCCTCTGCTAAGAGGATTTGAGGGAGAAAATACCACTACAGAACTCACCTGAGGCTGCAATCTCTGAAACAAGCAGCTCATCCATGTAAAGCAAAGACTCCAGGCTCCAGGGAATACTGACATGGAGGTAGAGACAAGTCTGAGCTGGGCTCACTAAATCTCTGCTTCATTTCATTAAGGCAAGGAAGAAGAATGAGTTTTAGCAACCAGGACAATTAATAATCAAGCCTCATGTCAGGCGAAAGTGTAATTAGCAGTGCCAGATGGAAGTGCATCAACAGGAGGCATGGAATGCTCCCTCTCCCTTGGAATATGTCACACTGCAGCCACACCAGGTCCTCCTCTAGGAAAGCAGGGGCTGAAATCTCCTCAAGCAGAAGATGGAATTGCATTTAGGTTTATATTCATGGGCTGACACCACAAGCCCTGGGCAATTGGTCAACATGACCTGCTGTGATTATTTTGCAATTCTGGTGCTCCTCTCCCCTTCTATTTATACTGCAGCTTCTTAGTGAGTTGTCTAAAATCCTGAGTAGTTTTGGGGAAAACCCATATGATGCTATCTGTAGGTAAATTAGCTTCTCACCCTTCCATTTCTTATCTAGTTCTCAACTTTCTTCCATGGAGGAAACATCCAAGTTATTGTAAAAGTAATTTTATTTTATTTTAAAGCAACCCTTTAGTAAACAGGCTGCCTCACTGCAGACTGCTCACTTCCATACTGAGGAGGAGGAGCTCATCTAGTAGTAATTATAGTACAATGCTTCCCTTTAAGCACCCCCAGGAGGCTCTCTTTATCTGGGAAAGGCATTGGAATATTCACACCTAATCACCACGACACAGAAATCCAGGTCTTTAAAGGGGGAAATCAATTTTCCCTTAGCATTTGAAATACTATCAACGTACTTTGCTGGAGCTAAGTGGTTAGATAAGATCATACATCCAGCGCTGATGATCAGTCTGAAAGGGAGGGGGCAAAAGGCAACAGTGGGGTTTAGTGATAACAGTAACTAAAGAGAATTTTAGAAATAGAAAGAAAAAAAAGAAAATTGTTAGATGGTTCTTTCTCCTCAGTTCAGTTCCACACCAGTACAAAACCCCAACAGTGTTGATCCCTTAGGTTAAAGGTCTGTTTGCCACCCTTTGTGACATGAACAGGGCTTTTTGCTGTTAGCAATATCCACTGGGATCTGTGGCACAGACAAACCCTCGACACTTATCTGGAATTCGGGTCTCTTTTCCCTCTACTGTACCCCCTCCATTACTTTCTTTTGTGAGTCACAGAGGTAGAACAAGCAGTTCTGTCCCCTGAGATCACATTATGGACTTCCAGAGAAATTAATCTGATGGAAAATTGCATTGTCAACCAAACTTAATTTTTTTTTAATGAAAAGTATTTCCTTCTTGTAGGGAATTTACAATGTCTGCTTTAAAACTCCAAACAAACCCCCAATCTTAAATACTTTCATCTTGAATCTTTCAGTTTATGGTATGAGAAAATCTATAGGAGTGGAGTTCTTCTGTTGGCTTGTTTAAGAAAAAATCCATTACCCTATGAGACCTTATGAAGGAAAATATATCTGGATTAGATATTAGGAAGAAATTCTTCCCTGAGAGGGTGGTGAGGCCCTGGCACAGGGTGCCCAGGGAAGCTGTGGCTGCCCCTGGATCCCTGGAAGTGCCAAAGGCTGGGTTGGATGGGGCTTGGGGCAATCAGGGCTAGTGGAAGGTGTCCCTGTGGTCGAATAATCTTTAAGGTCTCTTCCAACCCAAACCATTCTGTGATTCAAAATGCAGAGGGTAGCTGAACAAAACTGACCTATTTCTTCTCTACAACCTCCTTGTCTCCTGAGAATTTCAGTTAAGTCCCATTTGTCCCTGCAATCAGCCTACAGTGCTTCTTTCTTTCCCTCTGTTTCTTTTTTTTTTTTTCCTTCATCACATCTCTCCCCTATTCCAAGGTCAGTGTAAAAAAATCCAGCTCTGGGAAAACATCGAGAAATCTGGCATTCACTGTTTTTGTAACCCCAAACAGAAATCATATTAAAACCTGAAGTTTAGTGAGTCTATGGATGTATGCATGGATAGCTATGATTTATTGGATGTGTCAGGGGTTCATTTCATCTTTAAATAGGAAAACCATGAGGTGTGACTTGATGACTTATTAAAAAAATGTCACACTACCTAGGAAGAGTGACACCATAAAATACTTACACATACAATTCCTGAGAGGGGCTTGTCAGAAGGATATCCCAGCATACCATTTAATGGGAAAAAATAATTATTCACGCATTGTTAGTTTTGCTTTTTACAAACAATGAGTCCAGTTAATTTTGTCATATCACTGGCCTGTGTTTGCAAGCTTCAGTCACTCCTTTAAAACAGCCCAGCCTTCCCAGGGCACATGGAGTGAAAAGGCATCATTTTAATGGGCTTGTAGCTGATTAAAATGTGTGACATTCAGAATGTGGCTGGAACATGGCATAAAAAAGTAACGACAGGACAATACATCATGTCACGGACAAGTGGCTGAATGTGAGCATGTGCTGGCAAATACCACGGAGGAAAATCCAGCTTGAACCAGGCTCGTCCAAGCACTCAGGAATCTGCAGGTTTCATCCAGAAGTGGTGGATGTGTTTTCACTAGGGATAAGTTTCATGACCTGTTTTGCAATTTTCCAAGGTTCTGTCTTTGATGCCCTGGTGTAGATTGACCTCTGTCCTCACAGGGGGGTGGCTGTTGCCAGGGACAGTGTGGCAAACAGTGTTTGATTCCCAGGGACAGCGTTGCAGGGAACAACAAAGATGTGTGGGTTTTGCCAGTGTTGTGTATTCCAGGCTGCTTGGTCTCCTTCAGGGCACCTATTAGGGAAATGAACACCTTCCATTGTCCCAGGGTGCTCCAAGCCCCTTCCAACCTGGCCTTGGACACTTCCAGGGATCCAGGGGCAGACACAACTTCTCTGGGCACCCTGTGCCAGGTCCTGCCCCCCTCACAGGGAAAAATATCCAATATCCCATCTAAATCTTCTTTCAGTTTAAAAATGCTCCCCTTTGTCATATAACTCCTCTCCGGGTCTCCTGTACCCTTTAGGCACTGGAGGTTCTGGAAGCTCTCCCTGGAGTCTTCTCCAGGCTGAACAATCCTAATTCTCACAGCCTTTCCTTGCAGGAGACATGCTTCATCCCTCTGATCCTTAGAAGAGCAGTTTCAAACAGCAGCCTGGGTTTCAGGAGGCAGCTCACCAAAAAAACCTAGCCTGAATGAGAAAGGCTCCAGAAAAAATTCTGGAAATGATGGTTGGATGGGCCAGTTTGGATTGTGTTTGCACAACCTGTACTAGTGGAAGGTGTCCCTGCCCATGGCACGGGGTTGGAACTAGAAGGTTTTTAAGGTCCCTTCCAACTCAAACCATTTTGTTCTATAACTGAGGATCCCAAATAGATGATGAAAGGAAATATTGCTGTACGGGCTGACAAAGTTAAATATTTTTGTGTCCTAGCCTTCTTCCTTTCTGCTTTTCAAACTATTTCTATTTATTGCAGATTAATTAATTCTTTTTCTTTCTTAGCTATGAGAGCTGGCTCACACTACTGTAAAGATTAAAGGCTTTTTTGCATTTAAAATCTTGTTAGAATTAACACCAGATTGTTAACTTAGCAGTCAAAATGGACTCCAT
Organism: Anomalospiza imberbis; assembly: GCF_031753505.1. Lineage (NCBI taxonomy): Eukaryota > Metazoa > Chordata > Aves > Passeriformes > Viduidae > Anomalospiza > Anomalospiza imberbis. The sequence continues at coordinate 69,730,843 of NC_089684.1, forward strand.
GTTAAACTCAGCAATTCTTTTAAAAAAAGGGAATTAAGAATATCTATTTGTCTGCTTTACAAGGAGACTAATGTTAGAAAATGGGAAAAAAGGGATAAAGAAAGAAAACAAAATGTACTAGTACTGTTAGATTTATTGCTTTTATTAAAATTCCTTTGGCTTATGTAAATTTAACTGAAATTTTTCAGACCATTAATCCATAACACCAACTATAGCCCCTCTTTGTTCTTAATTAAAAATGGATGGATTGATAGAAGAGGGATGAGATTTTCAGAACTACTCAATGCTGGCCAAAGTCTACTTTGACGTAGTCAGTGCTGAAAACTCCCCCAGAATCTGTTAAGAATGGAGCAGAGCTGAGCATTTCTGAAACCCCTTCCAGAGTCAAGTCCAGAGTCAAGTGTGGTGAGGGATCATTTCTGAGAGCGTTGCCAGGGGTTCAGCATTGTGGTTTCCATGAAGTTCAGTTTTCTGGGTTTTTTGTTTGTTTGTTTGTTTTTTTGTCTTAAAACTGATTTGAGCTGTTTAAAATCTACATCCCAAATAGGTTTTTTAGGACTCTAAAGGAGTCTCTTGAGCTGTAGTGGTTGGGTTCAGAAATTTAGAGTGGCTCGCAGAAAAGTGCATTAGAAACACACATAAGGGATTTGGGAGACACTACAAGTAGCAGTGTTTGAAAGCTGAAATGAGACTAATAAATGTGGAGGGAATGGATTTAGAAAGTCTCAATGTGTTGATTACTTGCAACTGACACGAGTCCCAAAGGTCAGTAGTAGTTTTAACACCTCTGTCCTCTGGTGAAAACCAGAAAGCACAGAAGAACCAAACACAACAGATGAGTCCTGGTGCGGAGCTGAGAGAGAGGAACTAGTCTGCAGCATCAGGAAAGAAAATTCATGGAATCACACAATGGTTTCCTTTGGAAGAGACCTTAAAACCCATCCCACTCCTCCCCCTGCCATGGGCGGGGACATCTTCCACTATCCCAGGGTGCTCCAAGCCCTCTCCAGTCTGGCCTTGGACTCTTCCAGGGATCCAGGGGCAGCCACAGCTTCTCTGGGCACCTTGTGCCAGGCTCTCCCCATCTCACAAGGAACCTTTCTTCCTAAATTTCTTCCTAAAACCTACTCTAAATCTAAACAGTTCAACCAAAGTCTTAAAACATCTTAAAATTCCAAAATTCCCCATGATTCAAAGCCTCAGGGTTAGTGTGGCAAAATTTCAAGCCAAGCTTGACAGCTTTTTGCTGTCGAGGCCCATTTTGTTTATCCTTGTAAGGGGGAAAGACAAAACATGTTACAGAGCCTCATTTCTGAAGGGATCAGATGGAGAACAGGACATAAAGTGAAAGAAATGCCCTGGCCAGTGAAAACATACAGGACCTGTGGTCCCTTTGCCACCACGGAGTCTGGAGGAGGGGCAGTTTAATGGGGCTCTGCACACAAGTTTTAGAGCCTTTCATAGCACAGGTATAAATGATACATTTCATCTTTATGCCATCCTTCTAAATCACTAAAAAGTAAATTCAGTTAATGCTGAGAGGCAGAAGCCCTGAACTGCTGCTTTGCTTTGCTATTTATAGTGTCAGGAGCAGCTCTGGTTTAATCTTCTGGGTGTCATTCAATATATTTCTGACCCAACCAGGTAGAACAGAAGACTTGGCTGTATTTCCAAGCTCTCAGAGGTTTTAAGACAATCCCACAGCTTTTGCTGCAAGTAGTTTTTGCATTGTACTGATTAATAATCTCAGGGAGAGCATAATTGCCCACAGGAAAACATTAACTGCAGACCAGAAAAGAAAATCCCCCCCCAAAATTTAAAAAAAAAACCTCAAACAACAAAAGCACCCAAAAAAAAAAAAACCAAAAAAACAAAAAACAAAAAAAACCACAAGAACTTTTAGAAAAGGGACATACTGACTTCATTTTCCCAGCAGATGTCTTTGCTGAAGCCTCTCCCTTCCCTGGCTCCATTTGTGCCATGTTAATTGTCATAACTACACCCTGTAGCTCCTTGGTAGGAGAATTGTCACAATTAGCCTGTGACTTCGCACCAGCTGTCTTGGCATAGACAAGACAATGTGCTTTGGACTCTGAACACCTGCAAACCCAGTCCGTGGTGGATGTTTGAATGCTAAACCAAACAGCTGTTGCATTTCAGGCTTGTTCTCTTGGGGAGGCTGAGGGGAGAGATGTGGAAAAATGTCTCTATGCTGGAATGCCGTAATTTTCCTTTTTTGAGGTTTATTCTGTGCATTCTCTTCCAGTGTTCTGCCTGTCAGCTGCTGGAGGGATGGCCCCAGCAGTTATCTGGAGATTACACAGTTTGTAGGGTTCCATATGTTGGTAGTTCTGAGTAGCTAAAAAGAATGGGGGCAGAGGGTGAAAGAGAAAAAAAACCTCCGTATTCATTTTGATTTATTTCTAAATACTCCCTTTCCAGGGCTCTGAGAGGACAGTTTGGTTTGGTTGGTGCACTTCTGGATGAGTGTGATCTGGGAGCTGGCAGGCAGCACTTTGGCAGTTTTACCCCAGTGAGTTTAATAACCCAACGAGAATTGCCCAGAACAGTAGGATCAGATTCATGGAACGAGCCATGAATGCATTTCTGTTCCCCAGTAACTGTTCAGTGGGATTATTCAAGAGATTTAAATGTGGGTGGCATCAATTTGAAATGCAGATGGTGTATCTTATTAAACACCATTTTAGCTATTTGTAGTGCTTAGAACAGTATTTGCCCTGAATTTAAACAACGATGTACAGTATTTGTTAAAAAACATGCTTGGGCATGTTTTGTTTAATTAGTGGCTTGAAATTTCCTAGCATATGGCTTGTCATTTGCTAAAAAGATACGCAATTATGAAGTTCCTTGAAGTTTTACTATTTAAATGCAAAATTAACTTGGTATGTTCAGCAGTTAATGGCAGGCCATTAAATATAGTATTTACTAAACAAAAGACATATAGGAGCAGCTGAGTGTGCCTGTGCCATCTGTACCTCCAGCACTGTACATCTTTTGGTTCACAGGAGGCAGACTGGACCCACTCTGCTCCCACAGTTCATTACCAGAGTTTTCTGCACTTCAGTGCAAATGACATCGTGTCTGCTTATTATCTTTAAAGGCCTGGATGCCGCTTTAGAAACATCAATTTAATTTTTATACTTCAGGAAAGCAAGCAGACCATCTGTTTAGAAATCCCAGCACTTTCTGAAGAGCTGCAGATATTTCTTTTCCCTGTCAGGTTTCGAATGGCCTTTTAAAGTTTTTGAAACTTTCAGTTGCTTGCCTGTTCATTTTTGATTAGGAAATGGAAATGAGAGTCTGGAAGACTGAAGGATGATGCATGGGGGTTTTTTTTCCCTCCCCATAACTTACCTGCTCAGCTTCTACTCCTCATCACGACAGATGACTAATTCAGCGTCTGCTTCCCTCCACCAGCTCAGCTCGAGCCAGTTCCTCCATCCAACACCTCCATCATTCCCCAGTCCCGCCAGAGCTGATGGAAAGACTTGCCTCAGGCATCTCCAGCACCCCTCATTGCAGGCAATATTATGCACTCAAATGAGTCACAGATTGGAGGATTCTCATTTTTACTCCTGAGAGCGACTTATCTGGGGAAGCGGAGAGGGAAGCAATGAAGCCTGATGAAGAAGCGAGAAAGGAATGACCCCCAGCCTGACACATTCCTTTCCTTCACAAGTCTGATTTCATGGCTTTATCACACGCTGCACTTCTTCAGGCACAGACAGCAGGATTCATCTCGCTGCATTATAGACATCTACACAAGAGCCAAGCCCTCCTAGGCTGAGAATTTATGCAAGAAATAGGCTTTTTTAGGATTTTACCTCTTCTATACATTTCCCTCTTGAAGAGGTGAATGACAGCCCTGAAAGCCCTGTTTCTGGTCTTTAACTATGAAGGGAGTGTAGATATCTACACTGAGATACAGACTCCTAGTGAAGAGCTCACAAAACTTGGGGTTGAAATCTTCAGGTGTCACTGAAAAATTCCTGTGGATTTCAGGAAATTCAGGGTTTTGCTTTGTTTCCTTTCTTATCACCACTATATCTTTGCTCAGTAAGAACAAGATGCTCAGCTCATCATCAAAGCTGTGATCCTTTCCAGGGTGAGCTGTCAAGCAGATGAAAAGAGAAACAAAACAAACAAGAGGGGAAAAGGTGGGAAGTCAGGAGCATTAATCCATACTTCTGTTTCTTTGTGGATGGTATTTATCTTCTTACTTTAGCCAGGGTTGCCAATACTTTTGTTTATATTTTACCCATTTTTCATCCCACTAGCCTGACCACAGTATCCCACCATCCCACTGATCTGCTTCACTCCTTCCCACCGTGACTTTTTCAGGATTCTCCAGACAGAACTCCTTTACCACCGTGCTTCCTTCTGCTCACTCCTCACTCTGCCTGCTCCACTCCTTTCCCTGATCACTGCTGATTTCCTACCCCAGCTCTGTTATTTTTATACATGACTGTCTGATCTCTCTATCTAATGAACAGCTCCCCTGACTCCCAGCTCCCTGCTAATGAAGATAGAGAGAGCTTCACCTCTTCAGTCGTAGAACCCTGGGAAATATCACATAGCAAAAGGAATTATGACACAAAAATAGGTCCATAATGCGCTCACTCTTTCTTCTTCTGTGACTGAGAGAGAGTGACTTCCTCAAGGGGAATGTTTCTTTCGTTATCCACCCTCAGCTCTTATTTCCCTGCCCAATGATCAATTGTTTTTTTGTGGGGCAGGGGGCTCATGCCCTGCACAAGTGGGAAAGGAAAGGGGAAGGGAAATGTTCTGCTGGAGCTGATTGTTCATCTAATGAATTATCTTTGGATTAGTGCTTATTTTTGACTTATTAAGACCTCCAAAGTGCTTCATTTTTGGTCCAGACATGATGAGTTGAAATACTGTTTGATACCCAGAGTGGATATTCCTTGCTGGACAAAGGGACATTATTTTTCTGCAAATAATTAAAGGTAAGGAATTTTAAAATGCACCAGGTGTCATTTTTTGGCATTAAATGGTCACTCCAGCAGCAAAATAAGCCCACACACATCAGAAGAAACCAATGAGACTTTATAGCAAAACATTAGAGGAATGGTGTAGGGAGGGAAAAATACAAACTTTTAAAAACACAAACGCATTCTAAATAAATATGAAAATATGGCTTTTCATCCCTACCCTCACACATTCAAATGGAATTCGGTGTGGTTCAATTTTGACCTTTCCAGGTGCCCCAAAGTCTAAGCAGTGTTTATGACATCCAGTTAAGGGCAACTCCAAAAATATATTGAATATTCAGAAGAAATAATAATAAGGATTCGCCACGAGGAACTCATTCCTCCGAGTTGTTGAGAACCAATGCTTGGGGTCTCTGTGTTTGGGGATGTCATTTCCCAAGAAGAAGACATAAAAGACACCTTGACAAGTTGTCATTACAAATTTCATGGCAATAGCTGTGAGTGCAGGAATTCCTGCTCTGTTGCCCTGACAAAATTCACATTCAGATGATTACATTTTGCCCGCTTACACTCAGGCTGCATTTTCAATTCCATGTGTCATTGTCCTTGTCTTCTCATCTTAAATTACTGTATAGTGCTGCTGTGCATTATTAAACAGTTGCCACATTTCATCCCAATGGATCTTGCATTTAAATGATGGATTTACAAAGGTTCTGCTGCTTTGTTAAGTTTGCCTGTACAGCTGGTTGAGGGTTTAGCTCAAGAAAAAAAGTTTTCCTCCAAAGAAGACTTGAAAAATCACTGGGTTTCATTAAAAGTTGTCAAAATCTTTTCCAGCTTTCATTTTCCCCCCAAAGTTTCTGTTTTTTTGAATTGAAAATTAAATTGAGGTATATAAAAGTAACGGTGTTACAAATCAATGTTATTATTAACAAAAAAGAAAAAAATTCCAATTAAACACTGAAAACCATTCCAACAATATTTTAGCCATCTGCTTTCTGGATATTAGTGGGAAGGGAAGGGAAGGGAAGGGAAGGGAAGGGAAGGGAAGGGAAGGGAAGGGAAGGGAAGGGAAGGGAAGGGAAGGGAAGGGAAGGGAAGGGAAGGGAAGGGAAGGGAAGGGAAGGGAAGGGAAGGGAAGGGAAGGGAAGGGAAGGGAAGGGAAGGGAAGGGAAGGGAAGGGAAGGGAAGGGAAGGGAAGGGAAGGGAAGGGAAGGGAAGGGAAGGGAAGGGAAGGGAAGGGAAGGGAAGGGAAGGGAAGGGAAGGGAAGGGAAGGGAAGGGAAGGGAAGGGAAGGGAAGGGAAGGGAAGGGAAGGGAAGGGAAGGGAAGGGAAGGGAAGGGAAGGGAAGGGAAGGGAAGGGAAGGGAAGGGAAGGGAAGGGAAGGGAAGGGAAGGGAAGGGAAGGGAAGGGAAAGGAAAGGGAAAGGAAGGGAAGGGAAGGGAAGGGAAGGGAAGGGAAGGGAAGGGAAGGGAAGGGAAGGGAAGGGAAGGGAAGGGAAGGGAAGGGAAGGGAAGGGAAGGGAAGGGAAGGGAAGGGAAAGGGAAGGGAGAGGGAAGGGAGAGGGAAGGGAGAGGGAAGGGAAGGGAAAGGAAAGGGAAAGGAAAGGGAAAGGAAAGGGAAAGGAAAGGGAAGGGAAAGGGAAAGGGAAGGGAAGGGAAAGGGAAAGGAAAGGGAAGGGAAAGGATCTATTTCAAGCAACTGAGAATGAAAACAATGGCTGAGCTGCAAATATCACAGCAGAAATCTTTCCATTGTTTCTAGCAAGTCCTTTCTGTGCATCATCTTTTGAAACTTGAAAATTTCAGAAAGAAAAAGTGCCTTTAATTCTGTTTCTTAGTACTTGTATCCATAAAACGAAACCCAAGTGTAATTTTTTTTCTTAGATTAGAATCTCAATGAGACAGGGATCACTGCTCCATGAAATTAAGCACGTTGTGTGTAGGCTGAGGGATCATTCCTGAAAAGACAAAGTATTAGGATGTGTCCCAAGAAGGATGCAGGGGCTTCAAGAAATAGGATGAGGGTTTCAAGGAGAATTTAGTTACAGGCAATGATATAAGACATAAATATTAGGGGGTGGTTGAAATGAGATATTGAGGAGAGGTGTTGCCTGTTGATATTCAAGACCAGGTTGGATGGGCTTGGAGGAACCTGGGGTAGTGGAAGGTGTCCCTGCCCATGGCAGGGGTTGGAGCTCAAAGATCTTGAAGTTCCCTTCCAATCCAAACTGTCCTCTGACTCTGTGACACGATTCCATGACATCTGTTATGCTTCAGCCACTGTTCAGTGGCAAATGAAGAACAGAGATTGATAGGCCACATCAGGGAAACCATCACAGTGTCTGTGTGTTTTGTTATCCTGGGGATAAAACAATCCCCAAATGCAAAATTAGAGCAGTCAACACCCTTGGAAGAGAACTCAGGCTATTTTAAGACCTGTGGAAAGATCTCTAAGGATAGAAGATTCCCTAGAAAACTTTAAAAAGCTTTAAAGCATCTCCATTTATTTATAGACAGTTTTACAAAGTCAGCTGCTAAAAGGCGGTGAAATCTGTGCTGTGGAGTCCTTTTAGAAACAATGCATTTGTCAGGATCAGAGCTCTGACTGGGGCTGACCTCTACACTCAAATGTAAATATTTTCTATGGCTTAAAGCACTGGCTGCAGAGGCAGCCCTAGGCAAACACTAATGTGCAGGTTGAGTAGGTCATTTTGGAAAGCAAGAGCAAGCCAAGATGTGCCACACTTTGGAAAGACATTGCCAGGTCCTACTCTTAGGAAAAATTTCCCTTTGTGTTTTTTAAGACCACAGTCTCCTTGTTTGACCATAAATAATTTCCAGCTCTGAGAACAGATGGGATTCTGCCTCCTGGATTTCATAGAAGTTTGTTGTGGCAATTAGGAAGCTTTCAGGAGATGTATATTACTGATATATACCTGTGGTGGATCCAGCCTATGTTTTAAAGGAAAGCTGAGATTGCTATCAAATAATCTGGTTTAATGGGCTGGGACTCCAAGGGAAACATGAACACAATTAAGTTGGAAGAAAGCACCATTATTCTTCATAATTACAACTTTTTTTTTTTTTTTTTTTTTTTTTTTTTTTTTTTTATCAAACTGGATTAAGTGAGGTTGCCTCAAAAATTAAAGGCAGCCTTAGAGCTGTTTGTAGCTTGAGTGATGGACAAACCAGCAGGTAGAAGCCTTCTGGATGACTTTGGAGGGACTGATCATTTTCTCATCCAAGTTCAGTAAGCAAGGCAGCATCTACATAAGTGGAATCTTCAAGGGTTTTAAAGAAGTGATGAAGGTGAGGTTGAATGGGGCTTGAAGCAGCTGGATGTAGTGGAAGTTGTTGGATGGTTTTCCAACCCCAACCATCCTGTGATTTTGTGAATGGACAAGAGTTTTGTGATAGTCCAGTTTAGAGGTCACTAATACGTGGCCAAATGAGACAAAATTCTTAATGGACAGCAGGAATTGCACGGGTGAATTCCAACTGTGCAGCTCATTTTACTTTCAAATCATTCCATGAGCATCAAATAATTAATCCTCAAAGAACCTTAATGCAGACAGCTGGAAGGGACAGTTAGGCAGGCATGCCAGTAAATATTTAATTTCTTCTTCCTTTTGGTTTGGGTTTTTCTTTTTTTCATGGTCGGTTTTATGGAGTAATTCCACAGGTGGACTCACTGGTATCAGCTTGTTAGAAGAGGAAACAACTGTGACATGGTAGATAAGACACATTTTCAAAAAATAATCCTAGAGGTGATGCAATACTGCAAGAAGAAATCACCTCTTTCAGTGGCACATTGCAGAGAACAAATGAAACAGCCAAATGTGCAGTGACACCGATGCTCAGGGGACCTGCTTCGAGACTCCTGCTTTATCTCTAACTACGAAGGCAAGATTGTCCCTTCTGTGCAGCAAGGATGTGCCACAGGAGGGGCTGCCAAGGCAGAGAACAGCCACATTAAAGTCTCCCAGCCCTGAGTTTCTCTGCTCCTGTTTCCAGCCACTCACCCCTCAGGCCAGGCTGAGGTGCAAAGCCTCGGACCTGGCACTCAGACCCACCAGGGAATCCTTCTCTGGGCAATGTGAGGCTGGATTTTGGCTCTCCACATCCCCACCTGTGTCAAGGAGCTCAGGCACATGCCGTGAGTCCAGCCTGACAGATTTTCTACCCTCAGTTATGCCCTGGCCATCTTCCAGCCAGGCCGTTTGGGACTATGATGTTGTTAAATCCAATTCCCTTGCAGGGTCAGGATTGATCAACACTAGGCTTATTTTTGGCAGCACAAAGGAAATGTTTATTGGCCAATTCCTGTTCCAGTAGGAGATGAGAGTAAATCTCCCTTTGCCTTCAGAAAGGTCAGCTTTTCAAACTACCCTCATCCATGTGCTGTACCAGGCCATGAGAAAAGGTGTTGAGCACCTTTGTCACACTGAGGAGAGGGAGGGCTATGGTCAACTCAGCACCTTTCAGGAGCAATTCTTCAGGGCCCTCTCATTCCACTTGAGCCAGGATTCAATCCATACTCCAGCTTCAGAAGGAATCCTGCCTATTTCTGCTGGTTTTCCTTCAGCAGAAATGTGAAACCAATCCGCTGGCTGGATTTCAGCTTGGATAATTACATTTTGCTCACATAAATTACTTTATTAGTTTCAAATAAGGGAAATTACTCTCTGCTAACTCTTCCAAAGCTATTTGGTAGTGCTAGTAGAAAAGATGAAACTGGCCAACCCACCAGAGAGGTGGCTGTGTTTTGAGGGGGACGAAATTCCCCTTGTAGAGAATGTGTTTTGTGCAGGGAACTTCAGTCCCTGCCCAGCCTACATGAAAGATGGAGAGCAATTAGCTCCTTTCTGAAGCCTCACAGCTCTCAGCCTGTGATGTATCTCCCTCAGCCTGACTCTCATGTATCAGACTGGCTCTCTGACAGCTCTTCTGGGATGGCTTAATAAGGACCTATTAAATCCTCATTTTCCCATTGTAAGCTGGCTGGATTTTGCATTTTTTCTTCTATCACCAGCCCCCTTCCTTTAGGATCCACTCTGTCAGCTGGACATTGTTTCTGGTTATCACTCAGGTTAGCTGCAAGGCTGCTTGGCTCTGCATCCATCACATCTGGAGAAGCCAGGATTTTCCAGACAAGATACAAGTCTTGTTGGTGACCTAAACACCTAGTTCTGCATCCCAGTGTCACACCATCCATCCTTGCCTCTGCCTGGCACAAACTGCAGCTCCCAAATTATTCCCTACTGCTTTGAATGATCCTTCTAGAGCCTGCTGTGGGAAATATGCTTTAACTTATCTTCACCCTTCTATCTTTCTAAGGCAAGCTGGTTTTTCCCCTCTGTACCACATCCAGTATTCTTATATCTTGGGCATTAGATCCATCACAAGTTTCATCTTTCTTATTCTTTCCCACCCTTCTTAAATTTCTTCAGTGTTCTCATCTATCACATCACTCATTCCAGCCTTGATATTTCCATTGTCATCACTTTCGGTGTCACTCTCATGCCTGAAATGTCCTAATTTTTCTCATCTTTTAAGTATGCAACCCAAAATGACATCCTGCCTGAGTCAGGGAATCAGCAGCATTATCTTTATGATTATTCATTAAACAGAAGTTTTAGGACAGCTAATGCATATGCATAAACGTATTGTTCACAAAGTCTGATTGTTCAAACACTCGTTCTGTGAATTGTTACTGCAGGGGGAAATTTCCCCAGTGTTTGAGGAGCACAGCAAAAGACACGCAGGATGGGAAGGTTTTGAAGTGCAATGGGCAAGATTTTCTTGCAAAACTCATGATATTTGGAGGTGTTGAACTCATTCATTTGGTCAGACCTGGTGTTCTACAAAGGTTTATGCACATCTAATCTGAATATTGCCAGTGGTCCCACAGACTGGGACGTGCAGGAGGGAAAGGATTGGCCTAAACCATTGCATGGGCTGGACTTTCTTTGGGCAGGAACTTTAGGGAATTCTACCCATCAGCTATGGACTTATCTCGTCTTGGCTGCTGAAAGGATTATTATTTTTTTAAATCTTAACTTTTTCAATTTCTTGAGGTTGCAGCAGTTTTAATGGATTTGGGGTTTCTGACCTTGCACTGTTTTTCAAACAGAGATGAAGAGCCCTACACTGAAAAAAAAAGGCACAAATCCTTATAAAAGATGTGAGGTAAAAGAAATATTGTCTCAAAATTTCCCACTAAAAAAAATTGTTGCATCATGAACTCCATTTCAAAAGCTGTGGATGTTGAATATTTCAGACAGTGGAAGATCTTCATCAGCTGCTAATTTACATGGTATTTGCCATTTTCTTCTTTTGAATATCCCTCTATGATTACTATTTTTCTCACTAAATATTTAAATACCTTTTTTTCATCACTTTGTGCATCTATTCTCCCTCAGTCCTCTCATGGGCAAAGCATATTTATGTAATAATGTGATTTGAACAAACACCAGGATGTAAGAAGAAACAGGGGTGCTGGACATGAACAGAAATTCAAGATATTTGCCCTAAATTACAGCAAAACTTTGGGGTCCTGTACTCCAAGAGAGCTTTGTTAACGTCATCTACTTGTTAAGTCTTAGGCAAAAGCCACCCGTAAAGGAAAATTTGAGTTCCATAAATGATCCTGAAGTTATGAAAAATTTAAAATCTTGAATCAATGCCATTGCTTTATTTTTCCTTACAGCATTTTTATTCTGCAGATCTTAAATATTCCAAATTTTAATTCAAAATTCACTGGGGTAGTCTGACCACACCAAGGCTACCTGTGTTTCTCCAAAATCAAAATGTGCTTCCCACCGGTCCTGCCTTTTGCTGGGATGAGCAGGATAGAGGGAATCGGCACATTCTCCTCTGTGGAAAAGAGTTAGACAGACTACCAGGAGCTGGGAGCTTGGAACCTGGCCAGCTGTGCTGTCAAATGCCTGGTGGGCTGGGAAATGTGGGTTTTAGTCAAAGGACTTGCAGTTCTGGTGTGCCTTCCCTACGAAAAGAGGCCAGATGAGCTCTCGTGGTGCTGGGAAACTTGGAAACATCTGATCCTGAAGAATCCACACTCAGGGCTTCCTGAAAATCCACCCAGCAGTCAAGGAGCTCAAGTTCACGAATATTTGTAGGCACAATTTTCTTGGTCTTCGCTGAAAATAGATCCTCCAACTGAAGTTTCAGCTCTACAATTTCTAATGGAGAAGCATTTTGCTCTGAGAACTCCTAATTTTAGTTACAGAGCTCCTCCAGAGCTTCAGGGCTGCTTTCTAAGTCACAGCCTTCACACTGGGCTGTTGATTCCTTAACTTTTTTTCTTCTTCTGTTAGGGTTGGGATTGAAAGTGCTTGAGATGGTATTTCGTGTTCAGACTCGGATATTTATTATTTCTTATCTATATTATAGTCTCACAAGTTGTGAGTTTTATAGTATTTTACTAACAAGTAACAAAATGGCCTCAAATCTATTTTTACAAAGTCTTTTAAGGAAAAAAAACTATCTAATTAAGAAATGAGACTTAAATAATTTTTACTTTTGACTTAATAGCTAATTACTTGTGTTTTATAACATAGACTTTTCTGTCTAATTACAAAATGCTACTTAAACCTATGAAGAAGAAAGTGAAGAAGAAAAACTAACCATTATCTTAAAACTTTTATCTTAGCTTTATAGATATTGCTATATTCTAAAACTTGAAACTCTAAGTTTTCTACTATGTGATATTACACACTTCTAGTCAAACTACACACTTATAATCTCAGTTCTACTATTCAATTTTAGAAGCCTTCTCCACAGCCACAAGTCATATATAGTGCTCTCTTGAGAGTCTGTGCCTTTCAGCATAGAAAGCCCAAAACTCTCAACATCCAGAGTTCCAACACAGGGTTTACAGCGAAGCAAGAGAAATGTTGACTGCTTCCTTTTCACTGGGAAATTTCCCCTTTATACTTTAATGAGATACACCCACAGAGCTGCAGAGAAATGTTTTCTTCTTCCAAAAAAAATTACCTTAAAATCCCATAGCATGTTACGGAAGCAAATTTCGATATTGCCTCTGAAACACTGGGTTTCATATTTTAAGGAGTCTTGCTTTGTCACCAGTTCCAACCTGAGGAAATGCCAAATGGACATGAGCTCAGGTGTGCTGGAAAGGAGGGCTGGGGTATGATAGCAGTGCTGTGTGGAGTGTCAAATCTGAGGAAATGCAGCCAGACAATGTGACAACAGGGATTAGACTCCATAAAAATGTCAGTGTTGTCCTTGAGAGAGAAGTCCTGGAACAACTGCATTGCGTAACAGCACCATCACTTATTAAGTGAATCTTGTAATTGGCTAGGAAACCATTAATGACAATTTGCTTCAAAGCCAAACAGCTGGCTCTGTGACCCTCTAGGTAACAACAAATACAAGAACAGGAGGGACAGGAATAATTCATATCCACAACATAGCCAGTTGCTATTCTAAATCTATTAACTTTTAATGTATATTTCAATGACAAACCAATCCTGACACTTTTTCTGTTTAAATATGTGACCACTGATTCTGGAAAACAAAAGTAGATTTAGTTATTTGCTTATTTATTTTATTTTATCAGTGCAGCACTAGTTTATTTTGGTGTAATCACTCTCATTCGTGTCTAAAAAACCTGTCAAGAACGCATTGTGTTCTTAAGAGCATCACCATCATAAATCAGTGTAGCTACACTGACTTTAGAAATGCTGCCATGATTTATTTGATTTGTAGCAGCTGTGAATCCAATCCTCCATTCTTGGATGTTGGCACCAGCACAACCCACCATTGAACTTTACTAGAAGGTTTCTGATCAATTAAAAAAAAGTTGACTTCTTTTTTTTTTTTTTTTTTTTTTCATGACAAGGATTTCTACTTCTCTTTTAAGATTCTAAGCCTGCAAAATACTCAAACCCAACTTTCTTGCAATTTTCAAGGGCCTCCTATAGAGTTCAGTGGGAAACTGAGGCTCTTGACCCTCTGCAGGACAGGACCTTAGAGTTGGAAGGAAATTGCCTGGCATCTTGTACAACCTACTAATGTGCTTGTGCATTCATGCACAGTAATTGATCTTACAAGCCCCTGAGTGTTCACTGGCCTTGCCATTATACCATGAATATTTTATAGCTGCACCACTGTAATAACAGTAATTACATTTGCCCTTTTACAGAACCTTTTATATAAGGGTTTCAAGGTGGTTTATGGATGGTAATTAAGCCCCTTGGTCTTCTTGTGCAGTAAGAATTATTATTACCCCTCTGCAAATGGGGAAGCTGAGGTACAGAAAATCTGAGCTTGACCTTGCCCAAGGTCATATCTCAAATCACTGCCAGGATGAGGAGATGAATTCAAGGATTCCTGCTCCAGGGTCTCTGTAGTTATTTATTTGACTTGGATTATGCCTCTGACTGAAGACAAACTTTTAAAGTTGAAACTGTCAACCTTTTCCTATTATTTGGAGTATTGCACCTTTTTCCTGTTCTGAAGAGTTGCTGTGCCTCCCATCACATCCTCACCAAAAAACTCACGTGTCAGAAGGTACTCACTGACACATCTTGAGGTGCTGCATCCACAGGCCCTCATCCTACACAGAGATGCCAGTGGGAGCCTGTCACCAAGAATTAACCCAGGCTTGCAGGTACCAACACAAAACCATTAATGCCATCCACAGCTGCGAAGAAAGCCCGTGGTTGAAAGGCACTTTTCTCTCAATTGCTTTTCTAATAGTGAAACAATGTCCCAAGGTAGATTGTAAAGTCACTGCCTGTCGTTGAGATGAATGGGAATGACTGGCTGTGATTGCTGCTTTGATAAACTTATTTACTACCAGAGTGCCAGCCCTTGGCTGGGCTGTAAAAAGGGTGTAATTATTATATAATGATTATATAATGAAAAACACCGATTTACCGAGGGAAAATGAGCACATTTCCTGAGTGTACCTTCGTGCACCTCAGTCTAAGTGAGGTGCAGGCTCTCAGAGCAGGGCAGGGCAGCATTTGGGGAGGCAAAATTCCAGCACGAAATTCCCGAGCAGCGAGCCCACAAGCACAGCAGAAGGAAGCTGTGGTATTTTTATCTCAGAGGGAACATGAAGTGTCTCCACTTTTCCAGCTTCAGATTTAATGTGACTGGAACCACATGTGGGATTTCCCTGCAGCTGGGGAGCAGATGGTGCCAGGTTATGCAATGTGGGATGTGGGGACAGCAAGCCAATGCCCCGACCTGCTGCTCCCCATGGCACTGAGCTGGTCCGGGAGAGGACAACCCTCAGAAATAGATACATAAATATAAATTTTTCTCCAAAAATACAGAATCCTGGCTTCACAGAAGTAACTGGGAAAATATCACTTAATTCTGCCTGTTCAGAATGTCCTTCAGGGAGTTCAGAGACACCTTTGGCACTTAGGAAGACACTGTAATTACTGTAAATGATGTAAAATCCTTTAAGCTATGAGAGATTCGACCAGTCTGATCAATACCTTGCAATAACAAGGTTTAGCTTGGTAAGAACTGTTGTGCAGTAATAACATTGTTTATGATTGATTCTGCTTAGCTTCCAAGTTTTTAGTCCAACAAACTTGTGTATTTGAACAAAATAGAGTCACAGAACAGTGCTAGTGGGCTGAGTCTTTTGGATTTTGCCACAAGGCAGCAACATGCTCCTGGCCTGGCTGGAGATTGAGAGGGAATGAGGAGGGTGACAGCACATCCAAGGTAAGCAGGGATAAAACAAGACCACCCTAACCACAGAGAAATGCCTGGTGCAGACAAAACACCTCGAGAAAGGAGTTATTCCCTTAGCACAAGTTTCCCATCCTCTTTTTTATGTTTTTTCACTTTTCTTCCTTGTGGGATCTATGCATGGATCCTACCCCAAACAACTATGGGGTTTCCTCTTCCTAGCAGAGCTGTATGAGCAGCTTTCCTTTTATTCTTTAAAAGAGGATCATTCATGGGAAAAACATCCAAAGGAAACTACTTGCCCTGTCTTTGGCTATAACTACTCATCTGAAATAAAACATTGGACATGGCAACATCCACTGAGCAATGATCCACAGATTGCAGACAGCAGTTCTCCGCACTGTGTTTTCTGAAAAGAACTATATTTTTAAGTTCAAGCTCTGATTTGCTAACACCTTAAAATGCCTGGATATTTCACTGCTGCCTTTTTCTTATTCATTTCAGCTCCTGTGCCTCGGCACCTCTCAGCTTTGATGCATTGAGAATCATTAGTAAGTAAAGCATTTTGGATCTATGCTTCTGAGCTTATGTTTCTGAACACAAGCAAAAACTCACACCCATTAGTTATTTACTGAGCTGGAGACTGCTAAAATATATCTCGAGGAAGTTCAGAGATTTTTTTCATTTCAGTTTATCTTATTGTGAGTTTTGTTAATGGAAGTTTCAGCAGGTGAGGAGCTCTTTTATTTTTACATGCATTATATTGCAGTTTAAATGCCATTTCATTAAAAGTTATTTATGAACAAAACACTTGAAAGCAAAAGTGAATTGCCCAAAGCATTTTTCCCCATTGTCTGGCCTTAGGCTGTTCCCTGAAATCAAATATTTGATGGGATTTTGTATTTTTTGCATTACAGGTTTTTATCCCATGCATGTAACAAATGAAAACCATGAATTGGAGTGGACGTTGCATTTTGAAAACCACAAAGCACTTGATTTATTCAAATTATGTTTACATAGGGATTATTTCACCCACCAGTGAAATGCAGCTGCCTCTGGCTTGGAAAACGTCAGTCTTTAAAAAGAAACATTGCTAAGTGAAAAGAACTTTATCTCATATAAAACTTGAGGAAGAATGTTGGCTTGCAGAATGTAATTACTCATTTGGATCTTAGCCCAGACACCAAAGCTATCATTGCCTCTTTAGCAAGAGGAACTTGGAATCTTAAGTGGTGGCATATAATGAAAGCCTTGATTCTGCAACCTTTTTGAAAAATAAAATTAGTATTAGTAGTACAATGCTTCCCAAATATTTAGATGTAATTGCACTTATGATTTGCACCACACTTTGAACAAGAGACCTCCAGAGGCTCTATAAAAGTAAAGGTGGCTCTGATTTCCAGAACAGCCTTGTTCACTGGTGCTGGACCTCCACGTTTCAGACCCTGAAAAATGTTGTCACGAGGGAAATAAGTGACTCTGTTCTGGCCCCTGCATCCATGCAGAACTTCTCAGTGTTCCAAAAGGCAAGTTTCCTGCAGGGGTTGCTGACACCTGCAGGGATGTGGCCACTCGGTAATGACTGTGACAGCAGGAGCTGCTCTGAAGGATTGGTTCACCTCCCAGCCTATTGATTGTGGGGTTTGTAACAGCATTTTTAGCACTGGTGTCAAAATCATGGATGGGTTTGTGATAAAACTTCCATGGTTTTTAAAAGCAGTGAGATTCCGGAGTGGGCACATCCATTTTCTCTGTGATGTCCAACATCTGTGCAATCATTTCTATCCACAGCAAAATTGGTGAGCATGTTCCAGCAATGAAGATGTTATCTTTTTCCTTCTGTATCCTTGGCATTTTCATCATTTTCCCCAAAGGATTCTCTGTCTTCCCAGATTTTGAGATATTGCCAGACTGTCATCTGAAGATCTGTGTTATTTTAACATTGTCTTGGTAAAATATCTGTCCCAAAAATGGAGAAGAAGAGAAACCTCATCTAAATGGTACTAAAATCCATATTTTATATACTATAGTCAATTCATAAAACCTATTGGAAATCTAGGAAGAGAGATTTATGGAGAAAAGAATGGAAGTTTGTGAGCAATGACACATAAATGAAAAAAAATAAGGTTGTGGAGATTTAAATTTTTTTCTTAAACACGGAGTTTTGGTCTGTCTTAAACTGACAAGATTTTTGGTCAGTCTTAACTTACAATATGTTAGAGTCTGTTACGTGAAATCTCTGTAATAATAATTAAAACAAAAATAGTTCCCCACAGTTTATTATCAGAGAATCATAGAATTAAAGACTAATAGAATTAAAGAATCATAAAATTAAAGAGTCATGGAATGGTTTGTGTTGGAAGGGACCATAAAGACCATCTCATTCCAACCCAGTCATGGACAACTGGCTCTAGGTGACCTTGCCTGAGCAGAGTAGATGGACAAGACCTTCAGAGCTCCTTTTCAAAGACAGCTTTTCTCTGATTCTCTGATGCAGTAATTCTATGACTCTAAATAACTTTCAGCCTTATGAAACTGAAGATCTTCAAAATAAGATCAGAGATGTAAAAACATCTGGCTTTACAGATTCCCCCCATCTGTCAGAAGTACAAGTTCTTCTAAGACCAGTTGGTCTGAAAATTCCCTTTTCAATGTTTCAAATGCTTTTTCACCTGGTTTAAAATATCCTAAACCAAAAGGGTTCTAATTATACATTGCCCCAGGGAAGGAAAATTGCAGGTTTCCTGCATCCTACTGTTGGATTTCGTGCTGCCCATCAGAGAAGGGGCAAGAGGTAGAAACAGGTCAGTGTGTGGTGGAGCAGAGAGCAGCAGGTGAGAAATTATGATAGAGGACTCTGAGAAATTGCTGGTAGCTGTGGTCCAGCCCTTCAAAAATTCCTGTCAAGAGGCAGAACTAGACACATGTTGTTTTTCAGTAGTCTGTGAGCCTCTCATGGTAATAAGAGAAACTTGGTTTTTTTTCCCCTTTGCTCTGTGTGTGCTTTTGGCCACATTGCAGAGGGAGGAAGGAGCTATTTGTTTTCTTACAAATTGATATCTGAAATCTTCTCCCCTTTTAACAAACTCATTCATCTTCATAGTACCTTTGCTACCAGGCAATTCCTACAAATTAAGCTGAACATTCGATCTGTGTTGTTTTTAATGATCTTTCTTGCCAATATTTATAATGTGCCTTGAAAGCTGAGGCAGACCATGGGCTAGATATTTAATATTAATTAATTTGTCACTCCCCAGAACACGCACATGCTGAGGAAACGAGTAAACATGTTTAATTCTACCAGAGGGGTTGGAGGCACTTGTAAATTGCTAATTCATTTTAAAGGTGTCCCTTCCTCCCTTTCTTTGGAGACTCATTTCTTCATGCTCTCCCCTCCTTTTTAATTGCTGCAATCTCATTTCTGCAACATGAATTTCATCTCCCTTTTGCCCACACTCCCATTGCCTGTGACTCTTCCAAGCAAGATTAATAAAACTTTTTATAATTGCTACCAGTGCCTATTCAGTAGTACCCAATGGGGCAGGGAGCTTTGGAAACGAAAGAGAGGGTTTTGGAGAAAAGGATCCCAAAAAAGCAGAGGACACAGAGGTGACTATAAATTCAAAAAATTCATGTTATTTCTATGCTGTGCTAAATGTCATTCAAGAAATGCCAAGAAATATTCTGCCATTGATATATTGTGAGTCAAGGCTAAGATAACTGATAGAATATATCGATATTAACAACAGATAAGGTAAAAGAAACCCTATGAGACAGCTTTGGTCTGTGTGATAAGGAAACTATAAAAGTATTATAGAGTCAAAGATGATCGGAAAATCAACATTTCCTTCCCTTTTCTGTAACAGAACTTAAATCTTGCCTTCAGGACATCAGTTGCTTTGGGTCTGCTCTCTGTCCATGCCAGATTTACTTTGCTCTCAGGGCATGCAGGGTTGAGTTGAAGCATGGTGGCTTTTATGCAGAGATATGCCAGGTGATAAATTAAATGTCCAATGCAGCGGTGATTATGCACAGATTTTCCCTGCCTCCTGTGTTTATTTTCTGTTTCCCTTTTCCAAAGCAAAATGTCACACTGCTGGGGTTGTGTCTCGGTGGAAATCAAAAAATTCAAATCGAGGGTGAGGGACATTTTGTCCCCCCTCAGCAGCCTTTTGGAGGTGGTGTTGGTTGGATTTGCTGCACCCTTGAATCGTCTCAAGCTCAGTTCCGGTGATTTTCCTATAAGAAGGCAAAAAAAAAAAAAAATTGTATATCAGAACTGTTAGTTTTTCTGCCAAATGTCATGTAAAAGCCATTAGTCTGAATTAAATTCCTAATTTAGATTGGCTTTTTTCTGCCTTTATCCTTTTCCAGTAGATCGCTGTTCCCATGTAGTCTTAAACATTTCCTAAAGCTCTTCCTTAGGCTAAAATATCCCTTCCTATATTCTTCCCCTCTCCAGCTGCCTTATTCCATATGTAATTCCTTCCTTATCATCTCAAGAGAAAGTTAGTACATTTTAAATATCTAGCTCCCCCTTTCTGGATTAATGTGGGATAAACCTAATCATAGCTGCTGTTGAGAATAGCACAATGCCACTGATGGAATTAATAGGGAAGGAATGAAAATATGTTTTCAAAATCGGCCCAGCTCTGTCCTAGAAAGTCCTTCAGATGGGCGTGAATGGAATGCTCTGGGTTTGAGAGTTTATTAACAAATCCCAATAAACCCAGGGAGATTTCCCTGAGCTCTGCATTTCCTGAACTCCCTATTACCTCACCTCCAGCCTATTGGTGACACGCCAACAGATTGATTTGCAAAATTTCTGTCTTTATGACATTCTATAAACTACTTTATGGGACAAAAGACAGATATATCCCTGTCTTACAGAGCTTCCAAATTGCAGCTTAATTAAAGTGCTGTGAGACACAAAGGGAAGACAAGGGCACAAGATAAAAATCAGAGGGTTATATTCTTGCACAATGGATTCCCATTACCCTAAACAGAATCCTACCAGGGAATGGATGTCCCTCAGCAAGATATATTTTTATGACACTGTAAATACAGCAAGGAAATGCTCGAGTTTTCATTCTGTTGGACAGGGAGAGGGAAGGTCAGTCAGAAAAGGAGAAGGGAGAGCCTTTAGGGAATAAAAGGGTCCTTGGTACATGGTGACAAACAAAGTCCTTGGTACAGGGTGACCCTCATTGGGCAGATTCCTGGCAAAAAGGCAGCAAAGCTGTGTGGTGGGAGGCAGACAAAGGCAGTGAAAAGGCAAGGGAAGAAATCTCTGGGTGTGCCAGCACAAGGACCAAGTCACCTCACCAGAGCCACAGATTCTGCATCCCCCTGGAGCTCGCTCTCACAGGAATCTGCTCTTTGTGTTGGTTGGGTCCTGCTCTTTTTATCTTTCTTTAGGTTTGGGAAGTGGTGCAGAACCTATTAAACAAAAAGCACAGAGAGGAGAGAGAAGGCTGATAAGCCCTGTGGTAAAGGCATGTGTATGTCATTGCATTTTGAAAATGTGATGTAGTGACAGCCAAACTGAAGGCTCTTGGACTCAGCAGCAAAGCACACATTTATTTCAACCTGGCCTTAAACAGTTAAGAGAGAAACACATCTGGGGACATGAAAAAGCAGTATTTGGCTACTTTTTAGAGATCTGATTGTATTTAGGCAATTTTAAACTGCCAATAACTATTAAAGCTGTTAAGTTTGTTTATTCAGAATGACAATGAAGTAAGATAAATAATCCTGTCTTAGGAAGAGGTAGAAACAAGCCTGAGTAATGATTTTAATCATAGAATCACAGAATACTGAGTTGGAAGGATTTCACAAAGATCATTGAGTCTGACTCCTGTCCTGCAAAGGACAACCTCAGCAATCCCACCTTGTGCCTGAGAGCATTTTCCAAATGAACTCCTTGAACTCTGTCAGGCTTGGTGCTGTGACCACTGCCATGGGGAGGCTGTTCAGTGCCCAAGCACCCCCTGGGATAAGGACCTGATTAAAGTTAAGGGATTGATTTAAAAAGAAAGATGAACCTTGAACGATGTAAGGCGGGTTGCTTTGAAGCAATTAATTAAATGCAGGTAGCTCTTCCCTTTGAGGGTGGGGAGGCCCTGGCACAGGGTGCCCAGAGAAGCTGTGGCTGCCTCATCCCTGGAAATATCCAAGGCCAGGACATGGATGGGGCTTGGAGCAACCTGGGATAGTGGAACTTATACATTGGAAATTTGGGTGGAAAGTTTTGGGGCACTGACTGTTTTGGATTCAACAGCAAGGATTTATACCATGAAATATTAGAGAAATTAAGCAATCCAGTCCTTTCAGAGGGATGTATCCTATAAGGACATCTCGAACAAGCATAACATGCTGGTTTAATTCCCAGCCTCTTATGAATAGCTGGAATATTCTTAGCCAAACAGAATTATGCAGCAAAGCCACCCCAAAAGCTGTTCAAACCAGTGTATTTTATTGTGCAACTGAGATGGACTGAGAACCCAACTGGTGGCTGTCAGGGAGCTGCCAGTGAGTGATAATTCAGCGCTTTTAGTCACATCCACATTCACATTACTTGGAAACTAACAGAGGGAAAAACAATATGAGTATTGCCAGAGGGGCTTTTGCTGAATTTTATTGAACTAAAAAATGGAGCTATGAAAAGAAGTTGGTCAGGCAATAAGATGTAAGCACAGGAAATTTTGAGCTTCAATATGAGCATAATTGAAAACTGCCAAAGTTTAACATTAGCCTATTAGTAGTGGTTGAGCCTTAATATTAGAGCTCCAGATGGGGAAAAATGAAAGGCTTTTCTCCTCCTCCTTCTGGTATGTGTTGCACTGCAAGGAAAGAGAGAAAGTACCTAGAGCAACACATAATTAGTTAATACCAGAAAAAAGGTCCTTCTTTGTTAAAATCAGCAGCTTGTGTTGAGAGCCCTAAGTGGCTGCCTCCTGGGCATTGTTCTTTAAGCACTATTAATTGCAGCTAATGGTATTAATTGCCTTTTGCATTTGTCTGTCAAATGTGCAAAGAGCTATATATTGCAAATTCTCTCTCTTCCTGATCTTCTTTTTCAGAAATAAGGTTAGGGAAGACTGAGGAGAAGAGGCTCTGAGACATCCCAGCCCTGTGTGAGGAAAAATCTCACAAATCTCCCCAAGGAGAGTTGTAGCATTTGTGCTCAGACTTTGTAATAATAACGGGGTTTGGGTTAATATTTTATGGAGGGATCTTTTAAATTGGATCAGAATTCTGCCTAAAGTCTTCATTAAAACGACATCTACCCCCCACCATGCCTAATCCTTCCCATGGAGCTGCAGATTCTGCTGATTTTGTCTTAGGGATAATAAAGCATCAGACCTGCTCATGGACAGCACTCATTTCCCAGGGATCAAAACCCTGGCATGTGCTGCAGTGTGAGTGATGTTGAGCCTGTCCCACACAGCAGCTGGGAGGGGAGCACAAGTTCCCCTGCTCAGCCCCAGTTGTATCTGCATGTGACCATCTACAGCCTCGTGCCGTGAGCCTTGCCCGTAGAACAAAGTCTGTCACAGGACTGTGTCTCCAAAATATGTGTTATTGTAGCTCAGGAGTCTGTAAATGCCAAAGCCACAAATCATTTCATCTTTTTGCAAGAGGGGCAAGAAAACCACCATGATTTATCTGGGATCTATAAACACTAAGCCTGACAAAGATCTCCTGGAGAGGTTCTGCTTCCAGTTGCTCTGTCCTGGACTGCACAGGGCACAGGGGGAACATTGTACAACCACATGAACCAAATTCCACAGGTTGCTCCTCACTGCCCAACAGCTTGTGCTGTCATTTATAAATACAAAGATTAATGGGTTTCATATGGGACTGAATAGGACACACTACAAAAACCTCAATGCTCTCAGGCACAGGGTGGGGTTGTTGGGGTGTCCTGTGCAGGGCCAGGAGTTGGACTCAATGAACATAAAGGATCCCTTCCATCTCCACATATTCTGTGATTCCATGGTGATAATCAAGCTGCACTGGACCACACAAGGGGGAGAGGCAGAGCCTGCTCTTCTAAACCATCTTTTACTCCCATTTGTCAACGTGGGAGTTCATCCATGCAGACAGACAGACACCAAGAAAGCAGACAGCAAATCTAGGGTGTATCAAGACTATTGTCTCCCTTCACTCATATTTGCACTGGACTTTAAAAGTTAAAATTTCAAAATGTAGATGTCTAAATGTTTTAAAATGTCAAAATGTTACAAATTTAACAAGTTTAGATTAAACTGTATATTTCCTTAAGTCATGCTACTGTATCAGGGTGTTTGATGCCAAATTTGGAGCAGCAATCAGTGATTTCCCAGACATAATTGGAACAGCTCAGTTGGCAAAAATAGGCATTTGAGCACCTAACTTACAAAATTGATGTCAGCTTAGAAATGAAGAATATAGAAATCCTTAGTGACTTCTGAAAAATTTGGTCAAACATAACTCTATAGTCAGGGGCTTTACTTTCTGAAAAGTTAAGACCTTACTACAATGTAATGCAACATTTAAAAAGCCACTGTGTTCTCTTGAATTCATGTTTTTACTTGCTTTTAAGATTGTTGATAACATCCCTGTGGGACTGAAAACCCCCAGGGAGAAACTGTTTTCAGTGTGACCATTTCAGTTCAAGGTTTCAAGCTGAACTTGCCACAATGGGAACGCAGAAAGTCAGAGCAGCTTGTTCTCAGATCAGAGAGAAACAGAGCGAGTGGAAACTCGAGCTGTGGTGATACAGCTCTTTATCCAACAGGCAGCACAACCTGGAAATTAAAAAACTGCTCTCATTTGTGGCAGTACTGATCCAGTGAGTGTTTCCTGCAAAAGGCCTGACATGAAAAATAATTTTAATAAGTACCAGAGATGTGTTTCAAAATTTTCTAAGGGAAATTCTAAGCCATGATAAGTTTGGTACAGAGAAATAAAGAAAGAGAGAGAGTGGAAAAAGATGGAGAGAGAAAAAAAAGAGAAAAGGAAAAAGAGGAGGGAGGGAGGGAGGGAGGGAGGGAGGGAGGGAGGGAGGGAGGGAGGGAGGAAGGAAGGAAGGAAGGAAGGAAGGAAGGAAGGAAGGAAGGAAGGAAGGAAGGAAGGAAGGAAGGAAGGAAGGAAGGAAGGAAGGAAGGAAGGAAGGAAGGAAGGAAGGAAGGAAGGAAGGAAGGAAGGAAGGAAGGAAGGAAGGAAGGAAGGAAGGAAGGAAGGAAGGAAGGAAGGAAGGAAGGAAGGAAGGAAGGAAGGAAGGAAGGAAGGAAGGAAGGAAGGAAGGAAGGAAGGAAGGAAGGAAGGAAGGAAGGAAGGAAGGAAGGAAGGAAGGAAGGAAGGAAGGAAGGAAGGAAGGAAGGAAGGAAGGAAGGAAGGAAGGAAGGAAGGAAGGAAGGAAGGAAGGAAGGAAGGAAGGAAGGAAGGAAGGAAGGAAGGAAGGAAGGAAGGAAGGAAGGAAGGAAGGAAGGAAGGAAGGAAGGAAGGAAGGAAGGAAGGAAGGAAGGAAAGTAAACTTAGAGGTAGATTTTAAAACTGATTTAGCAGCCAAGCAATCCTAAGCCAGCAGTTCTGTGTTATCAATGTGAGCTGTGCTCCAGGCAGAATTTCCTTGGCGCATTATTGACCTTTAAAATTACATCCTACTCCCAAATATTGCTCCATGCTGCTATCTTTTATTATACTTGGCTTTCTTACAGCATTTGTTTATCAGTCTGCTCTTCTGTGTTTACCTTCAGCCTTTCAGAAGCAATTACAGAGGATGGACATAACTCAAAATAACAGGTATAGCACAGAGACAAGAGAGGCTAACAAAGCTCAGGAAAAAAAGGGATGGGAGTAGGGCTGGAAGAAGGAAACAGTAGTAGGAATGATGCAGAGGAATCCTGTCACTTCTCATTAGGATTTGACAGCACTGCAGCATAAAATATGCACAAACTGGCCACCCTTGATGAGAGCAGATGTCAGGTACACAATCTGTAAAATAACACTGAGAGATGCTGGTTCCACAAGGCCAGGAATGAGCCTTTGATAGACTCAGGCCTTAGAGTTAACCTCAACCCCTCTTTTAGCAGGTGAAGTTGCTGAAAGGCTCTGTTTAAGTGCAAAGTGGAAGGGCCCAGAGGTGGCACACGGGATCACCCTGCCGCAGCCCAGCAGGGATTCCGTGTGATTTCAGGTACCGCTGATAAGTTGGTAAATCAGTCTTCCATGTCTTCTGAGCCTTGAATAGTACAGTAAATACAAATAGAATCTAATTTCCTCCTGATGTGACTTTCTTCAAAGGATTTTCTTTCTGGAAGGGTTCCCAGGACATGGCTATCCTAATAAAAACATCATTGTTCCTGTTCCTGTTAACATAAGCAACAGATTTCTCCTGATCTTCATTCAGAGTGAAAAATAATTAATTTCTCTGTATGAACAGTTCAAGCAATAGATCCATAAGCAACAACAAGTGGGAGAGAGAGCTATGCTGCTTTCCAGGGACTTTTCCACTGTCTAATGAACTAGAAAAATACTGTAAAACAAAAAAAGATGAAGAAAAATTGAAACATTACCAAAAAAAGTGGAATCATTGAATAGTTTGGGTAGAAAAGGACCTCAAAGATCTTCTGGTTCCACCCCCCTGCCATGGGAAGAGACATATTCCACTAAACTGGATTCCTCCAAGCTCCATCCAGCCTGACAGCCTGACCTTGAACATTCCAAGGTGGTAAACTTGTCCTTGAGTCTTCTTGCCTTGATATGTCAACTTGCTGATTTGTCAGGTCTGATCTTGCTGTCTCAGTGCACAGAGCTGACAGAGACACTCTGAATTTCTCCAGGCTCCTGTCAGGCAGTGAGGTGATGCTGGGAACATGGCAGAGGGATCTTCCCTTATTCCTTAATTCATAATTAAAATTATGAGCAAGCACCAAGCAAAGTCACCCAGGCTAAAGGACGTGTGGTTGCCACGATGTCTTTAAGTGGAAAATCAGCTTTTACCCCAGGAAACTCCCTGGGAATTTCTTGGAAGAAGCTGGATTATGTCCTTCTTGGAAGAAGCTGGATTATGTCCTTTGTGAGCACTGGTGAGCTCCATGTTGCTCTAAGGAAGACAAAACCCAAGGAAAAATTTGCCATTGAACATAAGGGGCATCTAAACCCACAAATCTCCTACACATCTTCTACTTTGTGTTGTCTCTATCTCATGGTTTAGTCTGCTGGACTTCCTCTGTCATGTACAGGAAAAAACTAGGCACAAGTTACACAAGGATCAGATGCTGCTTGGCTGAATCCCAGAGCCTTTTCCAGAGCCATCCCTTGATTTGTGGAGACCTATTAGCACAAGCCATCCTCTCCACCTGTGAAGATGAATGAAATAGCCCTTCTCTGCCTCACAAAAGTATTATAAACCCATTATAAAGATTACAAGGTGCTTGGAGACCAGGAAGGTGTAAGAATTATTAGCAGATTATTGTGTAGGAGTTGCACTGAGACTCCTGAGCTCATTTTCATGCAGACCTACAGTTATTTGTCAACAGCTAATGATTTTTTACCTTCATCTGCACAAATTAAATTCAAAGTTGTGGTGTAGAGCACATTTGCCAACATATCTCAGTCAGATCCACTCAAATCCTGGGTTATCCCAGTCCTGGAATCATGTTTTCCAATGCATGTGCTCAAACAGGGCAGATTCAGATGGAAGAGGTTGCCCAAGGAAGTTGGGGAATCACTGTTGCTGGAAATGCTCAAAATAAGTGTAAATGTGGCACTTGGGGACATGGTTTAGTGGTGGCCTTAGCAGTGCTGAGGGAATGGTTGGACTCAATGACCTTTGAGGGCTTTTCCAACATTAATAATTCTATGACTCTATGAATAAGCTACTTTTGGGAGAGGGAATATTTATTTTACCCGAACTTGTAATCAAATTTTTCCCATGGATCAGCTGGGAGGCCACAGAGTATAATGGAAACGTTTGCATAGACTTTAATAGGCTTTGTGTTGGATCCATAGCATTGTGGGATAACAGAGTGTGTTATTACTTCTTCATCTAATAATCCCACACAGCAATGGCCTTACACATATCCTGTTGCTTTCCAAGGATAAAAATACCTCCTTGATCAATTTTGCCTCCCTGTTATTCTGTCAGTTATTCAGCAATTTTGTTTTTCTCACGGTGACTGACATCACAAACTCCATTTACATTTATTTTCAAATATCTGTGTAGAATTTCTGAAGAATTCAAATCTTCTTTATCACAAAAAAACACCATGGAAAATATATGTGTGTGGGTGTTTATGTCTTCGTGTGTCCTATCAGGAATTTGGCTCACTTCCCTCTGATCCCATCAATGTGTCTTTGTGTGGTTTAGGACTCAGAGAACTGCATTTTTCCATGGCTTCATTAACCATGTCAGACCTTCAGCTGAATGTAATTGCAAGTGCCAGCCAGAAGAAATTAATTTTGTGGCTATCATCATTAGGCAGAGCTGCTGGGGGTTTGATTCTGCCCTGTAGAGGAAACCCACAGAGCAAAACACGAGAGTGGGAACAGCCATTGCTTTCTCATTTTGTAGCAGGAATTACTCATCAGATCATATTTTTTTTCTGCTGCAAGCACATTTTCACTTAGTTCTCTATGCGAGGGAATTAAAATTTCGGGGAAAGTGTATCTGAGTAATCCTTCACCCTGCAAAAATTTAAGCACAGCACTTTATTCTGATGCGAATGGTGAGGAGAGCAGCATGCTGGCAATTCACTTTAGACCTGTGGACAGTGTTTTGGCTCATCCCCTGGCCTAAATTATTCTTGAACAGCCAGGTGCATGGCAGCTGCTTTGGTGGAGGTCCTGGACAGAAGGAGCCTCACTGTGTTAGGGATCTTCTCCAGAAACCTCTTCTTTCTGCCCACATGGCCCAAGTCTCAAGCACGCTAAGCTCATATTTGCTGGTTTGGCTGTGAAAAGGGGTTTAAAGTTAATGTAGATAAATAAAATGCCCCTCAGGCCAGATGCCCACCCCAAAATAATAAGATCAGGGCAACCTCATCCAACCTGGCCTTGAACACTTCCTGGGGTGGGGCATCCACAACTTCTCTGGGCAACCTGTGCCAGGGCCTCACCACCCTCCCAGAGTGGAATATCTTCCTATTAGACAATTTGAATCTACCCTGTTTCAGATTAAAACCACTACATCTTGTCCTACAAGTAGCAGATCTGGGTGCTGGACAGGGTCATTGAAGCTTTCACGGAATCTTTGTGATATCACAGAATTCTGGCATATTTTCTGTGCTGGGAAACCTCAGAAAAAGCAGCTACTCATTCTTCAAGGCCAGGTTGGATGGTGCTTGGAGCAACCTGGGATAGTGGAAGGTGTCCCTGCCCATGGCAGAGGGGTGGAATGAGATGATCTTGAAGGTCCCTCCCAACTCAAACCATTCTGATATTCTATGACTCCTTCCAGATCTTAAATTGTTTTGTGAAATTAGAGTTTTCTTTGGATCACACTGAACAAAACATTTCAGCTCCTCAGGAAAATACACCCTGATAATTTTTGGCTCTTTACTCAATGAAGGCAAGGCTGAGTGAGAAGAATTACTTACATGTCCTTTCTTACTCTGTTGAGCTTCTCCACTTATACCCCGGTGGTTTTAGAGTGTTTTCAGACATGAAAGTTTGAGTCCCCTCGAGCAGAGAATGAAATTGAACCTGGAGAAGTGCTGCAGCAATTCTATTTTGGGTTCAAGGGGTTTGTTTGTAGGGTTCTTTTCTCTGCTCAAGTGCTTTGATCTCCTATTCACCCTGCAAACCTGTGGGATTGCTCTCTGCTTTCCTGCTCCAGGAGAAAAACTCCCAGACCTGGATTTAGCACACACTTCTGGGTGTTTTGTGTAAGCGTCTCAGGCCCTCAGGCAGAGTCAGAAGAAGAATGTTTACAAGTAATTTGGAGATTCAGATGAGAATTAAATGTGAAACAGGTACTGGCAACCATGCTCTTCCCCTCCAGATAAGTAATTTGCTCACAAACATGAACAGACAATTGGGATATTTTGAAAAATTTCAGATTAAAAAAATTCTAAATGTCTGTGGGTTTAGGGTGTTTGTGACAGCTGAGGAATAGGGCTTTTTTCTACCTCTCACAATCATCCAGCCCTCAATTTAATTTGTCTCCTTGTTTAGTCCTACACGTCTGTGTTACAGACTCCAGAATTTTGTAGAAGTCCCAAAGATACACTGAAAGTGGTTCCTGAATCACAGAACTCATTATTTCTCTATCTTTGCCTCAACAAAGAACCACTTTCCACCAGAAGGAATTTACAGGCCAACTTTCAAACTTTGACTGTGACCTTTAATATAAAAAAAAGTGCAGACAGAGTTTGTCTTTGAAATGGGAACATAAAAAGTGGAGCAAGGGGCAATAGGGCCTCAGATATTACAAGTGAGCTGCAGCTGAAAATGGAAATGAAAGGGAATGACTTAAAGAAGGTATGAGCTGTGTGAAGAGAGCAGAGTCCAATATAAACAGCTTTTCCAAGTGCACTCAATCCTCATTAACATGCTCCAGGGCTTTGTTCCTCCCCTGTGATGGGTTTGAAGAAGGATTTGAAAATTTACTATTGCTTCTAGCAGGTAGGTTTAATTCCCCCTCTAAAGCTCACTGAAGTCAAGGGAAAAAAAAAAAAAAGGCTCATGTTGAGGTTGGTGGACCTTGGCTCAGTCTCTCTGACATTTAGCTGAGGTAGCTGAAACTTGTTCCCCTCGAGCCACACAGAGGTTCTGTGGAACTGAGCTTTCCCTCTCTGTGTGAGGTATAATAGGCCATAGTTGAACACATTAATGAAAAGGGAGGTCAGAAATTTGGCTTGCTTGTTAGCTCTGTGTCCTGCTGCTCACAAATTCCCTCCTGGCAGTGGGCTGGAGGAGAGAGCTGGGAAGAAAAATAAATTTCTGTGTTGAGATAAAGATGGTATAACAGGACAGAAAATGAAGGGGAAAAAATAAAAAATAAAAATAAAAAATAAAAATAAAAATAAAAATAAAAATAAAAATAAAAATAAAAATAAAAATAAAAATAGTGATGCACAATGCAGTTCCTCACCACCCACAGACTGATGCTCAGCTGATTCCCAACCAGAGGTCCCAGGCCAGCTTTCCCCAGTTTACAAAAACACCCCATGGTGCCATATGGTCTGGAATATCCCTTTGGATCAGTCTGTCCTGGCTGGGTCCCCTCCCAGCTTCTTGTACCCCCAGCCAGCTCTGGCAGGGCAGAGGGAGAAGCTGGAAAGTGTTTGACTCAGTGCAAACAGTGCCCAGCAGCAGCTAAAAATCCATGTGTTATCAACATCATTCTCACACTGAATCCAAAACACAGCACTGTGCCAACTGCTGGGAGGACAATTAACTCTATCCCAGCCAGGGCACACTGCAAAGGCTCAAAATTTGTTAAACACTCTAGAAGACTTTGAGGCAAAATCACAAAATATTGGGGAATACGTATAAGGAATATGTATATGTGAAAGCCAAACAATTGGAAAGTATTTATGTTTTTATTTTATGGTAAAAAAAAAAAATGGAAAAAAAGGGAAAAAGGCAAATATTTGGTTCTGTGTTGCTGTAAGCATCTGTTGTAGCAAAATAATGTGGATGCAGGGCAAGATGCACTGCAGATCAGCACCTGGCTTGGCAGAGCAGCATCCAGGGCTCTGGAAATGGATTCTCAAAAGCAGCATCCTGAGCTAAAACCGCTCAGATTCTACATGGAGGAAAAGGCAGAAGGCAGCAGTTTAATTTCCCCCCATTCCTCAGGGTATGTTTCTTGTAGGGCAGTCATTCCTATTTAGGAGTGACAAATATTATCTGTTCTCTCGAAAGTAGGAACTTTCTTTGCAGAGCTTGGCAGAGTTAGTCCAGGTTTCCAATGCACAGCAGGTTGTTTCCACTTTGTATTTACAAGCCAGCTCTGTTATCAGAGCACCTGCAGGAAACAGAGCAGATCAAGTGCTTGTCTTTTCCCATCACCTGGATTCCAAACCCTGTGCTCAAGGACAGAGTCGTATCCTGCAAGGTAAAGGAACAGCTCCTCATTCATTTTGCTGGAAATTTTCACTCTTCACACAAAAACTGAGTGCAGATTGCCCAGAAAAGGTGAAAAGGGGAGATAATTGTGGTGTGAAGCCATTAGGACACTCCTCAAGAAGAGGGTTAGGGTCTGAATTCAGGCTGGGGACAAAGATACTGACCTTCTCTTCAAGGAGTAGATCATGGAATAAAAGAATGGATCAGGATTTTTAGCAACCTTAAAGCTCATCCAGTTCTATCCCCTTTCACGGGCAGGGACGCGCTCCACTAGCCCAGGTTGCCCCAAGCCCTACCCATCCTGGCCTTGGACACTTCCAGGGATCCAGGGGCAGCCACAGCTTCTCTGGGCACCCTGTGCCAGGGCCTGCCCACCCTCACAGTAGATGTATTGTGGTAAATGCAAAATGTATAAAGTAAATGTTAAATTGAATGTAGATATGTATTATAAATAAATTTGCAATTGTATAACCTGAAAAACAACTGCCAGAGCAAGGTCACCCATTTTTCACATGATTACATGGACTGTGGCTACAGGTGGTGTTGCCTTTTTCTGTCTCTCTGGTCCCCCCACATCTCTGAAGTCAAAAGCCAAACTTCCCAGTATCTCTTCCTCTTTTCTCCTTTTCACCCAGGCTCTGTGATTTGGGTTTCAGATCATGCAAGGTGGGACAGGACACTCGACCTCATTCTCCCAGGCCCTTGCTGAGAGCTCCAGACCAGGTAAAGGCAGGGAAGGGTTCACAGCACCCCCAGGCATGGCAGAAAAGAAAGATTTTCCCTCCCTGTGAGCTGCATGGGGCCCTTTCCAGCCAGCCATGCTCTGTGTGTCCCTCCCACTCCAATTCCCTGGGGCAGCTGGGCAGAACATGGGTAATCCACAGGGCTGGCAGGATTTGGGGCTGTGAGGCTCTAGAGCTGAGCCATCCTGGGGCTGGAAGATGGATCCAGGGTTCACCTGCCAGCCTGGAGAGCCTCTGTGTGTTTGCAGGCAGCATTTCCTCACTAATGCTGCAACAGTACTGCTCAGCAGTGCCTGTGTTTTCACAGGGGAATGATTTAAAAGCCACATAAAATAAATAAATGATAAAATAAATCAACAGCACTGATGCAGAAATAAACTCTGCCTTGCAATGGGCCTGCAGTCTGACCTCTGCCTGCACCGCAGCACACCCCACAATATTTGCTATGCTCAGACCTCTGTTTCAGACATTTTCCACTGAAGGTTTCTGTAGGCTGTCTTTCTTAAGAGAGCTAAATATCCATATCCCCAATTGCTTCCAAAGAACTCTTTCCAGATCATTATGCTGAAGATTGTTTTCCTGTGTGGAGTTAAAGGAAGGCTGTTACTACTACCTACAGAGCTTGCTCTTCCTTGACAGCAAATGTGCCGGTGATTTTTAACTCAAAGGATTCACCTTTTCAACTTTTTATTGTTTTTTTTAGTACTTCTTCAGTGCAATCTTGAGGATAAAATTGGTTTTTATGAACATTGGGATAGAAGAAATGGTGTTAAGTTTGAAAGCCTGATTTTCATTCCAACACCTCAGTTTAAGCCATGTAGCATCACCTGCACTGATGTAAAATGCCAAGCTCCAAACAGAGGAGCAGGAGGAGCAGCAGAGCTGCTGAGATGTTTTACATAAACCTGGTCAACCCTCACTACCAGCTGAAAACCAGATGTTATTTTCCCACATCCAGATAACTTGAATTTCTCCCCTCTGCACAAGAAAAGCAAATATAAAGGTGTCTTTCCCAGAGCTGGACTAAGCCTTGTAAAGAAAATCATCATCTCGACATTATGCCATAACCAATTGAGCTCATTCTGTGTTCTGACCTTTTCCTGGAGGCCTGGGTCGTGAAAATCAGATATTATAGCCTGCAAGAAGCAGCTGGATCCCTTCCTGGATGACTTTTGAGTGTCCTGACAAAACAGAGACTTCACATGGTTGGTTTTGTCAATCTTCTATCCCTTTGGCACACATAAAAATAAGGGAACCAAAGAAGAAATATTTTAGTTCTAAAGCTCACAGGTGACAGCACAAAGGATTTCTGGACAGCATGAACATTTCCAAGGGTTTAGAAGGTGGGGAAGGGAGCAACAGGCTGCAGGACCAAGTGGTTCATTACTTTATACAAAGGGGAATTGGTGTTGTAGGTGCTGGAGACACAGGTAAGGAGGCACTGGAACAAAGTGCAAGACTGAAAACAAAGGTACATCTTCTCTGTCAAGGCATAAAGGCCACAGACATCCAAAGAGATCACATTTACCAACATATGGAGTCCCAGATTTGTCCCTGCAATACATCCCATGCTGTGAACCCATGGAACATGTTTGGGATATACCAGTAGCCTTCAAAGCTGTTTTTGAGCTAAACACTGTTATTTATGTCCCCAGCTGTGCCAGGGTGATTTCTTCCTATTATTTTTTATTGCAGTGCTAGAGAGACATAACAGCTGCTGTACCCAGCCTAATTTTAAGTATGTTGAGCAATGGGATTTCTCTCAGTTTCCTTGTGAGGATCTTCTGCAGCCTCACAGATCAATCTGGGTGGGAACATCTTTCTTGAGCCCTGCTTGCCTGGGTTCATCCCATCACTTGTGAAATTCTGCACAGACCTTTTCATCAGGAGAATGACTGTTCCCAGGATAAATTTTCATGCTCTACTCTTCACTCAGGCTAAAGAGTTTTATCTGTGCGACAGGGAATTCCACAGTTATAGAGTCAACATATTTTAAACCACCAAGATATATTTATAGGCCTCCTTGCTATACATTGGCACTTTCCCTTGAAGGTTTCTTAAATTCTCCCTAGCCTGGTAGAGATTTACAACAAGTTCACAGATCTCCTAACCTTATTTTATTTATAAATTCAGACATCAAAACCCCACTGCCATAAGGGGAAGTGGTTTGAGGAATTCATCACAAGAATCTTATTTTGTGTGTAATTCTGTTTTATTCTGGTTTGTCAATCTCCCTTTCAAGGTATCCTTAGGAGAAGTTTTCTGTGTGTAATTTGGTGATGAAGGTAGTCAATTAAGAATCCCTGAAAAGTGTTTCTTTATTGACTAACAGCCTGCAGAATTGCATGTTCTTCCTTCCTGAGAAGCAAGGCTCTTCATCATGATTAATTACTGTCAAATCTCCATAGGTTTGTAACAGCAAGATAGAAGATATCTACCATAAATCACCAAATAAAGTATTTATTAAAGAAAATAACAAGGGGAATATTTCAACTGTCCTGATGAATCACATGCAGCTCTATCTGGCTCACGTGCCTTCTCTGAGTAGTAACAGAAGCCTATTTTTTCCCCTTTTTGTCCTTTTTTGTTCCCTCCCTGGAATAATTCATAGCAGATCTGTTGAAAAAGGGTTCTTACCTTGTACCATTCTTCTACATCTTCCTCTTGTGTCTGGAGCAATGCTTGAAATAATGTGTCAGATTTAGATGTCTGCTATCCACCAAGCATGAAGGCAAGCTTGGAAAGGATTTGGAAAGCAGCTACAGGAGGAAAACCTGAGAGAAATATATTTTAAAAAAATCTGATTTATTGTCAAAGCTCATGTAGACAGTCTGAGCTAAGAAAAAAGCAAATTAATTCCTTGAATTTTACTGGCAGCTAAGGGGTCTTTAGTGTGGAAACAGTGACAAAGTCATTCATAGGTGAAGTTTGAGAAATCATGCCGAATTTTTCTATATAATTGTTAAACACACAGCACTCAGCTTTGAATTGAAGCCTTTCAGCCTTGTAGGTATTACTGTAGAGCATAGGGAAAAGCTCGACCTAACTAGAAATTTACTTCTGTATTTTTTATGTCTCTCAGAAGCACATAATGGACAATCCTCTTTCCACCTTTTAATTGAGTGACATCTTTACTTATCCATAAGCAAGGAGAGCAATTAAAGGCAGACAATTTGAGGGAAGAGCAAGGTCATGATTGAAGTGGTGCCACAACAATTCACCTACTGGAAGTGACTGTGCAAGTTTTGAGGAAATTATTTTAGTGGGGAGGCGTCCTGCGTTGCAAGATGTGGCTGGGGGTGTGTATTCTATTTCCATCTGTTAGAGCTGGGACAGTTCTCTTCTGTTCATTGGGCAGTTTTCTTTATCTCTCCCACAACCAATCCTTCCTCCAGGAGATCTCTTCTGTTCATGGGCCATTAATTATTAATCATCTTCTGTTCATGGGCCAGTGAGTGTCCCTGCATGGCTCAGAAAATTCCATCATCCCATGGGGAGATGCTCTGCCCAGGGGGAGGAGCCAAGCATTCCTACCTGGATACAATCTGACCTTGGGAACACCACAGCAGCCTTTGCCCACTGCATTCCCAGAGGAGCAGCTTTCTTCCCCACTGCATTCCCAGAGGAAGCCCAGGCCCATCCACACCAGCCCTGGAGCTTCAGAGGAAAACTCCACCCTTGTCCAGGATCCCTGCTCCAGCAGAAGCACAGCTGGCACTGCAGGAGGGCTGAGCCACCATGGGATGGGACTGCTGCCACCTCCCTGACCCACAGGCTGCCAGGGCCTGTTCTGACTCTGGCAGTAGTTTGTTTTCTTTTTGTACTATTGCATTTGTATTTTTAGCTTTCCTTGTAAAGAACTGTTATTCCTATTCCCATTCTTTTTGCCCGAGAGCCCCTTAATTTCAAAATTATAATAATTTGGAGGGAGTTTTCATTTCAAAGAAGATTCCTGCCTTCCTTAGCAGATACCTGTCCTTTCAAACCAAGACAGGAGGCAGCTGAGTATCTGTCCTTAATCCCTTTCTCTGCAGTCCTGAATGGCTTTGAAGCAGGAAACAATATTAATGTTGATGAGGCAAATCTGCTCCATAAGGCTGTCCAAAAGGCACAGCTCCACAAAACCCTTTTGCCAAGACAATAGAGACTCAGAAACCCAAAAGATTGATTATTTAAGTGCCAAAAGCAGCAACAGTGGAGATCACCAACTGGTTTCCCAATAGAATAAAACACTTGGATGTTTATAGAAGGTAAAGTATCTCCTTTTCTGTGCTGTGCCACCAAGGATACCCACATGGAGAGAAACATCTTTGAATCCAGACTTCACAGAGCAGATCAGCAGGTTCCATGTGAGAAACCAGCCAGTGCTTGTGCTTATTCCCTGCTGAACAACCTGTCCAGCTGTTGAGAATTTAAAAATCACCAGGGTTTTGATTGCACACCCTGGTGCCAGGTTTAAGCTCCAATTCCCAGGTGAAGAAATAATCCTGCTGCTCCAGATCCATTGCAAGGGGTCTGCAACACTGGAAAAAGGGGTTTGACAACATTTTGGACTGCCAGATTTGCATTCTCATAGCCAGCAGAGGGAACTTCACTCTCATCTGAAACAAGTGGAAATTTGCATTTCTTGCTTTTCTTTGTGCCCACTGTTTAGCTGGAACAAGAACAATCCTGAGGAAAGGAGGCGAGAATTAGAAATGGTAAATTATTATAGAGCAAGGGAGAAAACCATAACATGGGAGGAATGGGAAAGGTGAAATGACAGAGAGAGGTGTTAAAGTGAAGACCAGAAACCTGACATCGGACAAATCTTGATATTTTATTCTTAGTTTTAATTGAATCTTGTTAATTTACTCTTTATCTAATATTACATAAGAGGTGCAAACATTTGGAGCATCAATTGTTCACAGTCAATTAAAATCAAATGAATATACTACTTCATTTTCTTTCCTAAACAAGAGAATATTTTCTGATTCCTGTTAAAAATTAAATATTTTGCTTCTTTTATACAGGACCATAGTTCATTTCTATTAAATGCAGGGTGTCTTCTTTCTTGGGAGATGTTGACCAGCTCTAGAAACAATGAGAAACATTTGCTCCTGTATGAATGAGAAGTTATTATGAATTTTCTAGGCTGGTGGGTTTGCAAAATATGAAATACACATTATGTCAAAACAGAGGAGATGGAATTGTAATCACTCTGATGTGTGACACACAATTAACAACGTTTGCAAATTTGCATTTATGAATAAAATTCCAATTGAAACGGATATTCAGCAGGCAGTAATGAGCTTTTGAGGACACAGCCAAGGTATGTTCATACAACAGAAATCAGTGGAGCATATGTGCTGAACAAACACGTGAGCAGGGATAAACACATTTCTTAATGAAAAAGTCAGGAAAATTCTGCCATGTCGAGCACTTTCATCATCAGCCTCTGTGTGCTTCTTAAAGGACTGAACCCTGGCAGCAGGCTGGGTGTTGGATCACCTTGAGGGACAGCAAACATTGCTCTGCTCGGGTGAGTTATGAAAACGTGCACAGGTTTCTCATAACTCTCCCCATGCCTGCTCCTCCCCAGCGAGCAATCCTCAGCCATCCCTCACTGCCAAACCATCCTGCTTGGAGATGGGCATGAAGGAGGGGATCAGAGCCCAGCTGACATTTGAATGTGCTGGAAAACATTGGTGGCTTTTTTCTTCCTCTTCCCTTTTTCTAATTTGGTGACCCTCCAATGTTTTTCCCTGCAATATTTCATCCAGACGGGTTTGGCTTCATTACAGCCTCAGGCATCCTTGCATGCAGGTGTTCCTAAGTAATCCTTGGAAGTACCAAGCATGAGCATTAAGGTTTTGCCTCAAGCAGATTTGAGGAATATTTGAATTGGGCAAGAAACAGGTATTTTTGCAAACACAGTAATGTAAAATATCCATAAACTATAAAAATGTTCTGGAGTACTCAGGGTGCAGGTTTTTCCAACCCAAGCCTCCAAATGAGGTACCTACAATTTTTTTTGAGGGGAAAAAAAAAAAAAAAAAAAAGAAGGCTAAACTGACCTTTTCCAGCTTGAAATGTGTTTCAAGGGGATTGGTAAAGCAAAAGCAAAAAAAAAAAAAAGTGAGCCAAAAATGGTAATTGCAGGAAAAATACCAAAAGCCATCTATCTATGAAAAGTAGCCTTGCAGGTTAGCACAGGAATCAATTGTTAGCACCTCCTGCCCAGGCACGTATTGATAAATTGGAGATAAAGACAAAGAGAAAAATTATTAGTAGGAAGAAGGGACTGACAGCTGAAAGAAGAGCAGAACTAATGAGGTAGAGCTTGGCTAAAGGAGAGCTCAGTAAAGGGACATAAATCTACCTGTCTGTAAGCTGAATACCAAACCAATACCAAAGGCAGGGTTCTTTGAGTCGGATCATAGCAAAATTGGTTGATCTGGGAAGGAAAATGGGGAAAAAAGTTCCCTAGAAAATGTGTGTGGAGGGTGGAAATGAAGATTCTTATCCATTTTGATTGACTCTGATCTGTATCAGACCCCTTGCTCCAAAGTGCTGCATTTGCAACCTCTCAGTTCACTGTTTTTGAATGCCATGTTTTGACTTTATCACATTTCAAATGATGCTTTAAGATTTCATGTCATTTCACTTTACTGTTTACAAAACACTTTTGTGTTTTTGAACTGACTTGTTTGACCTGAAACGTGTCATGGAGAAGGGCTTTTTACATGGTAAGAAAAACCAAATGTGTTTCCTTTTCCAATCAACCTTGAATAATTCCCCTCCCCTCAGTTTGGCAACAAAACAAAACAAAACAAAAAAATCAATTATTCACAGAACTCTACTCCTGAGGGCACAATTGAGAATAATTGGAAGAAATTAAGCAAGAGAGAATGTAGGCTTCAATAGTAGGGCCAGCTTTTCCCCTGGTGAGAAGCACAGGCTTGATCCTGAATGTCACCAAGTGTTGCTTGTGAGATGCTCGGTCTGGTTCCAGCATCCCATGGGAGATGCCAGCAGTGTTGGGGCACTATTAAACATCCTGAGTGTGGGTATTCTCAGTTCAGTCAGAGAGAAAGAGAGAAAGATTTCTGCCAGGCTAAGCCTGGGAAAAAGTCCGAGAGGAATCTAAACAACTATTATCTCTCTTTTTGTTCATACTGTTTATAAATATGTTCTACCACACTGACCGAAGTCCAGTGTACCAATCAGGTGAAATGTTTTTACTCTAAGACCAATGGAATTAATGTTCACAATGTTCTCTATAAAAGAGAGAGGTGCTTTTGAATAAACATTATTCTTTACCTTCTGAAGATGGAGTCCCTTCATTCCCATCCCTGCCTCAACAGCGACATGTGAGAGCACAGTTTAAAATCACACTGGTCATAACTATTTGGAAGCTCTCTTTGGGCCATCAGGCATCCAGGTTGTGTTGTCAAAAAAGGCAGGTGACAACCCAAAAGCATCTCACTTCTTGTCTCTATCTTGTACCACTGCTCTGGGCAGAAGCTTGTTTGACACTACCTATGCAGGGCTCTAAATTTTTTTTTTTTTTTCAGAATCATTGCTGTAACAATTCAGGCAGAATTTTTGGAGTTCCTGAATGGGTGTAAAATAATATTTGTATTTGAGGAGCTTCAGGCTGGGAGGGGTGCAGAGGGACTGGGGGTCAGACTGCAATTAAAGCGTAGAACTATGGTATAGCGTATATCTGTCTAACAGTAGCAGTATATATAGCATATAACTGTAATGAATCCATCTGATTCCAGCCACTGGGGATTGGAACTATAGCAACTGTTGGAACCCTCCTTTGGGGCTGGAACTAGGTGAACTTTGAGGAGCTTTTCAACCCAGAGCATTCCATGATGCCATGACACACTCTGACCTCCACACATCATGGTTACCTGAGTTTTACTTCTGTAATTCCTTTTCCTTTTCCTTTTCCTTTTCCTTTTCCTTTTCCTTTTCCTTTTCCTTTTCCTTTTCCTTTTCCTTTTCCTTTCCTCCCCTTCCCCTTCCCCTTCCCCTTCCTCTTCCCTTTCCCTCCCTCTTTCACTCTTCCACTTATCCAAAATCCACCCCTGTGTGTTTATACAAGGGATAAGGGACTACCTTATAAAAATTTCCATGCCAAATATGTGATTTACTGATAAAACTTCTAATTTATTCATACCCTCTGACTATTGTTGTTCCTTCTCAGCTGTGGGCTCATGCAAATCTTGGCTGCTCCCTTCCCCTTAGGTGTGGGATGCCACAGGAGGGCGTATTAATATTTTTTAGTGTTTTGTTTTTTAGCTGGGAAGTTGTGCAATATAAAGGTGAACATTTTAGGAAAGACTGTTACATTTAGAACCAGGTTTTCCAGGCAAAACAGTAATATAAAGTACAAAACTGAGGTTCTGTACCATGGCCTGTCTTCCAAACACAGTTTTGATTGGCATTAATTACATTTACAGCCTTTACCAAGGGAATCTCACATAAGGTTTTCCATTATTTTGCGTGGGAGTGACAGATGCAGCTTGTCCAGCCTTACTCAATATTATCTCCCATATTGTCCCTCCATCTCCTGGAGTTTCAGGGCAGTGAAATGATTCATTAACATTCACAGCAACTTATCAGCTGCTCCTTGGCCAGATCCATCAAAGTCTCCTGGAAGTTGTCTGAACTGGCTGATCATGAAAGGGGGGAACTTTGGTTTGGTTCTTTATTCCTGGATTTACTAAACCACTTATAAACAGTGCTGTCATCACTAAAAATACAGAACAACCTCTTGCAGTTTTCCAGGGCGGAAGTGTTTCGGGACCACTCTTGATGTTCTGTGATATTGTTCATAATGGTTACCCCTGTCTCCTGCAAACGTTTCTACTACTAATAAGAATTCTTTTGCTCTGAATATATTT
The DNA here is from genome assembly GCF_031753505.1 of Anomalospiza imberbis. Lineage (NCBI taxonomy): Eukaryota > Metazoa > Chordata > Aves > Passeriformes > Viduidae > Anomalospiza > Anomalospiza imberbis. The sequence goes on from NC_089684.1 coordinate 69,772,218, forward strand.
TAAAATTTCTGTAGCACTGTTTATACTGCCTTTTACCCTCATGTCATCAGCTTCTTTTGTCAGTTAATCTCAGAATTGCTTGGTCATAGAAGTTGTCCTTTATTTTCATTTCTTAAAGTTTTAAGTTTTCCCCATTTCTATTTTGGCTTGGCTTTTTTTCAGTTTCTTTTTTTTTTTCTCTCACTGAGATGATTGTTCAGTTTATTCTTATTTCATCTTGACTTGGTGGGTGTTTTGGACTTTGAATCTTTATGCTAAAAGAAAATCTGATTTTTCCATCCCTATTCTTTATTCCTGCTTCTGTTCTCTCATCATTTTCTTCAGCATGGGGGAATCACCCTACTGAGTGACTAAGTGAAAATATTGCTGCTTTGGCCTGTCCTCTATTTATCCTGCATATAATCAGGTTGTGATCACTGGTGCCTTAGCAACCATCATTTTCTAGTCCAGTGATTAAATCAGTTTTAGTTATCATATCCAGATCCTCAAAAGAGTTATCTTGCATTCTGTGTGGCACATTTTCTTTGAAAATTCAGGGTATTCTGGTGGAAGCAGGCTGGATGATATTAAATTAACAGCAGCGGAGCAGACACCAAGAAAGAAACTCACAATATGTTTAATTCAGCATTTCACAGAGAAAAATAAAAATGGGTAGAAAAATAAAAATGGGGAGGTTTGAAGCTCTCACAAAAGGTGCTTAGAATGGAGGCCAAGCAGCCCAGAAGAAATACAGCAAAAATAAATCAAATCTTCTTCTCAACTGGTCCACACATCAGTTCAGGGAGGTGTAGGAAAATACTTTAGCAAGTGAGATGTATTTGACAAAGATGGTCCCAAAACATCTGGAAAGCCTTTTCAATTCAGCAAGCTATTGGGACGTGAATGTGTATTTATTTGGTCTGCCTCTAAGTATTTCCAAAGAGCAAACATTTAAGATTCCATTCTAAGACAAAATCCATCTGTTTCTCCAACAGTTTTTTAAACACAGTTTACTTTCTCTAAAATTAACTTGTCTGACACATTGTCATGCTTGGTTACCATGGCAACAGCATCAACAGCCATGCCACGGGATATTAATTTCATCTGAATTTTTACCACCTAACTTTTCACTTGTATGTGTGTAGATGTGTGTGCATGCAATTCAGAGTTCTGCACCAAGCTCCCAGCCAGCTGAAAATACCCTTTTTTCACTGACAGGCCTCAATAAAAACGCCCATACCAATATTTCAGTCCTGAGATTTACTTTTTTTTTTATCTAGATGCAGCATCTAGAACACCCTGCAGTGTTCTCAGTTCTCTATCAACAAAACATGCAAAGATCTTTGCTGCTGAATCCCCAGATTCAGTGGGTTTCACACCCCCTGACACCCCCACAGCACTTTGAGCAGGAGCACGGGGCTGAGGAGTGGGAAAATATGTTTGTGACACCACAGCAGCACAGATTGGAGCTAAGGGCATTTTTACCAGTGTTTTCCCATCTCCTGCTTTCCCCATTGGAAAATTTCAGAATGGAATTAGTTCTAATGGGGTCTGATTTATAACAGGAGCTCAGAGGCTTTACCATTGTAACATCACTGTTGTAACAGTGCAGGGAAACTGTGGATTTCAGCAATCTGCCTTAAAAATATGTGTGAGATCTTTCCTTGTCCTCCCTTCCCCCTGTAATTTCACCATCTGCCATCCACAACAAAGCAAACCCAGACTGATCTTCTCCTGGTCATTTCACAGAGCTGGGGATTGCAATTCAGGCAAACAGGGGGAAAAAAATCTGCCATCATTTGTAAAGCCTTGTAAAGGTGAGCTTAAAATTTCATTTAAGATGACAGAGAAGTAAAGGGTATATTCAGCTTTGATCTTTCAAAGCTGTCAATCTGTTGAGTGGCCCTAGAAAGCCTCAACCTGCTAGAACTGGAGTCAAAAAGAAAAAATCAATAAGAAGAAATTATGCTGGCAGTATCAGAATAGATAATTATTTGAAAGATCACTTCCTTGCCCAGGAAAAGTGCAAACCAAAGGAAGAGAATGACTTGGGCAACCTGCCCACCACAGGAGAAGTGAGGAGAACTGGTAAAGCTCCTTAGATCCCATGAAACACTATCCATCAAACCTTGGAGAACCTGTCAGGAGAAGAGGTTGTGAATTAATACCTCGTGCGTAATTTACAGAGTGATATTAAATACATGCTTTTATAGCTTGTATATTCTAATGGATGTTTCTTCCTAGGTCATTATAATTCTTGTGAGTTGAATCAATTTTACCATAACATTCATGGAGGCTACCAAAATGAAAAAGTAAAAGAAAAAAAAAAGTTGTTTTGCTCCACTTACTGATCAAACCTCTGCCCACAACAAAATTACCGAGAAACCCCACCCTCCCAGAGGATTTATCCTCTTTTCCAGTCCTTTGTGCTCTGTGAATGATGTCCAGGAGGAAGATTGGCGTTAGGCATCAACAGGGACACCACCAAACTGCAGAGCAAGTGTAAAACTGAATCAATCCTGTTCTTGTAGCGAGCCGACACAAGAGGGTGGTAGAAGCATGTCCGGAAACCTTTTGGCTGTCATGGAAACATCTGAGGCTGGGGAGCTGCCGCTGCGACGAGCATCCATTGATTTGTACCTGCTCTTAGGGCTCAGAGGCACCGCTGAGCTCTTCATCAGCATTCCAGGCGGGAGACGGGAGTCGGGATGCGCGAAGCACATGCCAAGCAGTCTCCTTCAGCGGGGAAAGGATGATGCTCTGTCTGAGTGGGGACCAGGCAGAGCAGACCAAGCCGCCAGGTAATGAATGAAAAGGAAAAGAAGCACCGGCAAGGTGTTACCGATGGGATGCATCACTTGTAGGAGGTGGAGCACTTCCTCAAAATGAGGGATGCGCACTTCCAGCTGCAGGCGGGTTAGGAAGGATCTCCTTAGGACGCTCAGCCAGCACTAAATGACAGTTTGGGTGCTCTCTGTCACTGGAGCTGGCAAGACCCACGGTTCTTGCTCCAGGATATCCAGTTGGTCCCTTCTGAAACCAGACTGGAGCCAGACCAGGAATTCAAATTCTCCCGGTCACCCAGCCTGCTGCTGTTACAGCTGGATGCCCTGAGTGCCTTTCCCTGCTCCAGAAACCAGGGAGATCTTGTTTGTTAACATCTCCTACATCCCAGCTCTGCTGAGAGCCTTGTTTTGAAATGTTGTCCGGTTCCCCTTGAAATTAAATGTTGTCCTTTCAAATCCCAGTTGTGGGCACAACTGACTTTTCCTGTAATGTAAATGGTGGGTGCTTTATGCCAGTGAGATAATTCTTGGATGTCCCAAGGGATGTCACGTTGCCACTGCAGACAGAAGCAATGTTGAGTCACCACAAATTGTGTTGAATTTTAATATAGCAGACAAGGGGGAGGTTGGGTGCTGGGATTAAAGTCTGTAGCCAGTGCTGTTTTCCTGAAAAAAAACAAATTCTGCTTGATCTGTGTGAGGAAAGGGTGGACCTCAGCTGGCAGAAGGGAACACAGTTCCACTGCTGACAGCAGAACTCCCCTGTCCTGCACAGTCTGGGATCAGCCTATGACCCTTTCCCACATCCCAAATCAGAAGAACATTTAAAAATGCAGTTGTAATTTTATACTTGAGAACCTTTTCCAGTTGGGTGCCTGTCTCCGTAGTTTTCTCATCTCAACTTAAGCAGTAGAAGAGCTGCAAATCAATTCTGTCAAGATTTAATTAAATTTGTGCTGTGACCTGCAATGCAGTGTAATCCACACGAGTGAAATCTCTGATTGCTAAGCATGGACATGAGGGTTTGTTATTGGGACCTTCTTGCAATCAACAGGGCCCAGCCTGTATTTCTAATTTATTCAGGATAGTCCTGGGCAAACGAAATTACTTCTCTGCCTGCAGGCTGTCCACTTCAACCTGAGCACCTGAGGCAGACTAAATAATGTATTCAGAACATCAAATAATCTGACCAACCTTAGAGTTCAGACTGGGATCCCCAAGGGAAGTTCTTCAGTGTCAGGACAAATGCCAACACTACTCTCCATGGCAGCATCTCCTTCTCTGAAAACTCAGGGACAAATCAATGGATGTTGTGAATTCTCTGCAATGGAGATTTTGATTTTGCAGTGCAAGCCATTGACTCCTAACTGTTTGCAACAGTAATTTGCTTAATTACTATCACTGTAGCATTAAGCAGACACTCTAAATGTCAAAATAGTGATTTTTTTTTTTAATTTTGTACAATAACTGTATTCAAACATGACAGGCATTCAGTACAGTTCACCTTGATGTGAAAGCAGCAGTCAGTCTGATTTCAGTGCCAAACTCATTGAATTCATGGCCTTATGCTTTTTTTTTCACTTACTTTTCAGAACTCAGTCCACTGCACAATTGTCTGCACTTCCTTTGGTAGGAAGCTTCATTTCCAGAGGGGGGAAAGAAGATTCTAATCACTGTGCTCACCCTGGAGTGCTGAGGATATTTCCAAGCACCTGAGCCACTGGAGACATTTAGCAACTTGAAAAGCAAGGCTGGTGCCCTGGGGTGGATTCCATAGTCTGTGGAAAGATTTGTAGGGTCCAGGAAAAGGCTTTTCCAGCCTGACCACTTCTGGGATTCTATAAATCCATGTGGGACTCAGCTGCCCGTGGTGAACCACAGCTCACTAAAACTTTCATCAAGGGGTGCTGTTACTACAAAATTTAGTGCCAAAGTCAACACCAGGATTTGTGGGGTCACTGGAGATGGATGGACACCCACTGACAGGGAAGGGTTGTTTAATCCTAAAGCTTTTTCCATGGAACACCTTTGGATATGTGACAGCTGCAGGGGGAACCTATATTACATTACAGTAGTGACGTTTATATAGCTGATATTCAACCAAAAAGAGAGATATAAGAATAAGAAACTCTGCAAATGAACTTTAATACATTGTGTGATTCAGTTCAATGATTTATTAATATTCATAGATACCTTTAAAAATTAGTCATGTCTCATGTAGATCATTGATTTCACCCTAATCCCTACAAAGCATTTGGAATTTCCACAGCGTTCCAAGGGGAAAATATGATATTGGAAAGCTGAAAGATGCTTTCCAGCAGAGCTTCTACTCTTAGTCCCTGCTAACCAAAAAGAATCTGATTTAGAAAGGTGTCTATAAATTGGAAACTGGCAAGGAGTTTTATATGGTACCTAAAGCAAGCATTTTCAAATTTTAATGCTGTATTATCTGCTTCAATATGGATTTCACTGCCCAGTTTCAGGCATTTCACTTTGAAAGCATTAACTGAAATGTAGAAAGTCCAGTGCCAAGCATGGTTAATAAAGAATAAAAATAATTCCACTGAATAATTCACAAACATTTTTATGTACTGAATAAGGAAAAACAATTTGAGCAGTGCAAAGTGAAACAAAAATGTTTTAAAAGTATTACCTGAAAAGTCAATAAAAACACCCAGTATTTATCCACAACAATTTAATTTAATACAATTTTTAATCAAAATAAGCCCTTACGTCATTCTGTACATAAAAGCATTGAAAATTAAAATTATGCTGGGACATAAAACCTTACATTGACATTTGGACATTTTAATCTATTTCCAGCTTGTCCCTGGAAATAGACATTGGCCAATATTTAATGCCTTTGTGCTTTAGCATCTTCAGCTCTGAAATCAAAATAATTTTGTTTCAGACTTACTCATTTGAAATTTTGTTTATCAATATGTTCAAAGGATTTCAGGATGTCCATAAAGAAAAGCAAAATATTTTCATTGTCACTGTGAAAACCCCATCCTGCACATTCCTACCTGCTTATATGAAGTACAGCTGTAGCTTTCTTGGAAAAAAAATTAATAATAATTAATGTGTTGTCTTGGTTGTAATGGCTTTGCATGGGCAGCTGAGCACAAATTCCTGACGTTGCTTGGTTTGGCTCTGTTGTGAATACTTAAAGAGTCATCCAGGGTAGATGATCATGGAATCATGGAATGGTTTGGGTTGGAAGGGACATCAAAAATCACCCAGCTCCCCCCCTGCCATGGGCAGGGACATCTTCCACCAGCCCAGGTTGCTCCAAGCCTTGTCCAACCTGGCTTTGGGCACTTCCAGGGATCCAGGGGCAGCCACAGCTGCTCTGGGCACCCTGTGCCAGGGCCTCCCAATCCTCACAGCCAGGAATCTGTTCCCAAAATCCCATCTAACCATGACCTCTTCCCAAAGCAGTAGAAAAGACAAAGGGGTGATGCCTTAAAGACAGCTCCATATAAATCCATACCCCACGGGTATCCACTTGTGCTTTGCAGAAATTATTGCTGTATTCCACATAATTCCTGACCACAGACATTTCCCACTTGTTGAGAATTACTGGTGTCACTGGTGTGGGCTTGAGAAAGTCTGTCAAGCCTTTTGTCAACTCTTTGTGATGAGTTTGGATCCAAAATCTGCTGAGACTCTGCATCTGTTACCTTTGAGTGATTTAATACCACTCAGTCCCTTGCTTATCAAGATCATTTCACTTCCAGGAGTTCCTGCTTTCCACGTTGTACACACTTAGGGCTGGAGCATTTCTTTACTTCAGAGATGAGCTTGGGTTAATGCTGCTTTTCATTTCCCTGCCAACTTAGAGTGTTGGAGTTGCTGCTTCTCTTTTTTTTTTTTTTTTTTTTTGTTAAAAAGATCTGAGCAGGGCCTATCAGTTTTAAATGTATTAATGCTCTTGATGCATTAGTGCTCTTAATGTATTAATCTTCTGGGAAAGTGGTTTAGACAGAGGACAGAATGAATTTTTGTCTTATTCCCACATAATTTAAACAGTGTTTTCTATGATGATGCCTTGTATTTGGCATTTGTGAGTACTGTGCCCAGTTTGGGGCTCTCCAGTGCAAGGAAGGGTGGTGAACATGGTGGAGAATGGAAAATAAAAGAAAAGGTGCAAGGAATATGGTGTGCTTAGATTTGAATCAAGAGCAATGGTGGATCACTCAACACACGGAAGTCTTGCTCAATCCAACCTGTTCTATGATGCTGTGATTTTATACAATATGAAAAAAAAAGCAAAGGTTTAACATCATCAAATAAAATCACAAAATCATAGAATTGTTCATGTTGAAAAAGATCTGCAAGGTCAAGTTCCTGACCTCCATCCCCTGCACACCTCCACGAACATCCCCTGGGAACTGCTTTCCTGTCCTGCCATTCAAAAGCTTCCTGAGACCTCTTTTCTTCTGGAAGTGGGAAGGAAATCGCTGCAGACACCACAGCTCATCAAGTCCTCCTAGGTCTCCACTCACCAAAGTATTGCACCAATTAGGGAAAGGGGGATCAGGAAATACAAGCAATCCTGCCCCATCAAACCATTTCACATCCCTCTTTGGAAAGGGTGTGGCAGCATCAGCCTCCCTGGCTGCAGGATTGCTGGTGGAAGAATGAGATGAGAACTGGAAAGGTGAGAATAGGGAATTTCTCTGCCAGGATTCAACATGTTCCTACCTCTTAGCCTGAGAACAGAGGATACAGAAATACCTAAGGCAACTTCCTATAAACAACATGAGTCCATCACACTGCAGTCAATGTGAAAATCTCTCCAAGAGTCACCAGGTGAATGAGCTGAGGCAGACTGGCTCACCAGCAAGGCTGTGCTCTCACCATCCTCATATTCCTGTCTTGGATATTGCACAGCAGGGATGCACCCAGCTGCTCTCCATGATAATGGCTTCAAATCAATCCAAAGATCCCAAACTGCCACCCAGTTTCAAGGCAGTTTTTTCCCTCCACATATGTTGTTTTTATCACTACAGCAGGTTAGCACAAGACAGGACTTTCCTTGAAAACAGCTTCTGAACATGGCATGTGAAATAAGTGGACTGGCACTGGGAATTCAGATCAATAAGGAGCCCTTGGATAGGGAAAAGAAATTTGTCTCTGTTCTGCTGTAGATTAAGAGAGTAAGATATTGATTTTTGCTCCCAGCACAGTATTGACCTAAGAGGGAAATTGCACTTGATGACAGAGTGCAGTGGGGCTCGGGCCTCTCTTTGTATGACATGCAATCTCCAGTGGGCTATGGAATATGAATGGGAAAGTGGGCAATGATTACTAAAAAACAAATAAAATAAAATAAAATAAATAAAATAAAACAAAACAAAACAAAATAAAATAAAATAAAATAAAATAAAATAAAATAAAATAAAATAAAATATCAGCAATAGAAACGTGTCTGGTAACAAATGCCATTTCTCCAGAACATCATTCATCCTCATCCATCTGAGCAACATCCCTCTCCAGAACTAATCCTGCAATTACGGGAATGTTTGCTTAGCTAAACACAAAATGCCTCTCGAGTGGAGCAGAGGATTCCTGGGCTTATACTTTCAGCAAAGAGCAAGTGAAGCAACTTGGCCAAGCACAATAATCTTCTGATGGATACATTGAGCAAACAATAGGCTTCTGCTTGGTGTTTGCTGTCAGCCTCAGGGCACCAGCTCTGCAGGGCTGAGTCTTCAGGCTCAGAAGATTAAGATTAAATAAACTCAACCGTGGCTTCTTACATCCCTTTTCTTCCTCAATGTTGGACTACTGAGGGGAGCAGATAAATTGCTAAGGAGCTGCCTCTTTGAAGACTTTCTACTGCCAGGAGGCCCCAAAAGACTGGGGAGAAAAGAGTTGTAGGTGGGAGGAAAAAAAATGGGTGATTCAACTCATGAAGAGAGAGATCGCAGGGAAGCAGCTAACATGGGATGGCAGAAATAAGCCACTTGTGTTTTTCATGGAAACAGCTATTGCATTTTTGACACTTTCTATATAAATAGGCTTTAATTTGTTTGTTTGCTTGTTTGTAATGAAAAAATAATCCTTCCAATTTTTTTTACCTTTTTCCTACAAAAGCAAGTTTTGGCACAATATTGAAATGCTGCTCTCATCTCTCCCCAAGGTTTGTGGTGTGTTATGTTCTTATTCCATTGGAAAACATGGGAAAAATCTACCCAATAACTGATAGATTTGCATTTCTGAAATGCCACCAATAAAACAGTGGCAAGCACCTGTTGTATGAAACAAGGGGAAAAAAATTAAAAGGTCATCAGTTCCTTTTGTTTTGCGGAAGTCTTGTGGGAAAATGAAGCAGTTCAAGGATGAAATATATGCACAGCCATCTCCAAAAAAAAGAGACAAATCTCTTCTCTCTGGTAGGACTCCCTGAACAGAATTTTACCACATGGAGTCATAGAATCATGGAATCATTAAGGCTGGAAAAGACCCTTGGGATCAAGTCCAAGTGTCAGTTTAGCGCAACCACCAAATATCTCCTGGGTTTGTTTCTAGGTGTAAATGTTGTGTTCAGGCTCAGGCAGGAAGGTTTTCCTTTGTCCACCTTTTATCTGCTCCTCAAGGCATCTCCTGAGCACATCAGATCTCAGAGTTTGTTTCTTGTGTCTGAGGAAATACCATTTAGGTTCTCTCCACCTTGAACATGGTACATTTGCCATCCATCAGAGACCATGTCAGAGCTTGCTGAGAGATCTTTTCCTGGGCTTTTGCCTTTTTTTTTAGATTATGCTGCCAATATCTCCTATCTTAGGCAGAGGGACAAAGGGTGGTTTGAGAGGCCTCAACCATCCTAAATATTTATAATCTGTCACTACTCTTTAGCAGTGTTGATCTTTAAGCCCCCCTCAAATAATTGTTAGAGCCAGACAGGGTTAATAATTTCTAATCAAGCATGATTAGCATATAAAATGGGATATTGAGATTTTATAAGACACTCACTGTGTATTAGCAGATGAGAAATATTCAACACTGAATCCATGCAGAAACAAATTGAAGAATTTTTTTAGAGTTAGCTGAAAAAATGAGGAAGATCCAGATGTGGTCTTTGTTCAAGGTCACTGTCTATACAATTCTGATTAACTGAAAATTGGGAACTTTCAGTTCTAAAGGTCCTAATTCCAACTACATTTGGTTAGAACTACCAAGAAGGGAAAAAGAGGTTCCTCTTTCCTTAACAGTTTCGGAATCAATAAATACAGTGAAAAAGTGCATTACCTGACCTAAAGCAGATTTGGAAAGTCAATTGTCTTACACAGCACACCTCAGTCTAGTACATATTATAAATATTAGGGTCAAGTCCCATCCATCATATGAAGTTCTGATATACCTGTTATAACAGGACTCTACTTTTTTTCCCTCTCTAGTTGCCATCTATAATCAATGTAAAGGTTTATAGACTTATTTCTTCCAATATATGGAGGAGAGTTCACAAATTTGAGTTATGAACATGAAATTCCCTATCCATTAATAAGGAACACAAGCCTGGTGGATTTTCCCATGAGTGACAGAGTAAAAATCCATCTTTCTTTGTGACCCTTATTTATTACTGTCTGAATATATTTGACATATTGTATGAAATAATCATGCTTGGAGAGCCTAAAAGACTTTGAGAACATGGGCAAAAATTGATGTTTTTTTGGTTGTGTTTGTGAATGAGGGCCCAGCATTCATTCAGCACAGAGCTGAAATCACAGCACTTCACTCTCTCCCTGAGCTTGCTGAGAGAACTAAATCCAGGAATCTCCAACACCTCGACTGCTTCTTCACTTAGCTCTACGAAACTACTTTTATTTTTTTTTTGACCAATAAACAGAAAATGCAACACAGACACAGGGAGGTTGCTAGAAAAGACAGCTAAAATGCCACTTGTCTCTCAATAGGCCTGATGGGAAAGGAAAAAGGCGCATTTTAAGATGGTGTGGTCATATGGAAGGCTCCCATCAGTGTGGATGTTTCCCAGAATTGCTCCTGCAGCAATTAGCAATTAAAGACTTTGACTTAAGATGAAGGAGCAATACATTGGGGTAAGAATATTGCTGATCCAAAAAATGACAACTTCTCATCATCTATGGCCTGAGCATAGAAAATTTAGTCTTTCCTTAGTCAAAATTCTGGAGTTTTAAATTCAGTTTTTTATACAGGTGCAGCCAGAAGACCCTCCTTTTTTTTTTTTTTTTTGCTTGCCTTTTTTTTTTTTTTTTTTAGTAGATTAGACTCTAGTGGTTCTCAAATTTTAGTCAAAATAAAAAAATTTTTATGTTAAACTGGGCAGGTGCACCATGTTAAAGCACTAAGTCCATGCTGCAGCTGGGCTTTTATGTGCTGGTTTTTCTTTTTCATTTCCCACCTGCAAAAGTCCCTCAGGTGAGCTTGACCTCAAGTTTGATTGCCAGCCGTAGACACAAAACGCACATTGATTTTTATTGCAGTTTAGCTTAAAGTATCTGGGTATTAAATTCCAATGGAAATCTGAGACATGGCTCATAAAATGTCATGAAACACCTTCTATACCCAGAGCCAGTTACTATCCATCTCACGTGACAGCCTCTTCCCAAAGGGGTTCTGCAAGGAAAAGATAACCATGCAGCCAGGAGCTTCTTTAATACACAAGCATTTATTTAAATGTGACTGGTTTTATTAACCCAGTTATTAATTGATCTTGTCACCTTGTGGGTGACATCCTGTCCCATGGCATGGGGTGGAATCCAGATGATGTTTAAGGTCCCTTCCAACCCAAACCATTCTGTGATTCAATGGTCAATGTGGGAGCTTCCCAAATTTTCCTACTAGAAGAGTTTTCCTACAATTTTTATGGCATCCTGGTAATTGTGGAGTTCTGTTTCCCAAACTATTAATAGTTTTGTTAACAAAGATTTTTTTTTAAATTTTATTGGTACTTGTTAATATTTTCCTTGTTAAATTCTAACAACTCAGTGACTCATTCCTATAAATTATATTACTCTGTTTTTATTAAATCCTTGTGTTTTACGAGAAAATTATTCTGATTTTTAGTACACTGTTCTGACCTCTTCTGTCTAAGTAACATCAGAAAGCTAAAACACTATTTGATATAGGAACCAGGACATTATCTTAACCTGCCTCACATATTCTTTCAGTTTTAAAGAAATCTTCATGTTTCTCTTCTCAGCCTTGTGTTACCCAAACAATCCTCAAGATGGAGGGTCCCAGAAATTTCAAGCCGGTAGCTGGGACATCTAAGGAAAACATATGGAGGAAGGAATGAGGTTTGGTAGCTGCATACATTTTATCACATTTAACTTTACCCCTAGGACTGAAATAGGGTATTTCAGGGATACATCTGGGTCCTATTTTGAGTTCCAGAATTAGGCCAATACAGTTTTTCAGTGCATCTTTCAGATCAGCCCTCTCAGAAACCCCGCTCTCTCTTTGGTCCAGCTCATCTAGAGTAAGATACAGCTCTAAAGAGGAGAAAAACACTTCAAAATTCTGTTTTGAGCTGGTTTATCTGTGATTTCTCAGTGTCAATCTGCCTCGCGAATTTGGGCGCTTCTCCGCCGAGTTCCGCATGAGCTCCGTGTGCTGCCAATTTCCTGCAATTGTCTCTGCTCTCAAGGGCTGCTGCAGCCGCCTGTGTTCATCCAAATGATGAAGAGGAAGATCCTGAAGTCCTGTTTTTTTCATTCATTTCAACAGACCTTGGATCAGGTCTTGATGGCTCCTGAGCAAAGGGGAACATAAAGAAAGCAGCCTTGTGCAAAGACATTTGGGCAGGGGAAGGAGGGGAGGGAAGAGAGAAAGAGGGAAGAGGAAAACAACCTCTTCTTTAGTAGGGATAAGAGATGAACTTTTGAAACTTTCCTGACTTCTCTAAGTTGTCAAAATCATTTCAGATATGTGCTTGAATATGTTGCAGCTGAAAAACTGGTATTGCTTGACCCCATCAAGACCTCTGCTGAGTTCCTGTCATGTTTGAGAAACTCTTCTTCAAAATGTCCTCAGTAACAAGCCTGATAGTATTTGGAAATAATTGGGCTCCATGTCACCTTTTACTTTTTCCTAAAAGCCATGTAGTTTTCACCTTATTTCACTTCCTATCCGTGGGCATTTTTTGCTGTCCTGAATGATAGGAGAAACTCTTTTTTTTATTTTTTTATTCCTACCTACATACAAATTCTGCTATTGCAGGAAAGTATTCCATGAAAGAGTAATTTGAAAGAATTGTCTGAGAGACACCACAAATGCTATCCCACTCACAGAATCACAGAATGGTTTGGACTGGAAAAGACATTAAAGACATCCAGTTCCAACATTGACCATGGGCAGGGACATCTTCCACTATCCCAGGGTGCTCCAAGCCCTGTCCAACCTGGCCTTGGGCACTTCCAGGGATCCAGGGGCAGCCACAGCTTATCCTGGCACCCTGTGCCAGGGCCTCCCCACCCTGTGTGTAAAGAATTTCTTATTTTAAGTTCTACCTCATTTCTTGACTAAATTCATAACATCATGAGTTTTGTTTTTCATGTATAAAACGTTACTTCCCATTTGGAAAAGGGGAAAAGTTTGGGAAAAAAAGTCTGAAGAAAAGTGCTTGTTGCAAAGGTCCTTAGCCCAGTATAGGGCTGAATATTGCTGTTCCCAGGAGCATTCTCCCTAAAAGTCAAGACAAAGTGGATAAAGTAACTGATGGGAGAGCTCTAAATTAATGTGGAGGGTAATATCTGCAGGGCCTTCCACCCACTGTAGCTCATTCCTCACACACCCATTCCCCATCAGTGAGCATCACACTATTTTATTTATCATATTTATAAAATAGCATCCAATAGGTTTTCCAAGGCACTGGAGTATCCAAAGCTGATAGATCCATGCTCCCTGTTATGCAGCTGTTTACTCTACTTACAACCAGAACCAGCTCTCTGAAATAACAACTTGTAGTTAATCCAATGTCTTAAGATCAAAAACCTTCACAGAGTTGAATGGGATTGGTGTTGACTTTATTTCTTTTCACATAACAATGGTCTCCTGTTGTAAATTATCAGTCCCAGCAGTAGAGGATGCCAGCATGACAAACCAGGCTTTTATCTTGATTTCCCTCCAGCTGCCCCAGCACTGTTTTTGCAACTTTTACAGGGAATTTTTTTCTTATCATCTTCAGCAGAAATGACTGGCTGGTCCTTTTCCACATCATCAATACCATTCCTGCCCCTGGCAAGGTGTGCTGTGCAGAATGAACCTTCCCTTTGCCTGCAGTCGGAGGACGTAAGTTTTCTCACATTTTAGCCAACACAAGAGAGGGTGGGGTTTATCCAAACCCATTCCATAATGCCCTAAATTCTTTCCCACCATGTGCCCTGGCTCCATGGTTCTATTTCCAGCTGCAACTCTCCATCCCCAGCACACCATGCACGACTGTATCCACAGACAGTGGGATTTCACTGGGAGACAGGAGAAGGACACAGGAGCTAAAACAGGCCTTGCATCCCTAGTCCAGATTTTCCATTTTGTATATGTTATCTACAACTGGGAAGGGATTTTATGTGGCAGTTGGATCTACAATGTGTAGATGAGCTGGGGATTCCTTAGGCTTGCTAGCAATGCTGAAAGGAATTCAGTGCTATTAGAGCCTTCATTCTGAAAATCAAATACCTAACACTCATTTTTGAATGATATAAAAATATTTAAAATAAATAGAATTTTGTAAAGAAATTCCTAATTTTGGGGTTCTTGGAAACAAGTAGAAGTTCACTGAGAGACTAAAATCCTTTAAACGACACAGGTTTGTTTCGTTTTCCCTCTTTCCTTATTTTGTGTTTTCTTCCTGCCTTTATTTTTTTTTCTTCCAGTTCAGGACCTTCACAATTTATGCAACCTTTATGTAATTAAGTTTATATTACTTATTTCAGATGACTTATTCTATGTGGCTGGTGGAGTTTGCCAAGGATTTCTGGTGAGCAGATTTGTGGGTATCACTCTGTGTGTGTGTAAAAGGAAAGGGAGAGCTTTGCATTGCAGACAGTACAAGCAGGACCAAGCCAGACTTCTGATTCGCACAAAGGAAAAAAAAAACAACAAACCAGCATAAAGGAAATACCTGCTCTTCTGAGTGCAAAAATTCAGGAAAGAAAATGAAGGAAGTTTTCTTTGTTGGGTCTGCGGATGGGACTGGAAACTTAGCCTAGGCTCTAACTGATGCTTAATAAATTATCCTAGAGTTTCTTTGAAAAACTGCTCTGAATTACACAAACTTATAGCACCATGTCCATTAGAATTACCAAACCCGTGCAATATTTCCCCGAGAGTTAAGTTTCATCCCTGTTTCCCTAAAGAATAAACTGAAGCCTAGTGATGCTGGATGATTTAAGGGTTGGAAAAAGATGATCTTTAAGGTTTCTTTCAGCCCAAACTTTCTGTGATTCTATGATTTTGTGACTTGGGTAGAAAAACATGCAGTTAGGAATAAAACCCAATGAATGCCATGACCCATGCAATAACCAATAATTAATATTTAAGATGATGAAGGAGGAAAAAATAACCACTTTATCCCAATGTATGAGCCTGTCTGTATGTGCACTGTAAATACTTATCCCAATATGACTGGTCTTATTTAGCAGAAGGAAGAGAATAGGATTAATGTTGATACTCACATTCTTTGAAGGAGCCTCCACCATCTGTGAAATTAATGTGACAAAACAACATTTTCACACGTCATTTATTTTTAATTTCTTTTCTGGTTTTGTTTTTTTTTTTTTTTTTTAATAGTCTAATTAAAGAAAAGATTGGGAGGGAGAAGAACGAGAGGGGAAGAAATCTCAATTCAGAACTTGAAAGCACCATATTGCAATTTGGGATGAGAACAGGGAAAGATGAATTTGCATGTTGATGCCTTTCATATTTATTCAGTTAGAAAACTGTTTATGGAATGCTTTAGGCACAGAATGTTACAAACATGATCAGAATTTCAGCCCTCAAAATAACCAATGAAAACATCTTCTCTCCTTAAATGGAGGAAGTTCAGAAGCCAGAGTCCCCCCAGGTCAAATGCTACAGCATTTGTCCAAAAAGCAGCAAAATCTCTTTTGTAATTTTCTCCCTGTGACAGTGCCAGGACCCAGGGAATGGCTGGAGCTGGGTCAGGGGGATTTATGTTGGATATCAGGGAAAAGTTCTTCCTCAAGAGGGGGCTGGGCACTGCCCAGGCTCCCCAGGGAATGAGCATGTACCCAGATCTACCAGAGCTCCAGGAGAGGTTGGACAGCGCTCCCAGGGATGCGCAGGGTGGGGTTGTTGGAGGGTCTGTGCAGGACCAGGACTCGATGATCTTTGTGGGTCCCTTCCAACTTGGGATATTTTACAATTCTATTAAATGTTTCTTTTCCAAAATTATTTTAACAGATACCCTTAGTTGAATGTACTGAAGCTAAAAAATTAATTAATACATGTTGCTAGCACAGACTGGTTTCTCCAATTGGACAACTGAATCATAACAGGAAAATCAGAAAAGCTGATACAAAATATAAGGGAAGACTAACCAGAGCCACAAAAAAATCTCTCCTTGGCAGCTCTAACATTCATTAGTAGCAGGTGATAAACAAGAAAACTTTCCATTATGCTTCAACATATAGTGGGAGTTGTCAACAGTTAATGCCAAGAGGTCACAATATTTAATGTCTTTTTGCTTCAGCCTTCACTAAAATAATTATCCTTGCTCAGATACACTGATAAAACTTGCACAGGGCAAAAAGGCCCAGCTGGATAAGGCCAGAGGTAACAAAACCAGGTATAAAATACAGCTGGGTGTGGTGGGAGGTATTAAAAGCTCCCATGTAACTTCATATTGTTTAATTACCTTTATGGAAACAACTGGTTTCAGTAACTCCCAAACAGGTCATGATTCGTCTATAGAATGGAAACCTGAATGAATAAAACCACCAAAAAAAAAAAAAAAAAAAAAAAAAAAAAAAACCCAAAAAAAAAAAAACCAAACCAAACCCCAAAAATATCCACAAACAAACAAACAAAACACCACACAAACAAAAACCCCCCACCCAAACCCCAAAACATATTGACTCTCTTTTTATAACCCTTGAAGTTCAGCACTAAGGAATTATCATCATCCCCAGGATAAACACAGACACTGAGGAAATCAGGAGTTGAGGAGCTAACATGAACCTATTCAGTAAGAAGAAATGTTTCAGGCCAGTCTATCTTCCTTTCAAGACACAATAAGAATTTTAAGGGGAAAAGCTGTTGATGTCAACTCTTTGCTTTTATGAACACTTTATTTTTACTTTCATGCTAACACTTTTTCTGTTATCGTCTACAACATCCTTGTGGTGAGATGTGAAAGCATTAACAGAGTGTCCAGATTGTGTAAGTGTCCTACAGACAGCTCAGAAAGAGCTGAAAAACTGTCCTCAGGTTGTTAAGTTTCAGTTCACACAGAGCCACATGGCACTGAAACTCTCTTGAGTTTGGTGCTATTACATGTGTTCTAACCCTGATTAATAAAATATTGTGATTTTAGGGTTATAGACAAACTAAAATTTTGCAGTACTGGACAGGTTAAGTAGAATTCTGAGTATTATTAATAAAGATGGGAACCATGGTGCTATTTATTACAAACAAGTGCAGCTTTCTATATTTAGGCAGTGGTAATCTGCTTTATAAATACAGGATAAGGAAAACTGGTTCAACAGCAAATCCACTGAAAAGAGATTTATTGAACTTCAAAGTGAAAACTATTAACAAAAACTCAAAGTAAAACAAAAGAATCACATTTCTGGAGAAGCACAAACCTTATTCTGGGCTGCAAAATGCTAATATTTTATATATAGATACATATATATATACAATAATAGCGGTATACTAATATACTTGGATTTTGTTGCCCAGAGAACCTGCAGCTGCCCCAAACCTGGAAGTGTCCAAGGACAGGCTGGATGGGAATTGGAGAAACCTGGGGTAGTGGAAGCTGTTCCTGCCCATGGACAGGGCTTGAATGGGCTTTGATGTCCATTCCAACCCCAACTGCTCTGTGATTCCATGATTTGAACACCTCACCTGAATCCAGGACAACACCAAATGAAGGAACTGCAGTGACTGCAGAGAAAAAACAGCAGGTGAGGCTGTGGCCAGGCTCTTCACACACACCAGAGGAAGCTACAAAGGCAAAAAAATTGTTTTCAATATACTCAGAGATATGACAAGTTATTAAGAATATTTTCCAGCCAGCAGATCCCTGAGGATAAGAGATAAACTAAATTATCATTTAAGATCCCTTTGCATTTTTCTTTTTTATTTCTACTACAAGATCTCTTTAAATTTGGTTTTCTATTTCTACCTCATAGAAGAGGCAGAAGTTTGTGGTTTTATTTTGTTTTGATTTTTTTTTTGTTTATTTCTTTGTTTTTGGATTTTAGTTGGCTTTTTTTTTTTTTGAGTGGGGTTTTGAACATATATATTATTTTATTTTCCCATGCTTCTGGGGATCACTTTAGATAGAAAATTGTCATATATATATATATATATATATATATATATATATTTAAAATAAAAGTGAGCACTGCATCACTTTGCTGCTCTTTTACGAGCCTACATTGCTTCTTCCAATTATGAGGGAAATTATTGTTGTAACTCCTTTTGGACCTAATCATTAGCCCATTACTTTGGACATTCTTTCACTTTCCTACTTGTTAAGTTGTGGTGTATTTCTCCAGGGCTTGCAATAAATCCATAAATGCCAGCAATTTGACATGGGGATGCATTGTTAGAGCAGCAGGAGAGCCAGGGCAGTTACACAACCAGCACATTTCATCCCACAGGCATTGTGGGGCACAAATAATGGCTATTTTATTCCTAGCCTTGTAGAAACCAGAGTGCAGATGCTTTACTTGCAGTTTGGAATGTTTGTCCCCATGGGCCAAGGCATTTAGAAATCTGGCACTTTCATGTTGGTGTGATATTTCTCCCAGGCTCCTCAGGAAATCTGACATCATGTTTTGTGACATATCTTGCAGATAGCATTTTCTTTTCAGTTGTTCACCCAAATGTTCCCTGCCTGTTGTACACAATACAAATTAATATCACAAGCTGCTGCTATACCCTGCTGCTAAAATGTAATTTGTTCATTGTATTTCTCCTGTGAAAAGCTGCTGATGTTCATTTCTAATGCTCAAATTAGAGAAGAAAGGCAGAAATGAGGTTTGCAATTAGGCAAGGAATTCGATAAACATCAAAGAATTCATGACTGCTGCTTTTTAAAACCAAAGATCAAAATAAATTCCAGAATGTGTATGGGTTTGAATAGCCATTTATGCAGTGAATAAAGAACAAGAGAAATGTCTGACTTCAGAAGACTTCCAATTACAAAAAAAAAAAATTATGATAAATGTGTAAAGTTTTAATTATGCGATAAATATTGCCTAATGTCATCACCACAAAAAAATGGATAGAAGTGAAGATACATTCACTTCAACTAAAAAAACCAAAAAAACATACAAAATAATTTTCATTATTTGAAGGCAAGTGACTGAAATTTTGAGAGAAATGTAGATTAAAAAAAATTTGTTACAGCTTACAAGATTACTGTGAGTCAAGAGGAACACTTTGCTTAGCTGAAACCAAAGAAGCCTTAACCTGATTTGCATATTTGGAATCATTGTGCTACTTTTTACTTTAGGCACAGCAAGGGGATATTTTTGAAAATTCCCCACACATCATCACTAGACACAAAACGAGAAAGCAAATGCACGAAACAAAGATTTGCTCACCAGGTGACAAAACTATGTCTGTAGACCCCATGTCAACAAGAACCTTGGGCTTGCAAAACACGCCAAGAGAACTGAGCACAATTCATAATTACCTAATTTATTACTTGTCCTGACTTTTGCTGATGAAGGGGTTCTAGCAGGCCATTTGAAGCCCGGGAGGTTTTGAGGGATAATTACTGGAAGCTCTGCTTTTTGTAGTCGTGCACTTTCTCCGTGCACTTGCAGGGATATGAACCTCCAGTTCCAAATGTTCCAAATGTTCCAAATGTGAGATGTAGTGCCACTGAACACCCTTGTGCTCAGGTAGGAGGGTAGGCAAGTCCTGTGTGTATTTTAAGATGAGAAAGGGCTGTGTCCCAGTGACCATCTGGTCTCTCCAGGCATTCCCAAACAGCTGGAGCTGTGATGGAGAGCTTCAGGCTCAAGATTCCACGTGGCATCATTCGGGGATTTGCAGAGGAATATATTTTGGTCCCGGAGTGCCACATATCCCATCCAATTAACTTCGCATGGATCTGGGAGTGCATCACATAAAGCTGTGTGCTGCCTCCAGCCTCCATCCCCTGCAGGGTCCTGTGCAGCCTCACAGCTCAGCAGTCAGAGGGAGCTGTGCGCTTTCCCCTTCAACTGAATTAAGCAATAAATTTATCTTCTACCCAGGGATCTCAGTTTGGCTTCAGTTTGGCTTCATGCTCCCAGGTCTCTGATATATCCCTTATAACAGTAAGTATTTACTAAGCTAAATCAAGGCCTAGATTTTCTCTGCAGCTCAGCTTCAGGTGTTTCTCCCAGGCAGCAGGAGACTCCAATATAAGTCCCTTTTCCAACTAATATTTAGTTATTTCTAGCTGGAAGGGAAAAGACCAAGAGATCCCCATTTCACAGCAATGTGCATCTCATGGGCCAAGGTGCAGACCCAGGAGGTAGGAGGCATTAGTACAAGTTTTCCCCCTTTTCCTCAGCTACAGGAGGTAAAAACAAACCAAACTTTGCACCAGCTTTGGGATTTGAGGTGCTGCCTCTGTAACAAAGATGGCAGTGCAGGAAATTTTAGGGACTTTTTAGTACAAGCCCTGAGTAGCAGTTTGACACCTGCCACCTTCTCCTCCAGCAGGGCCAAGAGCAGCAGCTCAGGCACCTAACTCAGGTTTGTGGAATCTATCAGACAATTGGGGGCCCAATGGGCAGTGCTGAGTTTAATTCTGCTTTGTCAATCTCACAGAAAACACTTTTCCTCAGACACTTTTCCCTTGGGAGAGCTCAGCAGTTCTCGTTACCAGCACATGGCAGCAAAGAGAAGTCTGCAAGTTTCCTTAAACAAAGAAATAATGGCAAAAAACTTCATTTCCCCCACTTGTTTCCTGAGACACACTAACCTGGGCATTGTGCTGAACACATCAGCCTTACAACATCTCGTGGGCTCCCAGTCCCACTGCATAGAGACATAGAATAAGCATTCTGCTTCCAAGAAGTTATATTCCCAGTAGGAAAGAGACAAAGATGGTTTTGTTATGACATGTAACAGTGCCCACAGAAGCCATACACAGCACCACCAGAAGCAGCAGGAGTGATACTCAGTGGTACCCACAGATTTCTTTTCCAGCAGAAATATGCGTGTGACCAGAATATTCTGAATATGCAGAGCAGGGGATGGAAGTGCCAGAGCAAGGATAAAGATGGAGAAAGATTATTTACAAAAGCACATAGTGACAGGACAAGGGGGGGTGCATTCACACTGCCAGAGGGCAGGGATAGATGGGATATTGGGAAGGAATTCTTCCCTGTGAGGGTGGGGAGGCCCTGGCACAGGGTGCCTAGAAAAGCTGTGGCTGCCCCTGGATCCCTGGAAGTGTCCAAGGCCAGGATGGACATACCTTGGAGCAACCAGGAAGGTGTCCCTGCCCATGGCAGGGGTGTAGATTGGATGGGTTTTCAGTTCCCTTCCCTTCTGTGATTCTATGACTATGTGG
This sequence comes from Anomalospiza imberbis, assembly GCF_031753505.1. Classification (NCBI taxonomy): domain Eukaryota; kingdom Metazoa; phylum Chordata; class Aves; order Passeriformes; family Viduidae; genus Anomalospiza; species Anomalospiza imberbis. Next base: position 69,793,743 of record NC_089684.1, read on the forward strand.
TTTTACTGAAATAAAATAGAGAACAGTCACTTTTCTAAGATCCTGAATGTTCAGCAACCTGGATGAATCACTTCTTCCACTGCAGGCCAAGATGTGACACAGAGAAGTGACAATCTGAGATTAGAAATGGGCAGAGTGGGAGACAAGAGGGGTGGGAGGTGGGAAGTACAAACCTGTAAACGAGGCATTGGCCAGAACCTGGTGAATGGTCCCAACTGCACAGACAATAAGGCAAATTAGTAAGATTGATGCTTAAGTTCTCTTCCTGGTCAAACACCAAGGCAGAACTCACTATTCATAGAATCACAGAAACGTTAAAGTTGGAAAATCTTTCTAAGATCATCCAGTTCAACCCTTAACCCAGCACTGCCAAGGCCACCCCTAGCCCCTGTCCCCAAGTGCCACACCCACACGGCTTTAAATCCTTCCAGGGATGGGGACACCAACACTGCCCTGGAGTGTTGGTGTCCCCATCCTGGGGACTTTTCCATAAAGAAAATGGAAAAGTCCATTTCCATAAAGAAATTTTTCCTAACATCCAATCTAAGTATGCACTGGTGCAACTTGGAAACACAGAGACTGAACTTCTGTTGATTTATTCTGTTTGGGAGGGCAAGGATACAAAAAAAAATTTTACAAAGAAGCAGCTTGATTTTAATAATTTCTTTAAAGTTGTTCAGAACAATTTCACAGCTGGTAGCTACAAGTGGTGACTTTGTAATTATTAAAATGACTCATGAGCACAGGAAAAGCACAGTTTTTTAGAAGGGAGATTGCAACCTGGCCAGCAGTACTTGTGAAGAAACTCTGCAATAAAAAACAGATTAGCTGGTCAGTTTATCAGTAAATAAATTCTTTTTCCACAAAAGAGTCCTTGTCAAGCTGTATGACCAGCATACTCAGTTACTTTCCAGATTAAGTATAAACCACTTTACAAGATTCTTTCCCAGAAATAAAAGAAAGAGGAAGATAGAACTGAATAGAAAATGTTGCTTTAGTCATTTCAGCCTCAGTCTCCCAGACTCATTTATAGTGTTTTTCTGAGCTCATTTCACTGGAATTCTAATCTTCTATTTTATTAAATATAAATGGGCTTCTAATAATGAGAGCAACATGAAAATTGAAGATTCTCAGAACTTGTGTATGATTCATCCACTTGGGAATATCAAGGCTGGTTTCACTCCCACTTGCAAATCAAATTTCTTTTCCAGAACCCATATGAACCAAGGTGCCCCACAGTGGCCAAGGCTCCCATATCCTTCCTAGAAGACATGACTTAGAGTCAGAAAATATCATCAGAGATTAAATATTGTTGATTTTTCCAGTGTTTCCAGGAGAGATGCAAGCATGTTTTGTGAGCTGCAAAGTGCATTTTGGGGCAGAAGGTTCTGGGGATTTAGGAAGAGTTCTTTGGTTGGTTAGGGGTAAAATTTTGAGATAAGGTTGATGGGAAAGTCAGCATTTCAAATAACTCCCAAGAAAAAATTAATTGTAAAAAATTAATTGTAAAATTAATTGTAAAAAATTGTAAAATAAATTGTAAAATTGTAAAATTGCTCCAGACCCTATCCAACCTGGCCATCACCCTGTTCTTTTAAAAGTTCCTTTAAAAGTTTTCTATACCTTCTAATGTTTACATATTTATACTAGAGTTTCTCACGCACTGTCATGTCAATAATGATTGTTTTACATTCTTCTTTGTGAGAAGAGAAAATTAATAGACTGTTAGTTTGACCAGTGAAATTAGAGAAGTGGCAATTTCATCCTCCAATCCATTCCCACTTTTAGAATTCTATATATTAAGAGGTCAGAAATAAAGTTCCCTCCTTTTACTTCCTTTTACTCTTTTGATCTTAGTGTGCGTGTGTGAGTTTTTTCGTGTCGTAGTACAACACCTGGCCTTGGACACTTCCAGGGATCCAGGGGCAGCCACAGCTTCTCTGGGCAACCTGAGGACCTGCCCACCCTCGCAGCCAGGAATTTGTTCCCAAAATCCCATCTAACCCTTCCCTCTTTCAGCTGAAGTTTGATGAGTGGCTTTCCCTCACCACTCTCTGCTGAAGTTCATTTTCTGACCATCCTTGCTTGACCACATCCAAGTACTTTAAAAATGACTGCTTGCCTCTTGGAAAGTATTTTGCAGGTTTAGGATTCTTTCCCGATTCTGCTGTTTGGGTTTGTCATTGAAACCATGTTCACACCATAGAAAAGCCACTTGAAAGTCTTAAATGAAACACTGATGGTAGCCTGACGTGTGTGAATATATTAGTACCTTTCTGTAAACCCAAAAATCCCACACAAAGACAGAATCACTTTCCAAAGCCCCTTGTTTAAAAAAGAAACAGGAGTAGTGCTTGAAACTTTGTACCTCAATAGAAGATTTTTGACATTTCTCACCTTTAAGTCCTTTAGGTTAAGAAAAACAATCTTTATTGTCTGGATCATATCTGAATCTTGGTCTCTCAAAAGCTACAACTGTGAGTAAACCAATGAGAAAAGATTTTCTGAGAGATTATTTTTTTTTCAGAGATTTCCAGAGGGTTTGCAAAGATGTCAATTCACCCCTAATTTTGACTTTATGGGTTTATTCTCACTGGAGAGAGGGGAAAATAAAGACGGAAGGAAGGGAATGATTGAACTTGCAAAATATATATCTACATTTTGTCTGCTCGAGTGTTTGTCAGGGATCTGGTTTTGATTGGGTTCCTCTGAGATTCCCTGAGAGATATCCAGGTTTGGACTTGAAAAAATAAACATACAAGACTGAAACTGATTGTGCCAGAATCCAGTTCTTGGCTGGCATTACCATACAGCAATTTCTTCACGTAGACTCATCAGAATTTCCCCAGAAATATTACATTTTCAGTCATAGAAATGAAGAAATATTCTGGAAACTGATTTGTTGCAATTGCTTGGCTCATCCCCAGCAGCAGCAATGCAATATTGACAGTGTGTCCTCCCCCTGTCATGGACACAACTGGTGCTATGTTCCAGCCAAGAGGAGAAATACGAGCACATTCTATGCTATTTTGGCAAAATTAAAAGCCTTGAAATGACTGTGGGGGAAAGCCTTGTGGTAGAGATATTAGAGTTTCACAAGTAGAACAGACTGAGCCTGCATGAATTTGGGCTGGGTTGACTTTCTTCTGTGACCAAGCTACAAGAAAATATTTTAGGTTGGCAGCACTCCGAGCTGAAAGATTTGCCTCAGGCTAGAGGGTTCAATTTCTTTCCACAGAATCTTACTCTGGGAAAGACAATGATATATCAAAGGTGGGCAAGTAGATCTCCTTGGAGGGTTTTTCCCTCAGCTGATATCTAAGAAATCTTGTCCTGTTTAGACTGAACATAGAGGACAGTGTTTAACATGTTCCGAGCACAGGGGACAGCTGCAGAATTCTTGACCCATGCTTAGTAGAAATCAACATGTTGCATGAAGATTTTTTTGTCAAAACTAGCTGGGTTGAGAATAAAAACAAGCCCAGTCTGGCACAACTTGGCAGATCTAAGGACCCATGCAAGGCCCACTGCAGAGTAAGGACTTTCCTTTCTGTGAGCTAATGGCCTGGCTGTGGGGCAATTTTAGGGATATGTGAAGGTGTGGTAGCTTCACTCCACCCTTAAAATGCCCCAGTTCAGGTTACCACATGGAGGTTCCTCACTACTCAGCACTGGTGAGACCTCCCTGCTTGGCTGGTTTGAGATCCCAAGCACAAGAGCAACAAGAACTCATGAGAGAGGATCCTGTGAAGGGCCCTGAAGGTGATTAAAGGCTTGCAGCATCTGTCACATGAGGACATGCTGAGTCAATTAGGGCTGTTTATCCTCCAGGAGAGAAGATCTTACCAACAGGAGCTGGTAGCTGATGAGTACCTGATATGGGGACCCAGATTCTTCTCAGTGGTGCTCACTGAACGGACAAGAAGCAATGGGCAGAAATCGAAATACAATAAATTCCATATAAATACAAAAAATGTTTTTCCTGTTGTGGAGGTTGCATGGACACCTCATAGCAGCCTTTCAGTCTTTGGAGAAGGACACTTCATCAGGAACTGTAGTGACAGGACAAGGGGAAATGGCTTCAAACTGAAAGACAATCATTTTAGATTAGATATTAGGAAAAAATTCTTCCCTGTGAGGATTGGCAGGCCCTGGCACAGGGTGCCCAGAGCAGCTGTGGCTGCCCCTGGATCCCTGGAAGTGCCAAAGGCCAAGATGGAAGAGGCTTGGAGACCCTGGGATAGTGGAAGGTGTCCCTGCCCATGGAAGGGAGGGTCAAAACTGGATGGTCTTCAAAGTCCCTTCCAACCCAAACCATCCCATGATTCTATGAATAATAACAGAAACCACACAGAAGCATATTCCAGCTATTTGTACAACGATCCAGCTCCACTGAAGTCTGCGAGAATGTGGCCAAAGCATTGTCACAGCTGTCCTTGCAGCAAGGAGGGAACACACACCATACCACAGAGGATGGAGTAGGGGACCTTGGGAGCAGACTTTCAACATGCAGATACTGACAACGAAGCTACAAGGTTTTAATCACTGTTTTACATGTGCCACGCACGCCACTCTCTTATTTTGGGAACAGCTTATCACTTTGTCTGGTCTGCTGCAAATGCTAATGCATGTAGATGCTAATCAAGATTCCTGCTCTGCTTTCCCGCCTCACCTAATTGGATTGCATTAGAGCTCGTTGGGGAGTTTGCACTTGGAATCACAAGTGGAATTGGAACACATCTCCCAGAATCACAAGTGGAATTGGATCACGTCTCCCAGAATCACAAGTGGAATTGGAACACATCTCCCGGAATCACAGGTGGAATTGGAACACGTCTCCCAGAATCACAAGTGGAATTGGATCATGTCTCCCAGAATCACAAGTGGAATTGGATCACGTCTCCCAGAATCACAAGTGGAATTGGATCACGTCTCCCAGAATCACAAGTGGAATTGGATCACGTCTCCCAGAATCACAAGTGGAATTGGATCACGTCTCCCAGAATCACAAGTGGAGTTGGATCACGTCTCCCAGAATCACAAGTGGAGTTGGATCACGTCTCCCAGAATCACAAGTGGAGTTGGATCACGTCTCCCAGAATCACAAGTGGAATTGGATCACGTCTCCCAGAATCACAAGTGGAATTGGATCACGTCTCCCAGAATCACAAGTGGAATTGGATCACGTCTCCCAGAATCACAAGTGGAATTGGATCACGTCTCCCAGAATCACAAGTGGAATTGGAACACGTCTCCCGGAATCACAGGTGGAATTGGAACACGTCTCCCAGAATCACAAGTGGAATTGGATCACGTCTCCCAGAATCACAAGTGGAATTGAATCACGTCTCCCAGAATCACAAGTGGAATTGAATCACGTCTCCCAGAATCACAAGTGGAGTTGGATCACGTCTCCCAGAATCACAAGTGGAATTGGATCACGTCTCCTCGGTCTTGGTGTGGTGGCAGCTGTGCAGCAAAGGAACAGGGGGAACAGCCAGCAAGGCCAAAATCTCAGTGCAGCCAAATAAATCCCTTTGTTGTGCAAATAAATGTCCTGCCGTCACTTGGAAAGGGCTGCACACCTCACTCCAGAGCAGAAGTACAGAACTCCATTATTTTGCAATAAGCAGCAGAGGATGTGGAGTGGCTACGGGAATGAGGTGGATGTGGGACATGCAGGAGCCTGGTTATTGAAATGTGGCACATTAAAAACACTGTGACCTGACTTAGGGAGGGAGGGAGTAAGGTAGGGGTTATGAACTCCTTCCTCCTGCTATGGGTTTGGCTCGGCTGGTTTTGAAGCCTGAGGAGAAGCCCCATTATCTGCCCTTTGGTTCTCCGTGCAATATTTGGACTTAATGGAATTAATTACTTCCAAATCAGAAGAAAACAAAAATGAAATTCATAAAATTCACCCAGTTTTAGTGTACACTCTTTCCTTCCAATGGGCCAGTTATGCAGTTATTCATATTTTTATTTATAGTCTAAAGTCTGTATTCTCAGAAGCTTTACTTGGATGATGGATTCAAAATTTTCTGAAAAGAAAAGCAAAGTGACAACGTCCATCCTAGGAAAAAAAAAAGAAGTTTATTTCATCTTTTAGTTATTTTCAAGTTTTCAGTGTGATGTGATTGGAAAAAAAAACCATGAAAAGTACTGAGTTATTTGGCTGCTCCCTGGCAACTTTTACCTAACAATCACAGCCCTTTATATATGATACATATCATATATATATGATAAAAAAATTCCACAAATATTTGTGGTCATAAATTCTTTGAGACAAGAAATCTGAATGAAAATGATTTAGCAAGAGCTGGAACCAACTTCCCTGTAAACTACACTGATTCCAAGCCTCCATTTATTTTTGTTAAACAACCTTTTCTGCTTTTTCCTTTTTTCCACTGAGAGTTTGAAAACATAAATTTTTCCATCTCTAAACATAATCTCTGAGTGGTAAGAATGGTTTGTTCTCTCCTTTTTGAGAGAAATGGACACAAGAGCTCAGATGTATTAAAAAATAGAGCCTGGAAAGCATTGAAGTGCTGCTAAAATTCATGGCACTGAGCCTAAGTCACTTTAGATTTGGCTCTCGTAGATGATAATAGCATCTTCACTGTTTCCCCCAAAATACTTACTTAGCTACCAAGAGGCAAACCTGGCATTTTAATTATTCACTGAGATTCATCATAAAACTGTCTAATCCAAAATATTTTTGATTATTTGTAATTTTATTACTGATGGAGTCCAGGAATGAGGAAGAGCCAGGAGTCCTAGGCACAAAGTTTACACACTTTTCCTTCTAACACTCCAGCTGAAACTCTCTCTCCATGTGCTACAACATATCACTGTTATTTTACAATTTTCTTTACATCCTGGCAGGAAAGAAGCCTCAAGAGAAGGACAGCAGCCTCTACTCACTTTGGCTTTTTGTGGAGAGAAAGACTGAATAGGTCCCTCCTAGTGGGAAATGAACCTCAGGAGCTCTCCAAAGAGCCAATTTGAACCCATCCATGGGATGTGCAGAAGCTGTGAGCAGACCAAGAGGTGAAAAAACAAACTTTACGTGGCATCTACTAGATTCAAAGAGAAGGGCGAGTATTAAAGAGGGAAAAGAGGTACTGAAAAGGAGATTCTTGCAAGAAATAAAGGTATAATAACCCCAATATGATAATTGCCACTGCCCTGGTGGTTATAGTTATATTTTACATATTCAAACTCAGACACTGCACAGCAAAAACCCCTTTGGATTTCTTATAAATCAACTCCCCTATTTATTATAAACACAGCCCAGACTGGGAATCAGCAAGAGCAGTGATGAAAGAATTACTTCTGCTCCTCTGAGAAGCCTGGCAGCTTTTCCTTTGCTAATGCTTCCTCTTTGTGTCTCCTAAGAGTTCAGCCCTATTTGCTGCAATCTTCATTGTGGGTGCTCAGTGCTCAGTGTCTGAAATATCCCTGCCAGCCTGACTTTGAGTAATAGCTTTCTAAAAATGCCTCAAAGGCCATTTTAAATGTGACAAAATGGTCTGTAACAAAATAGGTAAATGCAAAAACCTCATGGGATTTATATAAAAAGCTCTTCAAGAAGGGAAGGAAACTATTTGCTGTCTGTGTCCAGCTGTTCTGTTAAAACATCTTTTGCTTCAACGCTTTTCATGGATACAATGCTAATACACTTTCTTCTGGGGAGATCTAGTTTTTCTTACATGAATGTCTATCACCTCGGGGATAAAACATTATTCAGGTCAAGAAACATTCCAGGAAAAAAAGAGTCACATATGGAAGCATTTTCAGACACTTTAGTCTTTTCCAAGGCCTTGCAGAGACTCGTGAAAGAGCCTTCCACATGTCAGTCATCTCCACAATCCCAGCTTTTGATTGAAAGGTGTAATAAAATCTCTGGTAATGGTGGGAAATGGTAAAACAGATCAAAGGAAAAATCTTCTGTGGTTGAAAGTACTACTGTCTACATAAATGGAACTATAATCCTGTATGTGCTTTTATATGAAATTTTATTCCATATTTATATGTACTGAGGGTTGACAACCATCTACATGAGATGACAGAAGAGTCTTTTAAATCACTGTTTTCTCAGCAAGCAGCTTCTTGGGACTGGAAAGAAACAACGAAGAAATAATGCTTTAAGATCAAAAAAAAACCCTGTTGGATAGATGGTTGCCAAAGACTTCATCTTCTGATAATTAGCTTTTTCTCTCTCTACTGGAACAGAAGGAGCATTGTCGAGCTTCGCTGAGGCACATTTTATAGCTGGGATATTTTTTTTTTTTTTGTGACCATCACACACAATCTCTGTGTGCTGTCTGAACTCCCTGCCAAGGCCGAGAGGGGATAAGGCTGCCCTGGGTGGGAGTCTTACCTCAGGGTCATTGGAATTTCTTACCAGAGGCAGAGAAGAGTGTGTTATCAACGTGTGAGGATGTGCCACTCTCCCTACCACAGAGAGGAGTACCTTAGAGACACTTTAAGCACAGAAAACTTCACAGGAAGAGAATTTGGCAATCAACCTGGCAGCTTTCACTCCAGTGAAACCATTATTTCAATCAGCCACATAATGTCTTTTTTTTCCCAAAGCAGACACTGCAGGGTGTAGCCTGAAATGTCCAGATTTTATTTCATAACTGTTCTGCTTTGCATTTCATTTGTTTTAGCTTTTCCATTTCTCTTAGCTCTGCCAGTTGGGAAGCTTTATTATTATTTTTACAGCTTTCCAAATGCATTGCAGGGTTATAACAAGCATTTTCAATGTCTTGAGGCAGTTCCCACCTGCCTGTTGCTAAACTGCTTTGAGTAATGTGGTTATTCAAAAAATAAATACATCTCTGTGCAATGCATCTAAATGTGATCCTCTCTGAAAATGAGTTTAAATTCTATACCACAACTTTGGCTCAGAGGTTTTGGGGTATTTTTTTAAATCCATCTCTCTCAAGTCTTTCAGTCACAGCTGAACTTTCCAGGAATAAAACTTCCAAGAGTCTTATACATGATACAACGAAATTCTGCAACAGAAATGACACAAACTTTTATCCACTTGTTGGAGTCAGATTATTTCAAGAAATCGGTTCTGCTCAAAGCACCATCATGTTCCTCTGCTCTGTGCATTTCTGAAGCAGTCGTGGCTTTCATCACTTTACTTTTAAGGAGCCTTATGCTATTTCTCTGCATGCTGAACTACAGGCAGTGAGGACTTGTCAGTCTGAATTACTTTCATTCTCAGAGTCATTATCAGGAGGGGAGTAGAAGAAAATCTTGTTAAGAAATAACATCCTCTGCTTTTTCTGTGTAACCACATTTTTGATTAAAAAGAAAAATCTTTAAAGACACCTGCTTGGCAAGACCTTCTGAAATTAGTAAAAAAGGACAGAGAAAGCAAAATAGAGTGTTTCTGTTGCACCCAACTGAATTTCGGGACTGAAAGCCCTTCTTTCAATCACAAACACCCTAAAAAAGAAAACAAAATAGATGCAGAACACATTCAATGTAAAGAAATGTGTCCTAAGGAAAAGAAGATTCCAGATAGCTGACTGTCCTCTTTTAATTCTCGTGTCACTGTCACCCAGCTGCTGCACACCACAGGCCAAGCACCCTTCTCTAGGGCACTTTTAGAAAATTTGGCTGCAGCAGAGCCCTGCCAGCCATGAGATATTGTGGTGTTGATAGGGAACAGCGCCTTGTGCTCACCCTCCAGTGCAGGAACAATCCAAATGGGCATCTCAAGGACTCACAGAATCATTAAGGTTGGGAAAAACCTCTGAGATCACCAAGTCCAACTGTCAACCCAGTACCACCACTGTGTTCATCACTAAATCACATCCTCACATGCCATATTCTCATATTTGGGATTATTTATCAACACTTTTGGGGGTGGTGATTCCAGCACTGCTCTGGGAATCTTGTTCCAGTGCTTAACAATCCTTTCCATGATTTTTTTTTTTTTTTCTGTTATCAATCTAAACTCCCCCTGATGCAACTTGAAGCTGTTTCCTCTTGTCCTGTCCCAAGGAGACTCTGGGCCTGAAGAAAATGTCTGTGGATCAGCATTGTCCTGGAAGAGCAGTGGTGGCCTTGGTTTGGGTAGAAAGAAGGTGATGGGCAGCAATAAAAGGACGGAAAGTTGTGCAGGGGAAGTGAATGGGGTTTGGGTGGCTTGACTCAGCAACTCCTCTGTTTTACAGTTCTGCCTAGACAGCAGCTAAAACCATTTTTCAGTGAAGGGCCAGTGAATTAATTTCCAACATATTTTTTTAAAAAAGATAACCAAGCTGGCTTGGGGAAAGCAGGCACAGGTATCAGGAGACATTTCACAGAGCTTTGGGATAGACTTGTAGCTGCTGAGGAAGTTGATCTTACCTGCTAGAGGAGGGAAGATGCTGACAGAAGATTGTGCACGTGGGCATTTTGCATTTCTTAAGCAAACTTCATCTTCTGGCAAGAGTTGCTTAGGAAATCTTCTCCACAGGGTGATGATATCTGACAGAAAATTGCAGCTGCTGGTGGAGAAAATGGTATATGCTTAACCAGAAAGGATTTATCCATCTGCTCCTCACTACTAAAAAATATCTGATTATAATGGGAAAGGTCTAAAAATTGGCTTTCATTTTCAATTAAACAGTTCACTGCACAAAGCACTACACAATATTTTATTTGGGCTCCTGCTCAACATGTTGGAACAAGATGATGTTTAAGTTTCCTTCCAATCCAAACCAACCTGTGATTTTATGAACTCTTTTTTTCTGTTTACCAGTGTACAGACACTTGTTTTAAAAGTCACTAATTGTCAAAATAGAAATAAAAAAGACAATCTGATTCTTGAAGACAAAGTTCATCTATAACTCAATTGAAAGCAACTTTTAATAACCCTTAATGACAAGAAAGGAATTGAAAAATAAAAACCATGAGGGTAATATGAAGGTCAACAAGAAACTTCACATTGAAATGCTGCTCCAGGGTTTAGAGAAGAGTGAGCTGTGAAAATATATTGCTTTTGGCCCACAGTGTCAGACTAATCATGGGACAAGAATGATCCAGCAGAGGTTTTTAATGGAGCTCTGTGCATTGCTGGGATGGGCTCTGGGAATTCAGTCTCTTCTGTGTGATTAATAAACACCAAGTTAATGGGCAGATGGGACCAGCAGATCAATCACGGTGACATCTTGCAGAACAAAGCTCATGAGAGCTCACCCACTTGTCCTGCACCGCTTCCAGAAAAACATCCAGTCTTGATCCGTGGAGAGCCAAAGATGGAAAATCTGCTGACTCCTTTGGGACCTTGTTTCACTCTTAAAAATCTCTGTCCTTCCAGCCACTGGAATACCCCTAGTTTAACTTTTCCAGCTGTTATTTCTCACTAATATTTTCCTTCCCGACCTAAAAAACTGTTCTGCATTTGTGGTTATCTCCCCACAGAAAAAGTAACATTGTTGTAATTAGTATCTAATAATAATTATAATTTATTATTGTTCTAAGTAATGCTGATAATCAAGTTTCCTTCCTCATGTTTCTTTTTGATAAGAGTTTATCAGTGTATGGCACTTCTCACAGCCCCCAAAAACTTTTTGCAGCTCATTTCTTTATTTCTCCAGGATTGCCCTGGGAGATTTTGCATAATGTGGACACCAGCCCAGTAATGCTCCAAATGCTCCAATTAGATAGATGCTGACAAATTTCAGCTTCTTGTTTGAACAGTTTCTTCACCCTTCCAAGACAAAATGATAAATTTTTCACATGCTCAGTATTGTAATGAGTGTTACATTGCACTTTACCACTTCTTTACTTTCTGATTTCATATGGCCAAATATTGTGTCTGTTGTGCAAAAACCCAATAAAATTAAATAAACTACTGCATTTTTTCAGTTCAATTGGTAATTTGAAGAAGTAATGGGATGCATTCCATTGTATCTGGGCAGTTGCACCAGGCAATTTTTCTAAAGGAAGGCAGTTCTGGTTCAGTCCTCTGCCTTCTACCTCAGCTGTTCAACCTGAATTTACTGAGCACACCATCTTCCTCGAGGAGAGGAGCCTGCTGTACTTTCTGATTTAGAGATCACTCCCCACCCTGCAGTCACACTTCTCACTCTAAGAGTCTGTCACACTGCTGATGGCCTGAACCCTGAAAGCTTTTGTGCAAATTCACACCAGAGTTTAAAAACTCCCTGGCTGTGAATGTGACTGATAGCCCAGCCATAGATGTCTGTCCTGCCTGAACTCCAGCCAGCAACCAAGTACCACACAGGCCCTTGGTCACCCCAGCCCTGCTCCCCTCCCTGGTGGGATGGGAAGGAGAATCAGAAAAATAACCCAAACCCCATAGGTTAAAATAGGAACAGTTTAATAACTGAAATAATTATTATAATGATGAAGGAAGGAGGAGAAGGAGAAGGAGAAGGAGAAAGAAGGAGAAGGAGAAGGAGAAGGAGAAGGAGAAGAAGGAGAAGGAGAAGGAGAAGGAGAAGGAGAAGGAGAAGGAGAAGGAGGAGAAGAAAGAAGAAGAAGGAGAAGAAGAAGAAAGAAGAAGAAGAAAGAAAGAAGAAAGAAGAAAGAAGAAAGAAGAAAGAAGAAGAAAGAAGAAAGAAGAAAGAAGAAAGAAGAAAGAAGAAAGAAGAAAGAAGAAAGAAGAAAGAAGAAAGAAGAAAGAAGAAAGAAGAAAGAAGAAAGAAGAAAGAAGAAAGAAGAAAGAAGAAGGAGGAAGAAGAGGGGGGAGGAGGAGGAGGAGGAGAAAGGAACAAAACCCAAGAGAAGAAAGTGATGCCCAACACAATTGTTCACCACCAGCGCTTCCCCCAGCAGTGATTGTCCCCTCCTGGTCATTCTCCAGGTTAAATATTGGAAATTATGTTCTATGGACTGGAATATTCCCTTGGCCAATTTATCCAGCTGTCCTGGGCATGCTCCCTCCCAGAACATGAAAAACCAAAAAGTCCTTGATGTAGACTAAGCATGACTTCGTAATAACTTAAACATCAGTGTGTTATCAACATTATTCCTGGACTGAATTCACAACACAGCACTGTGCCAGCTACTGGGAAGAAAGTTATCTCTGTCCCAGCCAAAATCAGGACAATGTCTCATGGAGCCTCTTTCTTGGCCTGCTCTGTCTCCCAGAAAAGGTCTCACTTCTCATAAGAAATGCGCTGTTCTCAATCTTGCTTTGTCATCATCTGGCTAAAAATTATGAGTAATATTTTATACAGATGCATTCTCTCTGTCTGCATTTTGTGAAAATGAGGCAATCTGAATCTGATTCCTTCCCCTGTCCAATTTTCTCATGGGATTCATCATATCCCATTGTGTTCTCTCTGAAGACACTTCTCTTTTAAGCACTGAAAGTCAATGCCAAAAAGGTGACAGTCAGGGGAAGATCAGAGAAAGCAACACTGACAGGTTTCGTAACTGTCTGTAGAGAGGAAAAAATGAACTAAAGAAGCTTCAAAAATATGAGATAAACATTTTTATTTATTAAAAAATTATGATAAAGTGTGCATTTGTGATACACACAGAGTAATCAGAGAGGAGATGTTGCTGCTTGCATCAAAACCCTCCCAATGATTTATAGAGAATCCCAGAGTTACAGAATGGTTTGGATGGGAAGTGACATAGAGATCACCTCATTCCACTCCCTGCCACGGGCACAGACACCTTCCACTATCCCAGGGTGCTCCAAGACCCGTCCAGCCTGGCCTTGGACAATTCCAGGGATCCAAGGGCAGCCACAGCTTCTCTGTCCCAGTGCCTCCCCACCCTCACAGGGAAGAATTCATTCCATATATGTAACCTAAATTTCCCCTCTTTCAGTTTGCAAATAGCATTTTATTATTTTATTCCTACTTGCAAGTAGGATTTTATTTCCTTAATAAAATCACTCCTATTATATGGTAACAATGAAGAAAAACCTACCACATTTTCCTTTTTGAATTTGTGATTGGATTTTGTTGTTGAGAGGTTTTCATGACAAGGATTTCCAAAGCCATTTAACCACCTAAATCTGTTGTACTCTGAAGTTGCACCATCTGTTTTCTTTTCCAGTGTGATCTTGATGTGCTCAATGCAAGCAGTTCAGATACTGAGCTCTACATATTTTCTTCGGTCACACCTCTAAGAGTTATTTACCCTCTTGTTTTCTCACCCTTTTTACCCTAAAGCCCTTCAAAAGGCCCCATTACTCAAATAATTACTTTCACTAAACCATTCATGCACATGACACTGGATCATGTGTCTGTGTTAGACTAAATTAAGGCTTTTGGCATCAAGCCCCTGCCCAAAAGAATTCCCTGTATCTGCATCTTGTTACAGGCTGCATCCCATCAAATTGCCAGGCTCAGCTCACAGTTTTACAATCCTTTTGAGCAAACACAATGGAATACGGTTATTTTGCAGAATTTTCCTATAAATCTGGAGGAAAAAATAGTCCTTTGGAGGTTTACTGGTCATGGAAACTTACAGGGTTGCTCACCCACATGAACAAACCAGAAATTGTTTACCCAGAACTGTTGAATCCATCATTTTTTTTTTTTTTTTGCACGTTGTTGGGTTTCACCATAAAAAATAACTCTATTTTTTTGAATCACAGTACTGTTAAAGCAATTGAAAGACATGGAACTAAAGATAAAGGTGATTTAAACCAAAATAGAAATCCCAATTTATACTACTTAATGGTTATTTAAAACAGGTTAATTTAAAACCTGAATAGATTAAAATGTCCTTCTGCAAATGGTTTAAATCCCTGGTGGGGCAAAGATAACCCAGCTGGACTTGGTATTTTTTGTGTTCAAGGGGTCTTTGCTCAGTATCTTGCAGGAAACTGGATGGTTAATGAGGTCAGACCAATACATTTGTTGGTCAGAAGCAGTCATGTTGTCAAAGCATTATTTGGGAACTCAGAAATTCTCAACCTTAGGTCTTATTCTGTCCTAATAAGAATAATATTTAGAGGAGATTTGTTGAAGTGTTTAGGTGTCCCACAGATGCAGATTTTTATTAGCTGGGCCATGGTTGGCTTTAATGCAAAGCTCAGCTTTGGGCTTCCAGGTTCAAATGGGATTTCAGAGCCAGGTTTGTTCCAGAGGTTCTTGGACTAGAAATGAGCTGTGAAGGACAACAATGGCAATGGAAGCCTGCCTCCATTGCCATTGCCTCAAAGAACCATGGAATATCCTGAGTTCCACAAGGATAGTCAAGCCCAACTCCTGCACTGGGCAGCTCCAAGAGTCTAGGAGGACAGAGAGATGCTTTCTCTCAGAGAGGAGACAAGGATATTCATTACTCAGGAGGACACTGTTTAGGCACATATTATGGGCAAATCTAATCCATTTATCAGTTTAAAGTCTTGCATTTAATCATCCAGAACAATGAAATAGTTTAACTGGGGTTTAGGATGGTCACAGAAAGAAAGAACGACTGAAAGAGATTAGCTGAGACAGCAGGAGCATCTTCAGGCTCAGAGGATTCTCAGAGCAGACAGAATGGGTTTACACAAAGTTGTGCTTGTCCTGAAGCAGGAGGATGGACAAATTGACCTTACAAGGTTCCCTCAAGCCCTCTCAACTCCAGTCTAATATTTTCTGTACATAAAATAGGAATGGATTAATTAATATGCACTAATGACAGGGTCTGAGGTGGAAGCTGAGAACCACAGGTCTGCCAGGATTGTTGCAAGGCTGCTTTCTTTTCCTGCCCAGCATTGTGAGGTGAAAGCATTTATTCAGGCTATTAAACAAGAAGCTCTTTTCATGTTCCATAGCTTGGTGGCAAATTTAATTTCCTGAAGTTTGTAGAAACATGCAGTGAAATTAAGGACCAGCCAGAAGCACATCATCTTCCTCTACCCTAAAGGTCATGGGGCAACATAAGAAAAAGGCAGATGAACCAAAAAGTGCCTGGTCACAGTGAGAATAAATAATTTAGCCACCTTCCAGCATTTGATTCTCTCTGTGCTTGAAGAAAAAATTTGTTAATTCTGATATAATGTAATTGTTCTTTCAGGGTCACATTTACAAACCCCTAAGAGCTGGTTTCAGCTGTAGCACACATTTGTTCTGCCCAGGTCAATCTCCTTTCCAATTATCACCCTCTAGATCCCTTTGCAAATAAAATCAGTGCATGCAGCTGGCTGTGAGACTTTTGGGAACAACAAACAGAATGAGGTCTTGATGAAAAGGTCAGTCCTGATCCATACCTGACATATAACTCACTCTGTTCTGAAGTTGCTGTGAAGGGTTTCAAACTAACACAGACCTGTGTGTGAAGTCTGACCCTTTATTTTGAGTGATATGGGATGACAGGTAAAGAAATGGGAAGAAATGAAAATCTTAGCTATTTTTAAGGTTATTTGCAAACAGAAAGACTGATTTTGTATTATTTTTTTAAGAATGAATCTCAGCAGACTGATAGAAATAAATTTAAATCTTTTTAATTTCACATAGATCTAGGCCTTTTTTCCCCATTGCTGGTATCCAGACATACTTCCTGGGAACCTGAGAGCTATTAGTAGGATAACCCCTCATCCTTGGATGACCAGGTTGGACAGACCAGGAGCAGCCTGGTCAAGTGAAAGGTGTCCCTGCCCATGGCAGGGGGTAGGAACAAGATGGTCTTTAAGGTCCCTTCCAACCCAAACCATTCTGTGATTTTTTATTTGGAAGAAAAATCAAAAACAATAACAAAACAAAACCAAAAAGAAACAAAAAAAAATCACAACACCAAAAAAAAACAGCCCAGAGATTAAATGAATTAAAAATGCCTGAGGAACTTTCCCTGAGAAAGCATCTCTGACAATTTTACTTCAAGTGCAACAAATATCTTAAGCCAGTGAAGCCAGTGAAGAATTGTTGTTTTCAGGACTCCCTTGTGTCTTCCTTATGATAACTCATATTTTTCTGCCTGAAAGACAACACAAGGACAATAAAATACATATGATCCCTGCTCACCAGAACAAATCAGTGAAAATTTTGGGGGTGATCTATGTTGTTTTTCAAGAATGGGATGTCTATACAGGAAATATGAAATGAGGCATGAAGATGAGCAATAATTTTTAATCACAGACACTGCTTAATGGATTATACCATTGAAAACAAACAAAATGATAGGGTGGAAGGTTTGTAGTTGTGGATCCAAGCCCAGTGATTTCAGTTTTGATTATTCTGGAATTTTTTTTTTCTTTCAACATAGAAGGATTGAGCACTGATAAAATGTTTCATGGACACATCTGAACTTAACCAAATGGAGGGTTTTGATGAGATTTATCTCTGTTCCCTTTAGCCATCTCTTTTTATCAAAATCTTAGGAGTTGTGGACCTGAGCAACTCTACTCCAAGTGTGTAATGATCTCACACAAGACAGGCAAAATCACAGAATCACAGAAAGGTTTGGGTTGGAAGGGACCTCAAAGATCATCCAGTTCCAGCCCTGCCATGGGTAGGGACATCTTCCACTATCCCAGGCTGCTCCAAGCCCTGTCCAACCTGGCCTTGGGCACTTCCAGGGATCTAGGGCCAGCCACAGCTTCTGTGGGTACCCTGTGTCAGGGCCTCACCACCTTCATGGGGAAAAATTCCTTCTTAATATGCCATCTAACCCTGCCATCTGCAAGTCTGAAGCCATTCCCTTTTACCTATCCCTTGTCCCACATCCCTCTCCAGCTCTCCTGGAGCTCCTTTAAGCCCTGGAAGGGGCTCTGAGGTGTCTCTGGAGCCCTCTCCAGGTGAACATCCCCAGCTCTCCCAGCCTGGCTCCAGAGCAGAGGGGCTCCAGCCCTTGGAGCCATATCCACGGCCTCCTCTGGACTCAGTCCAGCAGCTCCACACCCTCCTGCTGTTGAGGATCTGCAGCTCTGCAGGTATCACAGCCCATCATTCCCACTGACTGAACTATTGCAGCTCTTTCCACACCAGCCTTGGACGCTCACCATGTACTGGAGTGGGGCTCCAAACACTTTTGGGACCTGATTAACTGTCCTTTCCCCTAGAGGTCTATTCTGAAGCTCTTGGAAATGAGGAAAGCACTGCCAGTTCTCACTCTCTGTTTTTGTACCAGGGTGCTGACTCCACTCCCCAGTGACCCTAGAAGGGCCAAAGGCCAGAAGTCACCAGTTTCCCTGCTGAGCTCAGATCTCGAGGCATCTAAAGAGAAAGATCCAGAGAGCTTATCACATCTCTTACTGAAGATTTATTAATTGCAGAAATGTATGCCCCGTTCAAGAATTCTGACTTGGCTTTCCCCACTGCAGAGACTCGTGAGCAGTGCTGCTGGAAGGGGGAGGCACTGTTAACCTAGGAAAGGCTGCAGCTGTGAGGACCAGGGGAAGATACCAGCCAAATTTTCTACAAATATTATATGGAAAATCTCTTGACTTGTGTTTACTGAAAGGCTTAGCTGGGATTATCACTGAGCTCAGTCCATTCCTGCATGAGCTGAAGGACAGGATCTCATGAGCACTGGCCATAAAAGATGCACATTCTTAATCCCTGGACTCAGAGATGGATGTGAACTGCTCACTAAGCAATGATTCACTCCTCTGAGGGTTCTTAAATGTTAAAATGTCCACATTTGAATCCACTTCCTGCAAGAACAGCTTCAGTTACTGGTATTTGAGGTAAGAAAAAGTAAACAGCTTAAGGTCCCTCAAAAATCTACTGCTTTTCTTTCCCTGCATTGCAAAAACAAGTGTTAAAGCACATGGTGAAGACACCAAAATGTGTTTTCAGTAACACCAGTGAGGGTAGAGCCAGGCGGGGACAAGGTCACTTTGGGATGTTAATGAGCTGCTTGCTTGACCCCGTCTGCGACTCAGAGCGAGTTTGTGTATTTCATCTATTTAATTTATTCCACCCCTTACTTGCTCTCACAATTCCACAATGCCAACCAGCCTTTATGGAAATATTGAGCTCTCTCCTGATATTAATTGCTGTGCAGTGTGCAAGATTCAACACAATATGTGTTTCCATGCACAGCAGGTGGGATAGGGAGCATCCTCTGTTTTCTCAGAATCATGGAATTTTTTGCATTGGAAGGGACCTTAAAGACCATCCTGTCCCAACCCCTGCCATGGGGCACCTTTCACTGGACCTGGTTGCTCCAAACCCATCATGATTTAGTGAGACAGCTCGTATTTCTGAGGCAAATTATGTCTGACTGATGGATTAAGAGGCAGGAACTTGCCTTCTTCTGGGTCTGTCCATGTACATATGAGCCATAACCACTGTCCTCTCTGTTGCCTTCAATTTTTTGCCTAAAAAATTGGAGTCAGCACCACAGCATTAAAGCTGTGCATATCTCCTTAAAATATCCAGGAGTCATGGGAAGCTACACTTAATGAGGACCTTATTGTACAACTGGCTTCTCTCTGGACAGGGAGAAGAGTGAGTTTGGGGACACACAGCAGCCTGGCAAGTGGCAGTGCACAGTGAGGGACAGGAGTGGGCATTTTCCCTGCTGGGGTGGAGAGGGGAGCTGTATTCCTCTAATCCTCACAGGAAAACCCACAAGTCTCAAATCTTATGACACTGCCCAAACTTGGAGAGTGTTGGACATTAAATACCTTTCACAACTTGCATGAAAACTGGGGTGAAATGCTGCCATATCCGTGCTGCTGGCTTGCATTATTTTACAGCTTTGCAGCCTCTGGCTTGGGGCATAGTCCCACTGTGCTGAGCTGTAAAAAATACAAAATGAAAGGATTATCTTCTTTCCCAGTCTAACCACATGACAATAAACAGCAGGGAAGTCGAGAAGGACAGAACACCACGAGGGGATTGCTCAGCATGTAAGGGAGACAAACAGCTCGTTTCATGTAACAGTAAAGGGGAAAAGGCACTAAAAAGAAGCGACATGGTCAGATGAACTTCCCCAAATCCAGCAAAATGTGGGAGCAGAAAATTCTGTAGATGTGAAAATCTGCAACCTTCACACTTTGTAATAGCCAAGACATGAAATCAGGAGAGCTGTAGCTCTCTAGGAGAGGTGACAAAACAATTAAGAAAGATTACCTGAAAGCACCACAAGTTTCAGATCTGACCTGGATTGACACTGAAGTCCAGATAAAAGCCCACAGGTTTTGTCACCTGTAACTGTTTACAGCATTTCCAGGCAATGGAAACAGCTGTAAAAGAGTTAACAGGGCACAAGGCTCATCAGAGACTCACCCCCAGCTGTTTTGCCTTCCTTTATCCAGTCTGATGGGTCTGACAGCTGAGCCACCTCATTTAAAGGTGCTTGAGGGGTAGTTTGAAGCCTCTCTTGTCAGCTCCCCACGTGCTGCTTCCAGGGACTGCTGGGCTGAGGTGCCTCAGGTAACAAATATAAATTTCCAAGGGATTAAGGGTGAAAAAATTTACTGAAGGGTTCCAAAGGGAAGATTAGTCATTGTGAGTTAAATGTGTTCAGTGTGAACTAATGATTGGGCATAGGCAGAGAAAGCAAGAGGTGACTGAGTGAGGTTCTTGTCGTATTTTGGGTGCATTCAATTCTGTATCAAATGGCACACGTGATAGTCTTACCAGGCAGTTATTTTTCTCCATGTGTACTGTCTGAACCCAATATTCAATACAAACCAAAAGCACTCTGAGGTGTGGGGTATTGGGAAATGGAAATAAGGAGCTTCAGTTTTGAAAATGAAGCTATATGTCAGTTTGCTGAAAAAATTAACCCAAAAAGGATTAAACCAAACAAGCCCACTGCTTGCTGTTGGGAATTGCTTGCTTGGTGTAATTTATCTTCTAGGTCACCAGGTCTGCATAGGTAATTACAGGGAACTGCTCTCATTAGCAGTATGCCTCTCCTGCACAGAACCTCAAACAGAAAAAAAAAAAGTGAAATATGGGAGGGTTTGAAAGAAAAGAATGTAGAATAAGGACATCCTTAATTAAAACTCAAGGCCATGTGGCTAATCTGGTTACAGCACACCTTCTTCCTATAGCAAAGGAAAGAATCACACCTGGGTGAATCTGTTCTTCACAAACTGAGTGGCCAGGTGTACATTTTACATCTGGGCTAAAGAGAAGGAGTCTAAAGGAGGTTAGAAAATGCAATAGTTGATTTTTTAAAGTTTTAATTGATATATTAGAAAGATGCAGCATCTACTTGGAAATGGCTCTTTTCACATCACAGGCTTGTTGGTGGGTCACTCTTTCACCTAGGTGAAACTTTATGGTCCCAGAGCAGAAGAGTCTCTAAAGCATGAGTAAGAAAACACAGGGTTCATGACATTTTGGGTTTCTTTTTTTTTTTTTAAAGGAGAATGTTTTATGAAAGGATCAGAGGTGCAAAAAGAGAGAACAGCATGTGACTGTGTTTATGGAGAAGGCTGCTTCCTAACCTGCAGCAAATTCCTGGGTGCCTGATGGAGCACAACGAGGTGATAAGAAACATTCCTGGGTTTAACCAGGAGGAGTTAAACTCCTCACCATGAGGAGTGACCTGGGCTAAACAGGACCCAAGGACTTTTTCAGTTTTTGGAACTAGAATGCTGGAGCCAGATGCATGTTGCTCACTTGTCCTGAGGAAAGAACTTCAAGCTGTGCCAAGGGAGGTTTAGGTTGGATACTGGGGACAAGTTCTTCATGGAAAGGGCTGACTGCTCAGGACAGTGGTGGAATTGCCATTCCTGGAGGGATTTAAAAGCTGTGTGGGTGTGGCACTTGGGGATGTGTTTTCGAATCCTTGGCAGTGCTGGGTTAAGAGTTGGACTTGATATTCCTGAAGATCTTTTCTATGCTTAAAGAGTCTGTAGTTGTATAACTCTGTGCTCCACAAATCTTTGACATTCAAAGCCTCAAAATTAAATAATATTAAGCAAAAGGAATTAGTTTTAAGGTATATTCCTCAGACAAGCACTTCCACTGCCACTTGTGTCCTTGGGCAAAAATCCTCCTCCCAAGCCTCTATTCACATCTTTGTATCAGGGTGAATCTTGTAAACACATGAAAACTTACTGTGCTGAATTGCTCGGAAAGGTGTCGCTCCCAGACACTCTGGTTGTCTTTGCAAATGTCAGATGATTCTGAAAGGCCTCAGGGTAACTTCTCTGGGCTGGAAAGCTGCATTTTGGGATGCATGGTGGGGAGCTGTGGTTTCCTGAGCGAATGGATTTGTGCAGCAGGTGTCAGCACAGCACAATATTTCATTTCTCCTGGGATCGAGTCTCAATAAGTTGGTTCTGGTTACTCAGCTGTTAAATCGCTTCCTGATATGTGTGCAATGTAGTCTGTGCCTGCCCCTTTTTGTTGTAATTTCTTTCATTAGTGCTCAGTTGTGCTCTTCTCTGCTTGCTGAGACGGCTCCTTGCCTTATTAGGATGTGCAACCGCTTGATCTTTTTTTTTCCCTCATTTCCATTTAATGTTGCAGTAAAAAGACTGAAAATAAATTAATGTCGTGCCATATAATTCATGATAAATGTCTCAAAGACATTTGGGAATGTGACTCAGCTCTTAGATGACATTTTAGTTATCAGTGATCTAATCCTTGCAGCTTTAGGTCCAGATTTGAAAACATTTAGGCAACTGATCTGTAGTAAATTAAAAAATAAGAAGAGATAGTTCCTAGATAAACTATCCTTGATTCAGATTTTCACAAGTGAGCTCTCAGATTGTGCTGAATAATAAAGTCAGACTTGTCTCTACCCCTTTGAGAAGATAACCAGGCAGGAGGAGAAGGAAGAGGAGAGAGACCATGTGGAAAACAGAAGACATAGTATCCAATCTCTTCTCTGATCAACTCTGGAAGATGGTTTTTAAATCCCTGAAAAGAACTATGAGTCTCAGACCTTCCTGCAAACACATCTCTTAAAATCTTCACCGGAAGTAATTCCATTCTGGATAAATAAATACTCATTGGAAGAAGTGTTTGACCTTGTGTCCTTGCCAAGATATTTGGAAAATATAATGACCAAACAGTAACTCATCTTCTGGCTTGTTGGTTCCTAGGCGTGTTGGAAATTGAAATATTTGCATGACACAAAGCAACTTCAGTGTGATTAATTTATCCAAACCTCCAAAGGTTTGCAGCAGCATCTTTGCAAACCTAGAGTTTTTCTACTTCCAATCAAACACCAGTGGGAAACAAAACCAGGTTTTCCAAATCCCAGAGTCTCCTAACAGTAGGGCAAAGCCAGATAAGGGCTCTGTGCAAAGGGCTAACCCCAGATTTCCTCTTGATTACCTTTGGAAAACCCCAGAAGATAAATCTTCCCAGGGAACCTGGGATGTCACTGAAGTTTTGTTAGCCATTGGATGATTGTGGTTGTGCCCACTGGCAGACAGAAAATTAGGTACTTCAGGAATATAAATTACAATGGGGTCATGTAGGTGGGAAAAGAGTGGGATTTGGAAGTCTTGGCTGCACCTGAGCATCAGGCTTCAGCGTCTAAAAGAGCTGCTGATTCTCTCTCCCTTTGCTGTCTCCACTCACATCAGGTGCAGTTTTTGTGGTGTTTGCATCAATGCCTTGGACTTGACATTGGGACTCTGAGCTGGTGACCCAAAGAATGATTTTCTGCATGTTACCTGAGGAGATTTTGTTAATATTCAGCCTTGTTGTTCCCTTTACAAGGAGAATTTGACGTTGCCTTGGGCTTTTCTTCTGTTGGAAGGCTGCTGTTTGCAGGGATCACCTGCACAGTGCAGCTTCTCTCTCTGCCCAGGAGAAATTTCCTCTCCTTTCCTTGGGTCCTGGTGACCACATCCAGCACTCTTCCCATAAACCCCCAAATTGTTGCACTGGCAGGTTGGAAAATACGAAAAGCAGAAATAACTTGATCTTTTGGAAGTATCTTCCAAGTTTAATCAGGAAGTAGCTAGAGCTGTTCTCTTTGGTATGCTCATGGCTAAATGAATTTATTAAATTACCTTTTTTGATTAGCTAGAAAAAACAGTTTGGAACTGACCAGATCCAAAATCCATTAAGCCACAGGGGGAGTTTTTACAGCCGTTAGTGAACTTTGGGTAAGAATTTGAGAATGCAAAATTCAAGCATTTGCAAGGAGTGTAATTGAATAGGGTAAAAGACATTGATGTTTAAAATTGCTGTAAAACATTTATTTTGAAATTTTGCAATGTTGTTTCTTGCAAATTCATCTCTCAATGTGGCTATAAAACATTTGCCATTGTTGTTTTAAAACTTGAAGCAATTTTTTGTTGGTAGAAATGATCTGGTAAATTTTGGCTGAGGTTTGGAGCAGAGTTATGGGGAAATGGATGTTTATTTTTTAGTTTTCATTTCTCTGAGAACACTTTTTTTTTAATAATGACAAGGGAGTGAGGTGCTGCATATCCTCTGGAGATGTTTTTTTTTTTTTTTTAACTGTTCATTTATGAGATCCTGTGCAAGGGGCTGGGAAATTATACAAGTGCTTTCCTACAAGCTACCTCCAGATACTCCCACAAATAATCCTAGATGTTCTTAGAGCAGTTGAATGTAGGACAATATCCTAATAGGTTCCCTTACTACAGAAGTATCTAGATTTTTTTTTGCTGTCACTTTCAGCCCTTCCCAGCACCCACCTTTTCATCTGCCCTGGATACAAATCTGCTTAGACTGCAGGATTTAAGTGGCAGGGGATTTCTTT
Organism: Anomalospiza imberbis; assembly: GCF_031753505.1. Lineage (NCBI taxonomy): Eukaryota > Metazoa > Chordata > Aves > Passeriformes > Viduidae > Anomalospiza > Anomalospiza imberbis. The sequence continues at coordinate 69,818,319 of NC_089684.1, forward strand.
TTGTGTTTCTTCACCAATCACTACAGAGGGGCTTTGATCCCTTTCTGTGGCTTCTAGGATTCCCCCAAAGGACTGTGTAAATAAAAAGATGATCATACAATAAGCAAAAGAATGAGAATGCTCATGAAAGCATATTCAAGTCAAGAGAACTGGTAAAGTGCTTCTCTTGCCATTTCTGGACCCAGAAAATCCTAAATATTCAGACCATAGAAATTACAGGAATATCCTGGCTTGCTGGCCTTTTTTCTAGGAATGCAGGCATCTGTGGGTGTGATCTTGTCCACAAATGCATCAAACAGGTTTCTTGTACTAGCACATAAGTTTCCCAACTTTAAAAATAAATATTTATTAAGGCTGTTTTGCTGTATTTCTGGCAGGCTGTACGTGTGTTTTATCTTGAGGATTTCAAAATGCTGTTAGCCCTTGTCAGGTTCTTTTACAGTGTGGTTGCACAGCTCCAATGCTCTGGTTTGTAAATTATAAATTGCATCAGTTGGTGTTCACACAGGTGCAAACATTGCAGTCTGGTTTTCCTGAAAGGGAGAGTGAGCAGTGAAAGGAGCTGGCATCTGGCTTAGTGCATCCTTGGTCTCCCTCTTCTGGCTCAGCTGGAAGGAGCTGCTCCATCCAGGATGTGCTGCAGCTCAGCATCCCCTCCTTCCAGGAGCTGAAGGGACATTGGTGAGGAGAACGGGTCAAGAAGATTTTTTCCAGCATGTAGATGCAAGTACCAGCACAGAGAACACAGCAGTGGGAATTTGCAGTCAAGCTCTCCTCCCTTCTCTCATTTTTAAGTGCATCAGCTACAAGCTTTAAGAAAATCAACAATATCTCTTTACTACACACGTGGAGTGGGAGGAAAGGATAAAGGGGCTTTGGAAATATGAGTGGGGAAATGTATTCAGGTTGTGACTCAGGATGTTCTGTTACTGCTGAGCTCTGGCTCCCATGTTTTACCTGCTGGATGGTATTAAGGGTTTAGAAATTCTTAAACTCAGTCACTAAGTTAAAATACCATTAAAATAGCCACAAATATGATTTTTTGTGCATTTTTTTACCAGTGCAAGTTTTATCTCAACAGAACCAGGCCAGTGACTGTCCCCTGTGCTGGGCAGTGCAGAGGTACCTTGAATCTTGGGGTCAGTTTGGGGCCCCTCAGGACAAGATGTTGAGGAGCTGGAGAGAGTCCAGGGAAGGGAACGGAGATGGGGAAGGGTTTGGAGCACCAGGAGCAGTTGAGAGAGCTGGAAAGGAGCTCAGCCTGGAGAAAAAGGAGGTTCAGGGGGGACCTTATGGCTCTGCACAACCAATTGAGAGAAGGCTGTAGCCAGGTGGGGCTTGGTCTCTCTTCCCAGGTAACTGGACAAGAGGAAACAGCCTCAAGTTGTACCAAAAGAGCTTTAGGTTGTATATCAGGAAAAATTTCTTCACCAAAAGGGTTGTCCAGCCCAGGCACAGCTGCCCAGGGCAGTGGTGGAGTCCCCATCCCTGGAGGGATTTAACAGCCATGTGGATGTGGCATTTGGGGGCATAGGTCAGTGGTGGCCTTGGCAGTGCTGGGGGAATGGTTGGACTCTGATTTTAGAGGTCTTTTCCAACCTAAATGATTCCATGAGTTTCTAAGTCACCCTGTCAGCAAAATCAGGTGGTAATTTAAGTTTCTTCTAAAGGGTTTTTGATGTGAAGAGCACATTTTTTATTCCTTCTCTTTGCCTTTGGCTTTCTGTGCCTTTCTGCCACAAACTGGCCTGCAAGTAGTTTTGTTTTTCCTGCTTATAAAAAAAAAAAAAGTGGAGGTTAACATCTGACTTTGAAGAAATGCAATGTCAGACTTCTGTATTTCACAATACCGGGGGTTTTGTGTATTTTGAAGCTGGGCATTAAACTGTGAGTTACAGCATCACCCACTCAAATTGGCTTCCTTTTCCCCACACCTGGCTTACATATGTGTCACAATATGTGACATTTAGAAGGGAATTTGGCAAGAGAAAATTTAAAAATGGGTGTTAGATGGAAGTGTAAGCTCTGAGACACAGGAAGAGACCACAGGAGAAATGGTTTGTCTCTATTGTGAAAGTGCTGCCTCTGAAATACAGGGAATTATAAACCACTCTTTGGCTCTGTATGGTCCTGTTTCTGACACTTTTGGGACTTTTAACCTGAAACATTATGCAAGAGACATCTGTCTATATATATTAAAAAAAAAAAAAATACCAGAAAAGCTGGACTTGTTTTTGCTGTGCTTCTTGTTGCTGCTTTTGATTTTTCTTCATTGTTTCTCCTCACTGATGATTTATGTGTGAAGTCAAAATAAGACTTCTAAAGTTTGGAAAAAAGCTTGTTCTGGTTATGTTGGGGTTTGAATTACCCATCTTTGTTTTCTGTCTTTGTACCAATATTTCCTTTGGACATGTGGAACACGTGGAAAAGTCCTGCAAGAACGTGCTTGATAGGAACTGCAGCTCAGCCCAACACTTGTTCAACTTTTTTAATGCCATGATTAATCTTTAATAATAATGAAAATTAACAGAAGACAACAAGTCTTAATCTTGTTAAGATTAAGAATCTTAAAATGAGAATATCATCTTAAACCTGACAAGGTGCAAGCCACCAGTTCCTACAAGCAGTTACCCCTTGGTGCTTAAATATCATGACTTGCCCAACTCTTTAACTCTGTTACCCAAATAAAGGGATTTCTCTTTGCTGCAACACAGATTAAACTTGGCAATATTATAAATTAGAAATATAGGGGGAAAAAATAACTGTAGCAAGATTGAAAGTGAATCCCAATTTGTTAGGGAAGGGGAAAGGTGGCTTTAACACAAACTCTCTAAGCTGAGGATTTAGGAGCAGGGCGATGTGAATTGTGTGTAAATTTACAGAAGCAGATGTGTGAGCAGAAGTGAGGATGCCCAGCCATGTGGTGTGGCACAGTTAGTGTGCATTTTCTTGGGATTTCTGAGGTCTAATTGGTGCAACACCAAGTGCCTGAGCTAACCCTAGAGGGCTCTCACGACTCAGGAACAGAAAGGATGGGAATATCAGAGGAGAGGCTTCAAGCTCTCAATTTTCTCCTTTCTTACAGAAATACCTGCTTTATGCTTATGTATGTGTGTTGGCAAGGGTGCAACGTTTTTGTTTGAAACAGAATTAGAAAGTATTTGGGGTTTTACTGTGCCCCTCCCCCCTTCATGCAGGGAGAGAATTTTGTCACTAAGCAGGATTTTAAAAACATTTATCAAATCTGTTGACAAATTCAAATAAGCCGTTAAATGTCAGTTGATGAGCTTCAATTGTTGGAGCCTCTTGTGAGAATTATGAAAATAATCCTGAATTGGAAAATATAAAAATAATGCATCTTCCCTTCATTCAGAAGGCTCTGGTACTTAAAAATAAAGTTAAATGCAAATGAGAGATCTGTGATAAAATTCTTCCCTGTGAGGGTGGTGAGACCCTTGTACAGGCTGCCCAGAGAAACTGTGGGTGCCCCTGGATCCCTGGAAGTGTTCAATAATTCTCAGCTTTTTTTTTTTTTTTCTCCCTCACAAACATACCTTTAAAACAAAAATATATTTTGGCGTTTTCTAATACATCCACTCCTTTGAACTCCTGGTGTCAAGTCCAGGTCCTATTAATCCTATTTACCCAATCCATAACATTCCCTTAGCACAGTTTCATGTGCTGGGTAATTTTTCCACATTTACTGGCTAAAACTGTAATTAATCCCTTGAACTTAAAAGTGCAAGTGCCCTGATAAGGAAATACTTCTGTAGCATTAAGAGAACACTTTACATTAAGGATTTTCAAGTGAGTATTTATACACTAATGATTTTAATCCTAATGAGGACTTGATGTTCTGCTCCTCCAGAAGAAAAAGCTCTGGTCTCAGCACTAAACTGATGCAAGCTTTTATTTTTCCTGGCATTCTAATTATATATGAGAACAAAAACAAGACAGCACTGCTGGCATGTCAGATGGAAATTTTTTAGAAGAGGAGAATGGCAAGAAACTGGTTGTAGCCAAACCGGAAAATCCCACATTATTATTCAGGATTTGTTTGTTTGGCTCTAAAAAAGCAGGAAAGGATTAATGCTGGGCATATTACCATTTTCAGCTATATTGGCTGATTGGAAAGCATGTTAATAAGATGGTTAAAACATTAAAGATAACCTGGCTTGGGTACCAGTGTACTCAAACCAAATAAAAGTGTAAAATACAAATAAAAAATAATCTACCAAAGGAAGAGATTTTTTTTTTCCCTGAAACATGACTAATTCCTAAGGAAGTAAAGCTGCCCTATATTTTGGGGTCTGGTATAAAATACTCATAACTCTTTTTCCTTTTAAAATGTTCACCCTCAGTTTTAATCCAAGCATCAGAAGTGGTGCAGCACTCACGTCAACAAAGGGGAAAACTTTTCCCCTCTGTGGCAACTTTGTCTCATATTAAAAAAAAAATAATAATCCAGAAAAGAGTAGGAAAATGTAGATATAAATAGATAGATCTTAACATTATTTGAACAAAACAAATTATGCTCTTGCTGCTGGAGGTCGGGGAGTTGAACCCTACTTTGATATCCACTGGGGTGTATCTCAACATTCCTAGTAAAGAGAGCATTCCCATGAAACATTTGGTTTAAAATCAAATAACAGCTAGGATGGGAAAGAACAAACAGTCATAGTGTGGCCTCCTGAAAAGGAGAAAGGAGATTTGCTGGTAATGGATTATTATTCCACAGTTTAGGAAGGACAGATTGGCAGAAGGAGCTGATTCATGCACTGCTTTGCAAAACTAAAGGTTTGGATTTGTACTTTTAAAAGCAGCAATTTCTGCAAGTTTCCACCATGCAGTGGAAAAAAAGTAACTAAAATTAAGCTAAAAAACCTGCAAGTTTAAAGCATGTAACCAATAGCTCCTTCCTCCTAGAAGAGGCACTTGGGGAACACTGAAATGTTTGGGCATTTTTTTATTTTCCCTTCTAGCCCACAGTATGCTACCTTCTACCCTCTAATCCTGTCTATCTTCCTGCAAAACAAGCCATGAACACATGCACTAGATAAAAATGAGAAGGACTTTTTGTAAAATTAAATTTTAATTTCCAAGGGGCTCAACTAAATATGCTGTGCAAGTCTTGTTTCAGGCCCAAAGTACTACAATATTACCGAATTAACTATAGACTCTCAAATTCAATATCTTTTCCTTGAAGCTATTAATGCTTTTACTGCCTGAAATCCAACTGCGAGAGAAAATCCTTCTCATCCTTGTAACACCAGAAGAGATCTGGTAGGAGTGTGCTATACATGTAGAATAACTATCTTTTAAAAAGAGGTACAGAATGTTCAGTGCAGGCTCTGTGCTTCATTGCATGATTCAATAACTCTTCGTTGAACAGACAAAGACTTTTCAGATGCTTGTAATAATGTGCATTGCAGGAAAATAGAAAAGAAAAAAGAGTCTGATAGATTTTGAGCCTTTGCGTCAAAGGATGAGCTGAGTAACAATTAAGTAAATGTGGATTTATTTGGTTCTGATTTTTCTTTAAAAATACTGTTTCAGGCAAGGCAAACAGAACATAATTTCTTTAATTAGCATCTCCTGAAGCACATAAAGCACACCAGAGAAAATTAAGGAGAAAAAAGAACCAACTGTCCCCTCCTCATCTTATTGTCATTCCACTTTTAAGAAAGCTAAATAGAATAGAAAGAGGCTGCTGGAAAATGCCAGGATGGGGAAACTTCAGCCCAAACTGGCTACAGTTCTTATTTTAGAAAGCCATTGGATGTTGCAAAATACTTTCAGCAAGGCTGGGCTGGGTGGGGCACAGGGCAGATGCCCAGGGATGCTTCCAACCCAGAGCAAGAACTGTGTTCCTTGGGGCTCCCAGGGGTGGCAGGTGCCCTGAGAGGCTTTGGGGATGTGCCAGGTGCCTCTGGCACCATGGAATGTTTCAGCATGGCAGGGATGGGTCTTTGGGAGGCTCTGCTTGGGTGTTTCTTGCCCTTTCATGGGGCACAGCCCAGCCAGGGGATGGCCTCCAGAGTGGCCTGGGCAGGATGGGCCCAGTGGGCCCAGTGCTGTCTCCAACCAGGTTCTGCAGTCCCTTCAAGCCTGTTATCACTGTTGGATAAGCCTTTCTCCCGCCTCTTCCAGGCCATGGCTGTGGCAGCTGACGTTCCTCCTGGCCGTGTTGGCCATCCTGCCTGGGCTGACCCCAGATCTCCAGGCTGATGTGGCCATGTGAGGGGTTTCTGCCACAGGAGGTTGAGCAGAGGGCCCTGGAAAAAGCTCTCCTCCACTCTCTGTTTTACTGGTTCTTTCGGGCTGCTGTGCTCCTTGAATTCTGCAGGCAAAAGCAGCTTGGCTCCAGCAGCTGCCTTGATCAGGACAACTGCAGCACTAAAGAGGATGAGGATGAAGACCTCAGTGGAGCACAAAATGCTGCCAGGTCTTTGCCTTGGCCCACCCTATTTCCAGTGCAGGAACTGCCTGACCTGAGCAGGAATCTGAAGCAGCTGCTGGGTGACTTTTTGATCAACCAAGACTGTTCAGAGCACTCTCATGCCAAAGATTTCCCCACACACTGGCATGAATGGCAGCTCTGAATCCTGGAGTGTTCACAACAGTTGAATCTTCTACCAGCTGCTCGTGTTCCTGCAGCCACCCCCTGGTCACCCTTCTACCCTGGAGCAGGACACCGTGGGGCAGCACCCAGAGGGGTGCTCTGACATCCGTGTGGTGCTGGAGGGCTCCATGGAGCATCTGATGGGATGAGTTTTTCCTGGTGTTTTCCCCACTGCTGGGACAATGAGCTGCCTCAAGATCAGAGCTCACTGCTCCTAGAAACCCTCTGCACAGGCTGCTACTTACACCTGGAGCAAATCTCCAGCTGGGTGCACAGCTGGCTGTTTTCAGCCTGGCTGTGTTTGCCTCAGTGGTGTCTGATGCTGCTGCCCTGCTCCTGTAAGGTCCTGTTGAGCAGTCCCTCTGAGGAGCAGAGCTGCTCTGGGATGGTTTGGGCAGCCCCTCCGAGGACCAGAGCTGCTCTGGGATGGTTTGGGCAGCCCCTCTGAGGAGCAGAGCTGCTCTGGGATGGTTTGGATAGCCTCTTCGAGGAGCAGAGCTACTCTGGGATGGTTTGGGCAGCCTCTCTGAGGAGCAGAGCTACTCTGGGATGGTTTGGGCAGCCTCTCTGAGGAGCAGAGCTGCTCTGGGATGGTTTGGGCAGCCCCTCTGAGGAGCAGAGCTGCTCTGGGATGGTTTGGGCAGCCCCTCTGAGGACCAGAGCTGCTCTGGGATGGTTTGGGCAGTCCCTCCGAGGACCAGAGCTTCTCTGGGATGGTTTGGGCAGCCTCTCCGAGGAGCAGAGCTGCTCTGGGATGGTTTGGGCAGCCCCTCCGAGGACCAGAGCTGCTCTGGGATGGTTTGGGCAGCCCCTCTGAGGAGCAGAGCTGCTCTGGGATGGTTTGGATAGCCTCTTCGAGGAGCAGAGCTACTCTGGGATGGTTTGGGCAGCCTCTCTGAGGAGCAGAGCTACTCTGGGATGGTTTGGGCAGCCTCTCTGAGGAGCAGAGCTGCTCTGGGATGGTTTGGGCAGCCCCTCTGAGGAGCAGAGCTGCTCTGGGATGGTTTGGGCAGCCCCTCTGAGGACCAGAGCTGCTCTGGGATGGTTTGGGCAGTCCCTCCGAGGACCAGAGCTGCTCTGGGATGGTTTGGGCAGCCCCTCTGAGGAGCAGAGCTGCTCTGGGATGGTTTGGGTAGCCCCTCCGAGGAGCAGAGCTGCTCTGGGATGGTTTGAACAGCCCCTCTGAGGAGCAGAGCTGCTCTGGGATGGTTTGGATAGCCTCTCCGAGGAGCAGAGCTGCTCTGGGATGGTTTGGGCAGCCCCTCTGAGGAGCAGAGCTGCTCTGGGATGGTTTGGGCAGCCCCTCTGAGGAGTAGAGCTGGTCTGGGATGGTTTGGGCAGCCTCTCCGAGGAGCAGAGCTGCTCTGGGGTGGTTTGGGCAGTGCAGGAAGGCAGCAGAGGCAGATGCCTGATCCTAGGGTAGGCAGTAGCCAGCTTTCCCAGGGTGCTGGTTTAACTGGGGGAGAGTTAAGACTGGGAAGAGCTTAGGCTCATGTGAGGTTATATTTTCGCTTGGCACCTAAAACTTGAAAATAGAGAGAGATGTCATTGCTGAGCTGTGCTTGTACAGTGTCAGGTAGCTGGTATTACCTCCAGGCTCATCCACATCAGTGTCCCAGGAGTGACGGGACCTGCCACCACACTGGGGCTGAGGGACGATGGAAAAGCTGAGGGGACTTGGGGGGCTGAAAGGGACGCACTACATACAGCACTAGGGGTGAGAAGAGGAGAAAACCACATGTGCTGTAGCATGAAGCCGTTATAAAACAACAGCTCAGGCAGCTTTGGAATGAAAGTAGAAAATACACATTAAGCCAATCAGAAAGAAATTTGGTCAACAAGAATGAAAACAAGTTGCTGGGGCTGTGTCTGGGCTGTCTGATGATCCCTGGTCTGGTGTGCTGGTTTTCCACTGTGCCAAGGCATGGTCAGAAGTGGCACAAAGTGTTCACATGAATCACAGCCTCCTCCATGCCTGTGTGAGCCACGCTGATCAACACCACCTGAATATTTGGCCCAGGGGTTGTGTTTTTTGGGGATGAGTGATCAGGTTTCAGAGCACTCTGTGGAAATGAATTTTTGAGGGTGTTGCTTTGGTCCCTTGCAATGTGAAATGATGCAGGTTGCTTTTTTTTTTTTTTTTTTTTCTCTCGTCTCTCTCGCTTTTAACACAACAAGAATTTTTGCCTTTGGGGACCTGCTTTAATTAACAGCATTCTCTGGTTGCACATCAAGGAGCTGGGGAATGAAAATTACTTAAAATCTGGGCTTTTGGACCCTAGGAGTTTCTCCATCCTACTAAAAAAGCAGGATATGAAAGTTATTTTTCTTCCTTCTACCAATAAAATATTTAGATTGATTCAGCTAAATCTGTGGTTTTGTTTTGAAAAGAGCATTAACAAGTGTTTGAAAACCACCTTGAGTACTGTGAGCAGTCACTTTGAGTCCTCTGTCCACTTCTGGACCATCACTTGAAGAAAGACATTGAGGGGCTGGAGCATGTCCAGAGATGGACATGGAGCTGGAGATGGGTCTGGGACAAAAATCCTGTGAAGAGGAGCTGGGGTTGTTGAGCTTGGAGAAAGTCTCAGTGGACATTATTCTATTAAAACTGCTCTAGAAAATGGGCAAGCACGAAGAACTTTTTCCTGTCTTTCTCCTGCCATTTTTCAAAAATTCACAATTCTGGAACATTCAGGAGTCTCTGCTTTTCTGTGGCTGCTGAGAGCAAGAGTAGGATGGCAGAAGGACTCAGTTTAGTGTTTCTTTGTAGCACATTGAGTGAAACTGGGTGTCACAACTCTCTTTGGCAATGTAATGTTAACTGTAGTAATTTCATGTTCACTTTTGTAAGCCCAAGGTTTTTTATTATTTGAAATAAGATGATTTATGGGTTGACACCCCATCCCTGCAAGTGTCCAAGGCCAGGCTGGATGGGGCTTGGATCCAACCTGGGATAGTGGAAGATGTCCCTGCCCATGGAAAGGGGTAGGAACTGATAGGTTTTTAGGTCCCTCTCAACCCAAACTATTCCATGATCCCATTTTTCTTCAGGACTGAATGATTTCCTTACCCTTCCTTGCCCTTTTCCCAGCTTTAGACCCTGTTGGTGCCCAATCAGAAGGGTCTCATTGAGGAATCCAGCAAGTTGTGAAGCTCTCTGGGCTGCCCACTCCTCTCCCTCTGAAAACTTGAGGCAGGTCCTACCCAACAATGTTCTTCCATGAATTTGCTAGAGGAGGGATCGTAATTTTCACAAACATGACTGAGGATATTTGACCAAATTTAAGAAACAGATTTCCTTTCAACGTTATCTTTAAAGCTCTCTTCAAGATACTTAATATCTTGATTTTTTTTTCTTCCTATTCTCTGTTAGATGACTTCTTATGCTGACACTGTTTTTAACATTCTGAGCCTTCAAAAGCTGGACTTTGATAATAATAAGAACTTTTCATTCTTTCCTGGGCAGAAGGAATTTTGCTTGATTAAGAACAAGAGCATAAGGAAAATTCCTTCAGGCTCCAAATTCCATGAATATCTCTATTTTCCATGCTTTTTTTTTTTTTTTTTATAACTCACAAACATTATTGCAAGCTTGTCAGAGGAAATGGGTCATGGCAGTGTATAAGTAGCTTAAAACACGCAGCAATCATGTCACTGATACTGAGGTGCTGAGAAAAGCCATCAAAGTAATATTTCCAGGATATTTTTAAGTGGTCACACTTCTAATTTGCACACTACAGGCATAAATCCTTTGAAACTAGGAGGAATGTCTTGCTTTTTTTTTTTCCATACTGTGCAAGCAATTGAAGTTCCTTTATCTAAAAGTGAGAAATAAAAGCCTTACTTTACCAGGGGCATTTTTGTGTAATTCCAAGAAGCCAGGAGCTCATTGTATCACAAGACTTGTCCAGAAATCACAGAAATATTTAGACTTGTGCCATGCACAGCCTGAAAGGCCAGGACCTGAGTCCTTTACATGTCTCCTTGGGGACAACCAATGCATGAAACCCCTCTGCAAATCACTTACCTGCTCACAGAGATTTAGAGTCTCCAGAGAATCATTTGTGCAGTTTTTCTCCCAGTATGATGCAAAATCCAATGGATCTATGACTAAAAATGCTCACAAATATAAAATTGCTGCATCTCAAGGCAAATGTATTCTTTCCTCCAAATAATGAGTAATTGCAGTCTTTTAAAATTTGAATTAATCTAATCTTAATCTATTTTTTTTTAATTACTCCTTTCTTGTTAGTATATGGCTGCAGACAAAAGTAGTCACCACCAGCCAGAGGGATGAGGAGGAATAACCTCTTTTATTTTGGCCATCTGCCTTTTCAAAAATTATGGGGTGATTCTGCAATATTCTGAGAACTGGACAGCCTGGACTTTTGATTACTTTGAGACCTCTGGCCTGAAACATTCACCTGAACAATTAACGTGCTGAAACTTATCAACCTGTGTGTCTACAGATACATGTGGTACACAAACACACTCTTCCAAAAAATTCAGAAATAGCTGCAGGTTGGGTAGAGATTGAAGAACTGGCTTGGATTTAATTGTTGTCAGGGGCCAGGATTGAGGGGCAGTTCTGGAGCATCCCTGCTTGCAGCCAGGCTGGGAGAGCTGGGGGTGCTCACCTGGAGAAGAGAAGGCTCCAGGGAGAGCTCAGAGCCTCTTCCAGGGCCTAAAGGGGCTCCAGGAGAGCTGGAGAGGGACCTGGGGACAAGAGATGGAGGGACAGGACACAGGGAATGGCTTCCTACTGCCAGAGTGCAGGGATGGATGGGATATTGGGCAGGAATTGTTCTGTGTGAGGGTGGGCAGGCCCTGGCACAGGGTGCTCAGAGAAGCTGTGGCTGCCCCTGGATCCCTGGAAGTGTCTAAGGCTGGGTTGGAAGGGGCTTGGAGCACCCTGGGACAGTGGAAGGTGTCCCTGCCCATGGCAGGGACTTGGAACAAGAGGCTCTTTGATGTGTCTTCCATCCCAAATCATCCTATGATTCTAGAAATCACAAGTCTGACAAGCAGAAGATGTTCCTCCTCATTGTTCAAAAGACTGAGCTCTTTTTTAACACTGGTTGCTTCATATAATTTGTGCTGCCAGGTGGATCACAAACATCCAACAGTCAGTCACGTGTTCTCCTGTCACCTGAGGAGAGTCCCTGGAAACTGAACAGGACATCCCACAGCCAATCTGCACCTCAGGGCAGCTCCTGCATGAATGAGGTTTCTAACAAGGACAAAAGATTATTATTCCAAGCTGAAAATCTCTTTTCTTAGCTCAGTTTCCTTTCAAACCTCTCTGAAAATGACGGCTTGATTCTTTTACCATCACCAGTTATCATAGCTGCCATCCCAACCAGCCTATCCCAACTCCACCTCCAAAATGTTGGAGGAGTTTTGCCAAACTTGTTGATGCTCTTTCAGTATTAAGCATGAAATTACACCCTTTTCCCCCCATTTTATTTTCCCAAAAACTACATAATGGATATTTGCAGATCCTTAAATTGTTTCAAAGAAAAAAATAAGCTTCTTATATTCCACCAACCCATATATTTTTGAGCATAAGATAAACCTGAATTTCATTCCAAGATACTTACAAATTGATTTCCCAGTTTTTCCCCATATTTTACTCTTACTTGATGGTGATCTGTCCTTCTCCAAATGCAGGTAACATCACTGGCTTGTCTCAAGAACCAGCCAATTATTGATCTTTGGTGTTTGGCCATCTCAGTGACACTCTAAGACTTGCTAAACATTGTTCTGCACAAAACCAGATCAGATTAGAAGAGCAAGAATTCCAATCTCAGTTTAGTTTGATCAGGTAAAAAAATTTCTTAAGTTTGTTTTGTTTGTTTGGGATTTTAATTTTTTTAATCCAATATTGCAGTACCTTGGTGTTTAGGCAGTTTAATAATAATTTAAAATTCAGTGTAAATACATGCAATTTCTTGAAAATGTTAGCAGGGATGCAACTCTTTCTGCCCTGCCACTCAGATATCCCACAGTGACAGATTGCCTAAGAAAATAGAATAGTTACATACCTGGAAGCAGTTTTTCTCCTTCCAGGTAGTACAGAAGCTGAATGCCACATTTGACTCCCTCTCCCTGTATTTCAGTCCTTTATTGTTCTGGGCGTCAATTAATAAGAAATTGGTGAATAAACCAGAGCTGGTCCTGTCTTTATGGCTCTAGGGTCTTGTGTATACATATCAGGACCATATATTTTCATTTGCAGAGAGTTTTAGATAAATAAATCTTTCTACAGCACAATCAAATGATCACCAGTGATCCATACCAGTCCAGTATCTCAAATGGAAAGAAAAAACAACCACATAATTCTTTCTCCATTAGAAGCAGTCAGAATTTCACATTTTCCTTAACATTTGGTTTGAGCCAGGTGCAATTTGAAAGAACACCTGAAATCCTGCACTCTGCAGTGCAAATCAATTGTAATACCTGATAACACAGTTTGGATGTTGATATTTTTACATCTTCCTCACTTGTAATCTGTAGAGGAGCAAGTTTGTCATCAATTAATCTTTTGTATAAACTTAATACCTTGCATGAGTAAAACAAGATGTGAGTCAAAGCAGGCAGTGGTTCTGGGGATGATGTTCATTACAGTTATCCTGCCTTTAGCAGCTTTGACAACTCTTGCAGAAATGTTTGATGTTCCACTTTAGAACTTGAGCAATTTCTGGTTATTTATCAAATGAGATTCTGGGGCGGGGGGGGAAGGGAAAGAAAAAGAATAGCAAATTTTCTAGCTCAGAGCTTGAGTTCTTGATGAAAATCTCACTGCTTCCTAAAGGTTGAAAAGGATCTTCAAGGACTCACATCATGATAAGAACAAGAAATTCTTTAAGAATAATGCAGTTTTCTGAAAAAAATAACTAAAATCCAAGCAGAATCTGAAGAATCTAAGATTTTCTGCAGGGAGAGTTTTCCAATTAATGCTAACATTAGTCCAGCTCCAGTTGTTGGATCATTCTCTCATGTCAAACAATATTTATTTCAGAAATGGGTTGCCCCCTCCTCTACGTATGACTCATTTTTCATTGATTCCACCATTTCCACTTCCAAATCTGGAGTCCTGCATGCCCCATCCTTAATTCTTGTATGGATGAGTGGTTTAGTGATTTTTCATGATGTATATATTTTTAAAAGCCTTTATTTAAAGAACTTCAGCGTTGTTCAATTACAATGTGTGTTGTAACCAACCTACATCTGTAAATGCAGGTACATCTGGAATTTCCATTAAGAGCAGATGTCCTTGGTGCAACCAAGTACCTAAGAATCCTGAAGAGAAAAAAAAAAAAGAATTTTGGACAAAATTATTATAAAATAGGATTATTTTAACTCACGTCCTTTCTCCCTATTACACCTACCTGCTCTATACTGTGCTCTCATTCTTCTTTTAAGTACAAAATCTCATTTTCACCTTATAATTTTCAGTAAGATCCCTCTCCCTTGCAGAATAGCACAACCTCGTTGGGATACCACCATGTTTTCTGTACTTTTGAACCATTTTGAAGGTAAGAAAACATAAAAAGCAGATGAGAAATGGCACGTTTAGCTTTAAGGAAAAGTGGTGAATTCCCCCTATGAAAAGTGGATGCTTTTATGGAAGGTAAATTTCAGCCTAAAGCCAGGCAGGAAATAATGGGTGAAATTATCTGGGAAATCCTGTACCAGAGATCAAGCAGGAAGATAAATCTGCTCCCATCTCCTTCCTCTCTGGCTTGTACCTATGAATCCCAATGGTGGGAATCACCATCTGTGTCATCTTCATCACGTGTTCACTGCTCTGAAAATATTTGCAGCAGCAGCCCAGCTTTGTTTCACTGCTCCTCTGCAGATTTCACACACAAATGTGTCACTTCCTGTGTTGTTTGTGGCATCTGAGGTCACTGGAATGACAGAAATAACCACTTTCTTATATATTTGTAGAACCCTCTGGAAAGCTGTGGGATTTTTGGCCTGATGGCTCCTAAGTCGTGCTGAAATCAGATTTTGGGGTAGGAGCAGAGTTATCCTAAACTGCTGGAGGGACTTGATGAGAACTTATCCCAAATTTCCAGGGGTGGCATGAAAGAAAAAAGCCTCAACTTTCACTTTTGTTGCATCAGTGCTGTGCTTCATCAAGGGCACTGTGTGACCTTTCCTTTTGGCAGCACTGCAAAGTATCCCCAGAGAGCTGCACCCAAAAAGCTCCAGCATTTTATTCCATGTGCACAGAAGTGGAGTGTTCTTGTCTGGGGGCTGGTACAATTAATTAAGCTAAAGGAAATTTGGTTTGGATGTTTGGTTCATTGGTTTTTCACAGCTGAAGTGAAGGATAAAATCAACTTCTTTATGATTTGTTAGAGGGGAAAAAAATCCTTCTTTCTCTTTTTATTAAATTAAACTTCCACACCAGCTGAATTAAGTAATGGGCTGTTTCCATGTGCTCCTTTATCCCCACTCTTTCATGCTTATACACCAAAGAAAGCTCTTTACAGATGGAAAAAAAATTGAGATAAATATCACAGTCATTTTCCAATAACAATTCCCTTTTCCCCATGTGGCAGCTTTTCTTCAGAAGGCATCTGCTCACCAAAAATAAACAGGAGGATATTAAATATATTTTTTTCCTGTAAGTCATATGAGACCTGATCATCTACTAAAATTGAAACTTGTCTGGAGATATTCAAGCAAAATTGAAAGTCTTACCAGAAAACAAGCAGAAAGAAGGCATTTCTTTTCCTGAATTCAGAAACTGTTTGACAAGAACTACCTGCCTTAAGTTCTTATATTCACAGAAAATGCACTGGTTTCTCTCCCAGGGTCTCTCTTTCTCTCCTGGCCTTCAAATTTATTTGGTTTTATTGAAGTGATAGAGCCTGAGGAAGCAGAGCTGCTGAAGGTGCCATGAGCATGTGATTGAGTGGCAAACACAGAATATTAAATATTGGTGGTCTGAATAACACCTTTATATAGATGGATATGGAAAAAAAATCCACTTTTATTATATATTTCTATATCCAATATATATATCATGAAAAGATGTTTTACCCTCAACCATCATGCACATTTGAGATCTGGATTGTCCTCCTCATCCTGTGTTATGTATAAATAACTTGTCTGATATCATGGCACAGATTAATCTCAATTTTAGGCAAATATGTCTAAATATACAGTCAAATACAGGCAATTTGGGGTTTAGGTAGTCTGGGAATGCCTTGGAAAAGCCTTTCCCTTCCATCTGTTAAGGTAATTGCAGCTCGTGTAATTGTAGATTCCAGGTTCACATTCAGTTTGTGAACCAAGTTTACGAGAAAAAGAATCTTAAAATGTAGAAAGTAATAATTTTTGTAATAAATATTTTTTTTAATAAATGATAATAAGAAAACATGTCATAAGGCAAATAGCTTCATGCTTCACATTTAAATTTCATATCTGCAAAAAAGCATTGCTGAAATGATGGTATTTAGTTATTGAAATTCAGGCTTGCTACTCCTGCACCATCCAAAAGTATGAAAAATTACTGTGTTATCTAATGAAATATGCATTTCTGAGCTTTGCTAATGTTGCAAGAATTGATAATTTTGTTAAAGTGTTAACTGTTTCTTTGCTTTTAGGTATTTGGGGGTTGCAGCTGATGGATACTTTGCTGTCCTCAAGCTACCTCCAGGGGCAAATGCTAAAAGTGTTTCATTTGTATGTAAGACCAAAATATGTTTTTTATCTGGACTCTTCAACCCTCATAAAACCAAAGAATTCATCCCCAAACAGGATTGTACAACCCGGGGTGACAGATCCTACACTGCTTCAACAAGGAATTTTATTTGCATTAATTAAATCCTGTTGTGCAATTAAAAAACATAAGCCAAGAAAAGCTTTGCATTTCCTCAGCAGTCTACCTAAAGAGCTCGCAGTTTCTTCATCAAATAACATCCAATAATTTTAGATGCTGTTATTTAGTAGACTGCCTTCAATCTTACAATTAACACCAATTAACAGCACCAAACTCAATTCAAAATCAACAGAAAAACCAGCAGGTTAGTCATGCAGACACTTCTTTCTAAGACATATTAAGATTTCATGGCTGGAAACTGAATCTAGCAAAATCCAGGCCTATAATTAAGCCTGAATATTTCTTACAGTTGTTTCAATTAACCATAGGAACATTTTAGTAAGGACTGCGTGAAATTTGTTGTCACTTGAAGTCTTTAATTGAATCTTGTGGCTCCAAGTAAATCACACGCTGTGGGTTTGTTGAAGGGAGACATAGAATAAAGGACTACAGTTTGTGTTATTTAAATAACAGATGGGATAATTGCATTTTATATTCTGTGAAACATGCCAGCAAAAAAGTTCAAATATAATTGGATTAATTGATGTAATAAATCAATACTGAAAACTTGCTAAGATGACAGATTGCTTCCTCTTTAGTCTGAGGGCAAAACAAACCCCAGCCTGTGTCAAACATATTTCCAGGGCAGCAGAGATCATGAAAGTGAGCACATACCTACATCTCTTCAATGTGGGTGCTATTCCACAACCCCTAACTACTCACTGTGTCAGAAATCTGTTAAAAGTAACGGGAACTGTTCTTTATCTCATCTAATACCATCAAAAAAACCCCACCAAAAACCCCAAGTGATTTGCTGAAATTTCTCCCAGTTGGTTCTGAAATAGCAGAGCAGTTTGCAAAGACAGGACTATGTCGAGCCACTGTAAATACCTGTGACCCAGCAGCTCCTGAAAACGTGAGCTCTAATTAATTTCTGTCATTCATTAGCTCCCTCTGTCACCAGTCATCCCTGATGTGAAGGTTTGTGGCCCTATAAACCACTGCCCACCTTTGCTGACCATTCTTTCATGAGATCAATCAGAAGGTAACCATGGCAATCCTTTTATTTTTCATCTGACCCTGCCAAAATTCAAAGGTCTTCCTACTCTATAATTTTCCTGATCATAGACAGACCACAGAACATTACCTTCATTTTGTGACCATTTTAAAATAGAAATTGCCAATAATCTTGTGGATTGGTACTGTTTCATTCAAGTAGATCTTCCCCTGATTGCTATCAGAGGATTTTATTCCAGGGTCATTGTCCCACAGTACATTTGGGTTAAGCTATTCCATCTGGTCTTTGTGGAATGCAAACTACCCACATTAGGTCACTAAGGAGTTACAAAAATTATTTTGCAAACATTAAAATGTTTTTTTTTTAATCAAATACAGTAGATTTCCTGAGAGAAGGTAAACAAGGAATGGTATTGGGAAGAAATTGAAGTGTTCCACAGCTGATCTCATCTCACAAAGTGATTCATTATCAAACTCACTGAAGAACACTTCATTTCGTGCCAGGTAGCTGCAAACAAGGGCACTGTGCAAAGAGCTTTTCCAAATTAATAGAAGTATATTAATAAAAATGTTTTAATAGATCCTTTGAAATGTCATCAACAGCACTTGGGAAAGAGGGAAAGAGGCTTTAGTAGGAACCTGCTCTGAAAGACACAGAACAGAAGAGTGATGGTGATGCTCAGGTCTCTGAGATGCTCCATAACACACTCAGGAACCATTTGGGGGTGACAAAAAAGTCTGGAGCTTTTGTGGTGCTGGAATAAAATCCCATCTCCTGCATTTACAGCATTCCCAAGTGACAGACTGCAAGCCTGTGGCTTTTGCAGAAGCAGCAGCAAATCTGGAGAGAATGGTATTGCCAGACATTTCTTTCACTTTTTCTGCCAGTTAAGGCAAAATGGGTCTCATGGAGCATGAGCACATTCTCCCAAGGAATTGCAAGAGCTGGCTTGAGAAGACAAACCCTCCCTGGTGGATGGAAAACCATCCTTCCTGCCCAAGCAGCACCAGAAAATCATTTTACCCTGAAATAATTGGAGTTTTCCATGGCTGCCAAGCTTGTTAGATCAATGCAGACAATCTGTGTGGTGATGGTTCCTCATGGAGAGAACTGTAGGAGCCTTCACACACACAATATCCAAGCCCTTCAACCTTTGATGTGTCCCCAAGGCCTGGTTTTCTTCAGTAAATTGATTTGACTGTCACAGGAAGAAAGGTAGAATAAAAATTAAAGTGAAAAGAAGTGACAGCTCATTCACTGCTACCTGGCTTGTAGAATTAATATGATGTGAGGCTGGTTTGATGAGAATTAACATTTTAAGGGAAAAGAGTATTTTAATGAAATGGGAGCATCTGCTTCTCTGTTACTTTGGATGTGTGAGGTTAAAAAATATGAAGTACAGACAGCAGAAGATGGCTTACCCTGACTTGTTTTCTGGGGGATTTTTTGGCCGTTGAAGATATAACAGAGCAACAGAAGATATGACAAACACAAACAGTGGAGAAGAACAAACCATATTTGCATGTAGTGCTCATTTGCTTGGCAAACCACATGGTCATTTTCTGAAGACTTAACATGACAGAGCCCCAAGATGGGGAACACTGATTAGTAAAAAGCACTGAGTGAATAAAAAGTGCTAATATCTGGCCAAACACAGCTAAAATCCTTAGGTAGCTCCATAGGTGCTTTGTTGCTTTATAATTGTGAATAACTCTGGATTCTGCAAGGTCAAATATTGTAAACTTGTGCTGCAAACACCTGCTCATCCCCAGCCTGGACTGATCCTGGGGGTTGCCCCAGGTGTCGTAGCCATGCCCTGCAGGATATTTGCCACCAGATCTGGGCTTACATGGGAGCTCTTTGGCTCAGCTAATTAGGTTGACTCAGTTGACTCAATGATCTCAGAGGTGTTTTCCAGCCTTGATGATTCTGTGATCTCAGAAACATTGAGGCTCAGCATTTTTTCCTGAAGGGAATCAGAGAAAATCACCCCTGGCTGGGTATCACACACATCCTTGGGCCTGCATCTCTTGGGGCAGGCTGAAAATTGTGCAGATCCAATCCGCACAGGCTGAAATTCAGGTGTTTCACAGTGCAGCAGTGGGAAGAAAGAGCCAGGCACGATTTTACACCTGGCAGCACCACCACGCACTAGTTCAGCACCAGCTGTGCTGTAAACAACACTGGAGCTCCCAACACAGCTCCCAACAGCTTTATGGGCTTCTTGTGGGTTACTCTGATTTTTCAACCGATTAATCTGATCTGATCACTGCTGAAATGCGTTCAGAGTGAAGATGCCTGGTTGTAAGACAAAAACAAAGAAAAAACAAGTGAGAGAATTGTGGTTTTACACAAGATGACACCAGTTACCCACCTTCCCTCAGTGGGGGCAGCACCAATTTTGTTGTTGCTCATCCTTAAGCTTTGCACTTTAAACATCCAGAATTTTAGGGTTTTGCCAGTTTTATCATTCTTGTGTTCACTGCAGGCAGCTGCTTCCTCCCCATGGTGTTCTTCCAGACAGGCTTTTCAGCTGGAGCAGGATGAGTTTGACCACCCTTAACTGCAGCAAAGTTCCAGCTTGGGAAAAAAATGTGTGTTGGAATGGGCTGGTGAGGATTAATTTAAAAATTCTTATCTATTTAAAGCTCACTGCTTGAGGCAGGCACCTGTGGACAGCAAGGGCTACTAGAAAGGGCCTGGGACCACTGTCTGAGGGCTCCTTGCAGGAAGAAAAACAAATCTTTCAGTCTGGGGACTGCCCTGGTCCCTGCTGGGAGAGAAGGCAGAAGAATCTCTCCTTTAAAACAAAACACAAGGGTCTGCCTGTGGTGTGTGCTGGAGGAAAACCCGCTTCTTTTATCAGAGGGATTCCTCTGTGTGAGCTGAAACCAATCAGAAACCCCTGGAATCACCCAAAAAGGCCAAAAGAATTGCAGTAATTTCAGGTTTATTTTTACGGGAAGAAAAAAAGGAAAGATAAAGCAAAGGTGGTGGCAGAAGGACCTGGGGATATTAACTCGTACCTTCAGAGGTCACCCCATCACCGCACTGCTGAAATTAAAATATCTGCCCAAATTAACTTTTGACTTGGCAGAGGGTGTAATTGAGGTAGATTTAAGTGACAGGGGGTGGAGTGACCTTACTTGGAACTGCAAAGCACTGGTGAAATGTGGCAGCTCAGAACTGCAGCCCCCGTGCTGGACAGTTTGTACAGCTGTGTGCCTGTGATGGGAGAGCTGGGCCAGAACTGGGCCAGGAGATGGGAAATATTCCAGAGGTCAGCAGTGCTCACCCTCTCAGATACAAAAAAGGAGTGTTAGTGCTGGCAGTAAAGCAGTCATATTTTCACAAGTGCATGGGATAAATTAGATTATTTTTGAAAATAATTTGGTTTCTGTAAAGAATCTGAAAGTTATTTATAAAGCCTCTAGAACCGTCTGATTTTTCATTTTTGATACCCTTAAAGCTAGAATCGTTGTGTGTGGCCGCCAGAGATGAGTAAGTCAATCTTTTGGTCCCAAGGTAGGATCAGGTATATTTTTGACCTTATCAGGTATTTTGTCCAACCTGTTTCCAAAACACTCCATTAATAGAGTATGAGCAACGTCCCAGACAATTAATTTCAACACTTCACTACCTCTGCTTTTAGAAACTTCTTCTAATTTTTAATTTTTTTTTTTTTATTGTTGTTGCAGTTTATGTGTCTCACTTCTTTTTCTGCATACCACAAATATGGAACACAAGATCTCTCCTTGTTTTTGCTGGAACAATTTCCATATATGAAAATATATGGAATATATACCCGTGTATGAAGTGGCGATGTCAGCTGTGTATCTCTCCTCTGTAACACATTGCAGAAAGCTTCTGATGGCCCAGGAGTAGGAAAATAATTGTTTTGTTGTGCAGCACTAGGTGGAAATTGCAAGGAATCTGTTCCCTAGAGTGATTATAGTTTTTTTTTTTTAATTGCAGTGAGATTTATGAGTGTGTTTGAATGTGAAGCTGGATAAAGGTGATATAATGAGGCAGCTAAACCACTCTCCCAATACCCACTGAGGTGCAAGAAGGGAAAAATAAAAGGCAGAGATGATGTTTAACAGCTCGTAAGCAGCACCTTTATCCTCATGTGCCCTGTCAGGAGCCAGGTCCTGACACTTTGAGGTCAAGGTCAGCAGTAGCTGAGCTGCTGAACCTACAGACTGAAACAAGCTGCTCTGTTGGGAATTTATTTTGTTCCTCTAAGGCCAGACAAGCTGGTGACAGGGCAGGAATTGCTGCTGGTGATCATTAGATGGCAGCCTTCCTTTAGGTTAGGGAGGGAAGGCTCTGAATTTGCTACAGTCCCTCCAACCCACAGGAAAAAAAAAAGTAAAGCTAGATTCTTCCCACCTGTTGTCATTGGCAAGTTTTCCTATTAGTTGCCAAGTCGACCCACCACCCACACTGAGTTCACCTCAGCTACCCAAACCTTCCCTGCCAGAGCAATCCAAACCCTTTCCCAGCTCCAGCTCATGCCTGACTCACGGAGATGCTGAGCAGTGAAAAGTGAGCACGTTCCTCCCTCCACAGACACCTCCACATCAGCCAGGGCTGGAGGGATTCATGCTCAGAGACCCAATCCATGCACCTGATATCCTGAGGGATCCTGAGGGGTATCAGGTGGTTTGGCAGGACTGACAGAGGATTTGGGAATAGGAGAGAGCCCTGGATTGTGCTGCAACATTCAGTGTCATATTCATGGAACATAAAATCATCTTTGTGACCTTGGCATGATGCCTTTTATTTTCTCATCAAACTAGTGGTTTCAGGCCACAATTTTTTTTTTTACTTTACACTTAATAAATGCCTTTAGGGTGCCCATGCTGGTGGATTCTTTTAAAATTCTTTTTTAATGATTAAAAAAATCCCTTTTCATCAGCAGAAAATTTAAGCTGTATAGGAAGTTCTTTTAATTGATTTTGGCATTCATTGTGAATTGAATTGACAGCTTAGCCAGGTCATGATTTTTAGTGCCAAATTGGAGGGATTTTAGGGGATGTCCCTTCTATTTTCTTGCTTTGAAAGACAAGCTGTTACCTTGCAAATCAGCTTTAATATTCTTCCAGATTTGAGTGAAGAGAACTTGCTTAATAGGACCAGCACGAAATAAAACAATCTCCACACTCCATGAACCAATGAGGCTTTGCTCGAGACACAGAGAAATTGTGTAATAAATTGCTATGGAACACCTAAAATACTCCTCCAGCTTCATGGCACTCAGAAATGAAGCAGAATTAATGGTATCTGAGTTGAGGAATCCATGCTTATTAAAAACCCAACTGGTGTGTTTGCTAAATTCATCAGTGCACCTGATAGCATGTTAAAACCAATAAAGCTGCTGACATTTACTGGCAGAAAATGTAATAAAATGCAGCATTTTGGTAACTTGAAGTTTAGCAATTCTCAAATTGATGCTCCTGCCACGGTAAATTGCGCAGAATCATTTAATTTCTCCGAGCACCTGCTCTGCAGTTTACTTGCAGACATTTTGCCACTGGAAGTGGAGCTCTCATTCATCCCTGTTCCCAGTGGTGCCAGTGTGAACCCTCCAGCTCATGAGGATGAAAAGAAAAGGGAAGCTGGCTGAGCCACCCACGCCTCTGCCACTGTTACTGCTTTTATTATGTTTGCACTTCAGTGCTGGAACCCTGGATGATGAGAATTTTAAACTTTCTGTGCTGAAAGGCACAGACCCACGACCTGAAGCTGTGGAGAAGGCTTCCAAAATGGAATGCTAGAACTGGGATTGTGGGCGTGGAGTTTGGATAGAAGTAATATCACAGGGTGAAAAACTTTGAACTCTAAGTTTTAGAATATAGTAATTTCTATAAAGCTAAGATGGAGGTTTTAGGGCGGAGGCTGGTCCTTCTTCTTGACCGTCTTCTCCATGGGTTCGGGTCGTATTTTGTAATTGGACAGAAAAGTTCACACTGTGGCCCACGAGTGGTTGGTTATTGGGTTAAAAGTAAAAATTATTTAGGCATCATTTCTTAATTTGACAGTTTAGCCTTAAAAGACCTTGTAAAGAAAGATAGTGAGCCATTTTGTAGTTTGTTAGTAGAATGCTCTAGAACTAATGACTTGTAAGACTGTAAGAATTAATAAGAAATAATAAGAAATAATAAACATCTGATCCCACACACGAAATATTGTCTCAAGCGTTTCAATCTTGACCTTGGCAGAGGCAGAAAAGAAGGCAAGAACCAACTCAAAGGTCCCTGTTGTGCATGGCATGGCACTGAGAGGAGCACAGGGCTTATAATTTAAGTAGAAATGTTTCAGTCAGGGTGGAAGGGGAGTTATAACACACAGCAGCTGATTTGCTCTCATTCCTGCCTGACACTGTTTTAGAGAAGTTTTTTTTTGACTGTGTGGACAAGCAGAAGGTGAGAAACAACAGGAGGCTAAAGGATCAGGTAGACTAAAAGGGAAGGAGGGAAGTACAGGGAGAAGGGAGGATTGTGGAAGGAAGGGAAGAAACAAGGAAAAAGCAGAAAAATTGCATGCTACAGACAGCTCCTTGCATCCAGAGGTCTCCGCTCAGATGGATTCAAAAACATTAGCAATTTCTCCAAGGTGCCTTATTTGCTTTGCATTTGCAATAGTACATAGATGGAGATGGAGACCAAAAATATCAATCTTTAGAATTTCTTCTTTGCCTCCACTGAGGATGAACCAGTTCTGGAGGGACTGGTCCACCAGATACAGGTGCCTCAGATGAATATCTAAATTTAGATGGGATTGATCCAGGTTTTGCTGTTTCCAAAGGATGTGTGGTTTGGCTGGAGATTTCCCCAACATCATCCCACACCCACTGAGTTTTTGGGAAGAGGGTTGACCTAAACCAAACACTTTACAACTTTATTTTTCCCATAAGTCTTTGCTGTGCTTGCTGCTATTTCTGCCAGTTGGAGAATTTGGAATTTTCTTTCTCTAGTTCCACTTAATCCTCCACTGGCACATGGTGGAGTCTAGTGGAGGTGGGAGAGTACCCTGGTGTATCCTGGCTAATCTGCTCCAGCATCAGCTGCAATTTAAATGGAGTCAGTTCCAAGAAAAAAAAAAAAAAAAAAAAAAAAAAGAAAAAAAAAAAAAAAAAAAAGAAAAAAAAAGAAAAGCTCCCCATTAACACCTTTTGTCACAAGTCCTAAATATCATACTTGCCTTTTAGCCTTATCCACCAACATTCAGAGGGGAAAAGAAAAAACAAACAAAAAACATTCTGCATAAATGAGATTTGACAGAACTTTCCTCAAGAACAATGGAAGAAATGCTTTTAAAAATAGACCAAATTGATCTGTCGCCTTTGAAAAAAAATCAATCTTAAGAAGAAAGAAAGAAAAATTCTATTATTCCCTTTCCAGCTCCTCATAATCATTTTTGAACCCTGGGTTTCACCAAGGAAGCCTTTTCAGTTCGTTATTTTAAAAGAGTTACAGAGTTCATCCATTCATTTGTCCTCTTTTTTCCCCCTCCTTTTTTATGGCAGCATGATACAAAACACCTTTCCTGTATGTATGGAAATAAAGGATGTAAATCCAAGTTCAAAGACCATGAAAATATCATCAGTACTGATGAAATTAAGCATATTCCTACTGCTGCTGAACAGATTATCAGAGTTGCTTTCATTTAATAAAGTATAATTTATTTTTGAATCTCTCATGGGCTAAACCAAACCAGACAGTGTGAGATACATAAAAAAAAGTCAATTAACAATCCCTTCCCTGTGAATCATGGTAAGCTCAAAGATGATGTAGGCAATGCTCCATCTCCAAAATGCCCTCAACAGGACTGATTCATCCATCTGCTGATTTTGCCCACCCAAATATTTGATCTAATGTTCACTCAAATCTATGGGAAGAGGGTTCTTGATTGCAGTGAGTTCTGTATAAAATCTGTAATTTTAATCTACTGCTAAATGCATCTGCCACATCCCAAAAGAGACAAAAGAAGAGAGAAGAGAGGTTTCTCATTCCTCATCAGCTCACTGGGAAGTATAAATGCAAAGCTTTTGGAGGATACACACTGACATTCATTGGTAGATTATTACCTAGATTATTAGCTAATTACTTGCTCAGAAAATGATCTAATCACCACTTGGCACCAAAGATGCTTCGTGCCTGACTTCAGGTTCATGAGTGATGTGGCTTGGCCGAGCTCTCCAGCTCAGAGTTAGTGACTTTTTTGGGAATTTTGCCACCCTGAAGCCTTGGGGAAGCATTGCAAAGTGGGTTGTGAGCTGGACCAGGACACGGGCTCATTTCATCTGGTAGCTTTAGGAACAATATCTCTGTCAATATTTTTATGCCAATATCTGTGTTTCACACAAAACTGCACAAGAGAACTTCAGCATAGACCTTTGCATGAGGAAATGTAGGAAATACTCTCTCCTGAGGAAGCCTTTTCCTAGACACAGAATATGGAAGTTATTTTAAATACTAAATCATCCAGGGGACATTTTTTTTCTGGTATAAATCTGCTAATTTGTTATTTGACTCCTACATTTAAACAAAACTCTCTGTAGTTTAACCTACACTTTTCTCAATGTTTGTTTGCGTTACCTGACAAACGTAACAAGCCCTGTAATATCACAATGTAATTATTGCATTAATCACCAGCTGAATACATTAATTATCAAATGATTGCATGACAAGGAAGCCTTCCAGACAACACAGAGCTAGATTTATCTGTGCTGTGTGCTGTTACAAGTGCTCACAGCTTGGGTTAGTATTTCTAAGTCTTTAGGATCATTGCTAAAGTATTGCTGGCTCTTTTCTCCTTTCCTTTTTCCCAGATTCTTTCCCCGGAGTACTTTGGTGCACACTTTACACTCTCATTTATCTCCATTTTCCTTGGTGATTATTTAGGATGATTACCCCAACAATAGAAATAAAGGGACAGCAGAAGGGTTTTGCCACAGAATAGGTCTATTTCTTTGAGATAACCCTTGACAGTTGCATCTTCTGAGTAAAAAACCCAAATTGCTGGATCATCCAGAGTGAGTAGGTGGGAATTGATGGATTCAGAGCATGCAAATTCTGATTTAGATACATTCAGCCAGTCCTTTATGTTCCTGACAGGACATAAAAACACAAATACTGAAACAAGCTGAGAGCAGCTTGACAATGCTGAAGACCTCAAACATTTTGGGTTTTATCAGTAGGAATAAGAGTTCAAACTTGCAAGTATAATGGAAATAAAACAATGTTTAAAAAATCATCAAAAATACTTAATTTATGGGTAAAACTATTGAAATATTTGAAAAACTTGACTCTAGACACATTTTAGGGAATGTTGTGATTAAAAAAATTAATGGACTTGTCCAAATCAAAATGACTATCCTACAAACGTTGGATAAATTTGGTATATTTTTTTGATTGTTGGCAGTAACAGATCAGCATCTTCATGTTGTAGCTTCTTCACTGCAAAGCCAGCAAAATCTGGTCTCACCATGCCTTGACATCATATGTATATTATATATATATTACATAAATCATACACTATTTAAATATTTAAATTTTAAATATTTCCCCTCTGGGGAAGGAAAAAGAAGAAAGTTGAAGGTGGCTGTAAACATGTTATTCCAGGGTACTAAAACTTCATACTAAACTTTATGCATTATTGAGATTTTAATATAATTTCCTTTAAAGAAATAACTCACTGGGGCTGTGTTTAGTAATAACAATATTCAGAGAACATAATTCTCCCTTGACCAGAAAGAAACTTCATCAAATATTCAACACAAATTTTCACAAAGCAAGTATTTAATTATGTGTATATAGACTTGTAATTACAAAGTAATAATTTGGCTCAATATAAATTTTCTCCATTCTTATATTTAACTGTAATTTTAAAAAAATTCAGGCAAAACTTGTGATAAGTATTTGAAACATGAACAGGATTTTAACCAGACGTGTTTTCTTGACAGCTCTAGTAAACATATTGTCCCTGGTAACATTTCAAACTGATTTAAATGAATGCAACAGGTCCAGCTTGGAGTTTGATGCATTGAATGGACCAGAAGGATTTACATGAAGTTAACTTTGCAGCAGGAATATAGGCAGACATGAAGACATTATCTGTTGATTAATATCCCCTCTAACTCCACACCCCCAATGTGATTTTTTTTCCCATTTTATTGACTTAGCAGACTGCCACAGTTCTGCCACTGAGTCCCAGGTAGAGTAAGAGATGATTTCACAAAAACCCTCCAGTCATACCAGGAATATCATCAAGTTTTCCTTTGTCTGTGTGAAAGATTGAGTAGAAAACTAATTTTCCCATTGAGAGTAAAGCACAAGTTGCACTGAGAAAAGGGAAAAAAGGAATCAAGGCCACCCCCACAACATTTCAGAATCAAAACTTTAAATAAAAATCAAAGTATGTAGGCCACACTTCAAAATACTTAAACAAAAAGATTGATTAATTGGCTCCTAAATAGTGAGCATTGATTCGCATCCAGTGAATAATGGATAATAAAGGCAGGTTTGTAACAGGGAAAAGCTAGGCAAGCTCCAAGGCATTAACGTTAAATCCCAGGAAATATCCTGCAGGTTAAATTGGTAAAGTAGAAAAACTTCTTTTTGATAGGTTGAGAAAAATGCAAGTGGGGAGATGAAGACAATACAAATTACTATGCCAAGCTACGAGGAATACAATCCAAACCAAAAGAAAACATTTGTAGTTCCCACTCACTAAATGCTCCTTGTGCTCTGTCAGGCTTGGCTCAGTGACAGCTTCTCTGGGTAGCCTCTTCCACTGCCCAGCCACCCTCTGGGTGAAAAACCTTTTCCTGATACCCAACCTAAGCCTTCCCTGACCAATCTCCAGCCATTCCCTCAGGTCCTGTCACTGGTCACTAGAGAGCAGTGATCAGTACTGCAATAATGCTCCCACTTCACACACAGGACCTAAGACACCAAAATCAACCTGAGTGCTCAACCTTGCTTATATCCTTTCAAAAATAGCAGCAGAACTGCCTAGCACAGAATCACTCAGAATGTGTTTGATAGAAGAGATAAGAAGCCAAATACACCCAAATTTCTCTGCATCCGGAGCTGCTGAACACTTCTCTTGTCTCCTTCTGAGCCTCCCAGATTGCAATCAGTGGGATACTTCAGGCTGTTCTCCTTGACTGTGATGTATTTTCCAAATTATTTTAAGGCTGTCTGTATTTGCTATTGTTAGGGGCTCGTTTTCACTATGCAGATGTATTTAAATGTATTCATCCTCCCCCACCTTTCTGTGTAGTGACTGTCAGCTGTGTCTGCACAACCTGCCAATTACAGTAACTTCCAGAACAATGCCAGCCTAATTGGTAGGCAGAGTAAATGAAGGAGCAAGGAGGAGATCATCAATGCTGGCAAAGGAGTCCACAACACCCAGAGTGGTCATCGGGTGTTCTGCTCCCTTAAGGACTTCAAAGCAGCTATTTGAAATTCATATTAAAATGCATGGAGTGTGTGATCCTGCCTGCTTCACTCAGGATAGGGCAGAGTGGAGAATTTTAAATCATACAGGATTTTAGAGCCTGATTCTCTTGTATTTGAAGTAAGGTCCTAAGTTTTATGAGGGAGGATCTTAAAGAGAAGGATCACACACAATATTTTGCTTAAGCTGTGTAGCTCCATATTGACTTCAAGGGCAGACAGTGCCCAAGCACAGCAGCCGTCCTCAGGCTTGATCTAAATCTAGATATTTTCATAGTTTTGAGTCTCATTTCCACATTTCTGTGTAGCAGATTGTATGTACTCAAATACTCCAAGTATGGAAACGCTTATCTTACCCATGCAAAAGCATGAGATAAAAAGATGATTCCCAAAAATGAACCTCAGAGGGTTGACTGAATCTTTTCTTGTCTTTGGGATGATGAGCAGTTACCGTCTACCCTCAGTAACATCTGCCTCCTCTATTCTTGCTACCGTCATGGGTTGATTTCTTGGGCTGCAAGAAGGAGATAAAATCCTGGACAAAAGATTTCTGGAACCTTTGTGTTCTGGGTAGTGTCTAAAATTTGGGGCAAATACTGTCTGCAAGCCTAAAGCAGAGGGTTAGGTTGTGAATCTGTCTCAGCTTGTCTGGGGGATCCAGGCAGTGTTACTGTTACACACATTCTGCCATCTTCCTTTACTTCAATTACATTTTGAGTTTTTTGGGGGGGTTTTATTGAAAAAAAAAAAAAGTCTGTGAGGAAGACTTTAGGACACTAAAAAGCTGCTTTGCGGCAATATTTACATGAGATTCTGGGAGCTGATATTTGTCTTAGGAGGCTGTACCTCTCTTTCCTTCACAAAAAGTTCTATTCCAGAACATACATAATTATATAAATGCTTATGAACAAACACTGCAGTACTGATGTCAGAGTGAGCCATCCTGCCAGTTCCTTGTTGGAAGGCACTGCTGAGGGTCAGGGGAACATGATGATTTAGGAATGGAGTAAAATTTTTCTAGGAGAAAAAGTACAGAAATTTCCAACTCTTTTGAACGAAAAGTGAAAGAACTAAAAAAGAAGCTGGCAGAAATCAGAGCGTCCTAGAAGACCAAGGCTATAAATCCTTAAGTGCACTCAGATACTTTTGTTACTGCATTAGTTACTGAAATCCATTGCAGGGAAACATCGCTTTAGTTTTATCTCATGAAGTCCTCCATACTGGAAGATGCTCTGTGCCCAGCTGCAGCTCATAGAAATTCACCTAAACATTGCTTTACAACTCAATTTTTTCCCCAGAGCTTTACCCCAAACAAGACATAGATTGTTGAGCCTGAAAAGACCCAGAGAACAACATGACTGTGGTAGAGCTACTATATATATATATATATATATATATATATATATATATGGGAGCAAGTATAGGGTGATAAAAGTGACAATAAGTACAACAGGAGAAGCTCTTAGTTTGTGAATAGAAAATATAAATATTATACAGAAATTGACATGCTGAAATAATGATTTTAGTAGCCATTTGATGTACTCAATAACCATAGAATAAGAATATTAATGCAATAATAATAAATATCATCATCATCTAGCTCATTTATTCCTTTTGTCGAGAAAATCATTGTGCACTTTACAAAGGAGGTCACCACCATTAGCACTATTTTAGATTCTAAAATTCACCTGAGAGAGGATTTTAAGCAGAAATATCTCTGTAGCCTGCTCTTGAATTTTGCTCATGATGGTTTCTTCCTTTGTCCACCAGCAGTATTCGCAAGTCTGAGCAGCCTGGCAAAATTACACCAGGTGATGTTTTTTCCCTTTTAATACGTGAGTGACATTTCTTTTTCTCTGCAATGATTCATCAGAGCAAAAACAGGAAAAACATCTATGCTTTTACACATTTCTAGAGCAAGTAAACAAGGTTGCTTTAAGATTTTCCTTGGAGGGCTTTTCCTTCCATGTAATATTGAGTGGCACCCTGTTCTCCAGTCTGAAGTGTTTCCACCTACATGGGGATCATTCCTTGACCTTGTAACAGCCTTCACCCACACCTTACCTAGAAATAAGTTTGAGTGAGATCATCCTAAGACATGGTGACTGTAATCCAGAACATGAAAGCACAGTGAAATCAAGTTATTTACCTCCATGTTTAGCTCCATGTGATCATTGGGATATCTTTTGTCAACTGAAACCAGGTTCTTCATTACAACAAAGTGAAGAGGAATTTAAAGTATTTGCAAAAATTTTTTTGAGGGTCTTAAAGTGGCCATCAGCGTCCCTCAGTCTTTTCAAGGGCTGTGTCAAGAAAAAGACTAAAAGAATTTGCGTGACAAGTGGAGCAGTCACTCTGGATTTCTTCAGCCAACACTGGGAAAGAAATACAACCAACCTCAAGCAAGCAAACCAAAGACCAACTTAAAAAATCCTCTAGTAGATTTTTCTCATTGATTGACCATGATAAATAATTGCTTTAAATATCAAATTGCTCAGAAGCTTAGAGGGCTAGAGGAGAACCCCATGTTCAGGGGTATTATATAAATTTGAGTAGAATGAGGAGAAACACTGATAGTGAATGATTTTATTTTATTCTCTGTTTCAGGTCACAACTTGAGTCAAACCCACTAAACCATAAATTTTTATACATGGCCATATAAAGCAAGGGACATTAAGTCACATTTGTTTCAATCTCCTACTGTTCAACCAAACTTCAGATCAAAGAGGAATAACCCACATTTCCAACATGCTTTGAATTATGAGGAAGTGCTAGCATTCCACAAGTAAAAAACCCACCAGATAAAATCATTATTAATCTAATTTTGACCAGGACTGACCTAGTCTCAATGAAATTAGACATCTCTATGATCTTTAAAACCAGAATATTTTGGAAAGCCTGAAAATGGTCATGGAAAAGATTTGGAAGCCAAAACATTTTTTTCAAAGAGCAGAAAATAGCATTTATTGTGTATTTCCCAAATTTTCTCATGTTCTAACATAGAGTCATAGAATGTTTTGGGTTGGAAGGCACCTTACAAACCATCTCGTTGTCATGGGCAGGGACACCTTCCACTAGACCTGGTTGCTCCAAGCCCCATCCAACCTGGCCTGGAACACTTCTAGGAAAGTGGGGATTTCCTACACTTTGTTGGTAGGAAATATGAGTATGATGCCTCATGTTTTATTTTTTATATTTTTCAGTCTCTGTGCTGCTTTAGTGTGCAGTTCTGAGCTTCATATTAAGGGATAGTAAGCTCTCTTCTTAGAGTAGAGAGACAAAACAATTCCTTCTCTAGCTGAGGACCAAGGACAAATGATCCAAATCTCAGGCCCAAGAGTATAAGCAACGTGGGCTGAAGAGAGAAAAACAAGAAGGATGGGACTTCATTACCTAAAGCTGGAATTGGACAATGAACTCCAATATGCAAATGGACCAGAACTTATAAAAGTGAGAGACCCCGTGAGCAGTCGTGCATTTTGTGACCATTTTGGTTCATCTTGGGTGCAGCCCTGGCTGGGCTCTTGTGCTGCCCAAGGTGCATCCATTGAGGCTTCCTAATAAATCCCTACTTTATTCTTTAGCTCTGTCCAGCCTCTGTTCTAGGTCAGCCCTCACAAGGCATCAAGTAAAAGACAGGGTTGAACACAGTTGTGCCCACACGGGTTTGCCTGGAGTCTGGATCAGATGCCAATTCTGCAACGAGGGATGTGTCCCTTGGCTGTGATTCTTTTAACAGATTTCACATAAAGCAGCACCTTAGAAAAAAATCTCAAATCTCTTTATCTGTAACATAAGACCAGACTGTCATTGTAAACAAGAGGTAATGGCCTAGGGGCAAAGGAGACAATAACACCTGAAACAACACATTCCGTGAATTTGGGGATATTTTGAAATCAGTTTATCCACCAGCTCCATTCCATGACACATCACATACGTTTCAAGTTATCCTGAGATGCCACTGCCTGTCCCAGCTTTCACACCAGCTCCAATCTCCATTATTTTGCTCATCCACTGAAAAAGCAGAGTGTTGAAGAATGTTCTTAGCAGATGGATTTGATACAGCAAATATAAATAAAATTCCCTGGCAGAAACCAAACTCATTTCCACGTTGTTCACTGCAGAGGGTGCTGTCTGCCCACATTCCTGGTCCCTAGAAAAAGGTGGGGAAAGAGGGTTGTGAACTGTTTAAAAGTTGAAAAGACCTGTTGAGGGATATTAGCCAAATGCTCTCAAGTCTTGCACAATTAAAGACATAAGGTCACATTTCAGAGTCACGGCAAAGTAAGTCACAGTGGATACTGTCATAGCCAGAGTGGAATTCTGAACAAGCACAAAGCAATGTTGTTTACAAAAAATAAAATAAAAATTAAAATTTAAAAAAAAAAAAAAAAAAACAAAAAAAAACCACCCCACCACGTTTTCCTCCATGCTTTTAATGAAGTTTAACTCTTTTTGAAGTCATTCACGTAAGCAGTGATGCTAAAGTATAAACAGTAACTCCCTTCTGGTAAAATCACAAAGTTTTAGGGATCTGTTTTCATACTGAAACTCTGTAAAACAGTTGAAACATCAGAATTTGTTATGAAACAAGAAAAGTGAGGCTCAAAGATGGTCAGTCCTGTCCTGTCCTTTACACCTTTGTGGGAATGTCAAGGCAGATCTTGATTTCAGCTGAAGCCACTCATCTGATAGCACCAAAAAATAAAGATTTTTTTCCCTGAATCTGAAAGGGTTTATCTGTTGTCCTGCTTAACCTATAACAGTGTTGTTTAAAATAAAGATGAGCATCTTTGGTATGCAGGGAATATGCCAGATTTGCCCTCACCACTTCCCTTCAGTCCTCATGCTTTTTCAATTCCAGCTTTCAATTTTTTCTGTTTTCTCCTCTGAGCAGAACTAGAAGGATCATGGAGACAGCAAAAGGGATTTAAAGGCAGAGATGGATTACAGCTGATTTTGGGAGGACAGGAGTTTCACCCCTTGGAAACAACCAGGCACGGCTGCCACAGCAGTGGCTTTGAAATTTTTACCCCATCCCTCATGCTGGATGTGTCCGAGTGCTAAAAGAGACTCTCTATCCAGCCAAAGCAATCCTCAGGGCTCAGAGAACACTCCTGTGCTTTGCTAACAGACACCTTTTTAATTCTTATTACTGAAAAAAGATGCGTTACCCCAGAGAATATGGGGCTGGGGGAATTTTCGGAATGAAATCCTTTCCTGTGGTGTGATAAGAGTTGTGCAAGGTGGAACCCTTCTCCATCATGTAATCTTCAATGAAAATTTGGATTCTTTGCTCCCAATCTTGCAGCATTTCAAAGCTTTCTCCTGGAGCCACGTCTAAGTGCTGTTGAAGTGGTGGTTTCACTGTGTGAGAAGAGAGCAGGGACACAGCAAGGGGGTACAAGGTTTAAAATCCAGAATAGTCTTAAAAATCATGACAGCTAAAATTATGGGGGGAGGGGAGGGAAAATAAGCAGTTCTGATTGTTGTTATCCCCAGTCTTTGAGTCTTTTCCTAACAATTCCTTTTTCCTTGAATTCTGCCTGTATGAACCTAAGGATTGGAAATATCAAGGCTTGACTGAGAAAAAAAGTAACTCTTGTCTACAGTTCTAAGTCAGTTATTTGCTCACCTTCCACGTAATAAATTTGCCTTGATTGCTTAAGGAAAGCTTGTGAAATTTGAGTTGAATTGAGTAAAGAACCTATTGCTTCTATCCCATTGCAGAATCTTTTGTCTCAATTAATTTTTCATTGCATTAGACCAGTGAAAGTGAAGTCACAAAGATTTAGAAGCAGTTCTAATCAATACCATTTATATATTCAATTATAATATTATTTCATGGAGTTGTTTAAAAGCCTTCCCTCAACTGAACACAGACATTAATCTAATTAAATCAACTAATCTTTAGAGATCTTAGAAAGTGATAGCTTCAGGGGAATTTTGAGAGGGTAGAGAATGAAGTACAGTGATATTCTCAATTTTGGAGAATTAAAAAATAAATTAATTAAATAACTGGTATTTTAGTGAAACTGCTTATCACCAAACAGTGCTTTATCTAGTAAAGGTGAATTCTACAATAGACACATGGTAACTTTTCCTCATATCACAGACTATTACTATCTTTAAATTTGACCTACTTTATTTAATATTAATTAATAAGCCAATAACAGCAACTTTACTGTCCTCTTCTTAATTCTTCCTTTTTTTTCAATTTGTGTGGAGTACAGACATCTTTTCTATTGAACTCTCCCTCTGCCTTTCATGTCAACAAGACTCACCAATATCAACTCACCATCAAGGATTTACATATATCAGCACTAAATTCCTCAAACCTCATGGAAAATTGTTCACATTAAGAACACTCTTAATGTTACAGTGTTGCAGAGTGTTCTAATTTCTATGCCATATTTCATGTAAAGAAATACTGTGTAGATAGGCAGTACCATAAAATATTCCCTGTCTAGCATTATATTTCTACAATTAATTATAGAATTCAAGTCTGACAAAATCCTGGAAGATTTTTCTGGTCACTGGCTCACATACCGAGATTAAAGTCTGAAGCAAGTGTAGAGAAAATACACCAAGTATCTGCTGTGACACTCAGCCATACAAGAGTTAAACATGCATTAAACTGTATTTGATACTAATTTTGAGTGGGGAGAAGGAAAATGCGTATTTAGCACTTCAGCATTTGTGCAAAGGTTTCTGAGTTACAGAGCAGAGATCCAGGATGAAATTTAAACAGCAGAGACCCTCTGACTTCTTCACTCACCCCACTAACAAGAATTAGCTGATGTGTGAAACTCAGGGAACAGGAGCATTTGTAGGTGTTATTAACAGGGTGACTCCCCACTATCACTCTACACATGATAAATTCCTTTTTACTACTGTGAAATATGTTTCTGCATTATGGCACTTTCAGTCACTGTTACCTTCTCTTCTGCCTTTGAGCTGAGCCTCATAGAGGCAGCAAAGATCAACTCTAGACCCAAGGGTGAAAATTTTGGAGCTCCAGGCCTGGGGAGCACAGCTGAACTTCAGGATAAATTATCCTTTTTTTTTTTTTTCCTAGATAACAGAGGCAAATAGAATCTAAAATTTCATGGGGTAAATTGTGTTAATGTGGGATACTGATGGAAAGAGATACTGTGAGGATAGAAGCCATTGACTCCTCATGGCCTCCCTGTCCTCCAGCCCCACAGCTTGTGTTCCAATATAATTAATTCATTATATCATTAATTCAGTGCAGATAGTTGGTTGGGTAATCTCCATACATGCTTTTGCAGAAAACTGGCCATAAATACTTTCATTACTTGTCTTCCATGGGATTTCTGAAATCTCATAATAATGCAGAAGAGTTTCTGAGCTGCTACACTGTCTGATCCAGATTCTTCTGGAATACATGGGGAAAATCCCTCAGGTCTTTTCCTTTTTCTTGGGAATTGCATTGAATTTCTCTCTCACCTTGCAGACCTTTTTCTGAACACACCTAACTGTTCCTTTAAACATCTCCTTATTAACACTCTAGAGTGGAAGCTTTTAGTTTCGCATCCTGTCAGATTTAATTACAGGCTTCATGTTTTCCTTCACTACATGTGCCTTTGCTGATGTTTAACCAATCTCTTTTTGCTCAGGGAGGAGTAGGGTTTACACAAAAGCTCTGATTATGGTAGAGATAATTGCATCTCCATTTTTGGAGGATTATTCTGCTCAGGCATCTATCCCTACATGCTCACAGTCACTACCACCACAAAGCAACAGCCAAAAAAACACCAATGGGTAAATAACAGTAAAGTCACCAAATATGTGATTTTTCAAGGTGCAAAATGACCTTTTGTGTTCTCCTCCTGTTCCCAGCCTGCAGGGGTGGCAGTCAGTCCATCACATGTTGTCTCTTCAGCTCTTCCCTCCTTAGGAGAGGACTCCTCACACTCATCCCCTGCTCCAGCCTGGGGGTCATCCCACAGTCCTTCATGAACTTCTCCAACATGGGTCCTTCACCTGGGCTTCAGACCTCCGGGAACTGTTTCAGGGTGGATCCCTTCCCACTGGGTGCATCCTTTAGGAGCAGGCACGTTCCTACAGGATGCAGCATGGATCTCCCACAAATCCTGCCAGCAAACCTGCTCCAGAGTGGGCTCCTCCACGAGCTGCAGGTGGATCTCTGCTCCCCATGGAGCTCCCTGGGCTGCAGGGGCACAGCTGCCTTTCCATGGGCTGCACCAGGGGCTGGAGGAACCTCAGATCTGACACCTGGAGCAGCCCCTGCCCCTCCTGCCCTGCCCTGGGGGCTGCAGGGCTGCTCCTCTCACATGTTCTCACTGCAGTTGTGCAGGTTTTCCCTCTCTCTTACACACATTGTCCCAGAGGCATCACTGCTGATCTCAGCCTTATCCAGCAGTGGGTCTGTCTTAAATCTGGAATTGGCTCCATGGACATGGAGGAAGCTTCCAGCAGCTTCCCACAGAAGCCACCCCTGTACCAAAGCCTTGCCACGCAAACCCAATGCACCTTTTAATTCCTCTTTTCAACTTGTTGCACACTTGGTCTGACCAGGAGTTTTGAGTAGCTCACCACAGGTTTGTTCTATTTTGTTTCCAGATGCATTCAGGAAACAAATATCCTTTTAAAGCTAAATTCTTTCATTTTTGAACTGAACTCTACTTTTATCTCCTTTTAAATTATCACAGTGGCATTTCCAAGATTTTTGTCACTTTTTTCTTTTGTTTACTTTGCCTGTCTTTGATTTATTCTGGGTTGCTGCCTGACATTTTATGCTATATTGGTGGTTGATGTGAGTTCCTCCACTGCTCCTTCAGCACAGACAACACTCAGTGCTTCCACCTTACACAAAGTGACAAATTGCTTCATGTGAAAGCACAGAAAACACAGAAAAAAACTGCTTCAATTACTTTTTCCCATGTTCAGGAGAGATTATTTGCATATTTGGACACAATAGCAAAAGGACCAATGACCTTCAGTCAGCTGAAATTCTGTTTTCCTTTTGTGCCTGTCAGTATGGATGGATTTCCTTTTTCTTTTTGAGTCTTCCATTTTATTTTAGTCTGTGTTGACTTCCTCAGCACATTGGCACTGAGCATCCCACAGGGAGGGAGGGAGGGAGGGAGGGAGGGAGGGAGGAAGGAAGGGAGGAAGGAAGGAAGGAAGGAAGGAAGGAAGGAAGGAAGGAAGGAAGGAAGGAAGGAAGGAAGGAAGGAAGGAAGGAAGGAAGGAAGGAAGGAAGGAAGGAAGGAAGGAAGGAAGGAAGGAAGGAAGGAAGGAAGGAAGGAAGGACCTGATGATCATGCCTTTATTTAGTAAAATTTGCAGAATACTCTGATGTGGAGAACACTGTCAAAAAGAGAGTCCTTGCCAGGGAATGATAAGGTGTATTTGCAGCACATGATTTTAGGTCGTTGCATGAATGTATTTAGGTGAAATATGGTAAAATACATATAGTATTTACATATGTCTGAGTTGGCTGTATTTTTCCCTTCTGAAGTGAGTTTAGAACTTTTCTCTCCCTATTTGCACCAGCATATTTCAAGAAAACTTCCAGTTTCAGAGCTGCTTTAAATGAGTCTTGTCTTACTCCAGAGAGACAATCATGTGATTGTCTTCTTATTCCTTTTTGTTTTCTAATTTTTCTTCCAGAATGAAGAAATTTTGCTTTGCTGTGTAAGATGAAAAGGAAGAGCAAAGCAGTTCAACACCAACCCTCTGTGTTTTCAGATTTTGAGATTTCATCTTGACATGTGAAGACCACATTTGTTTTTGATATATTTCCACTTTTTTTTTCTTTTATAATTTGTTGTCACTGTGAATTGAAAATCACCTGAGTATAACTAAACAGAAATTTAATTTAAGGAAATACAGGATTAAAATAAAACCATGCTCTCCTGATTAAAGCTCAGTGTTTAAAAGAGTGGTCGAGACAAAAATTCTCATTCAAGCAGATTCAGTGCTCTAAGGCTGATGAGCATTCACTCTTTTCAGCCTCACTTCTCTGGACTGAAGAGAACTGAAATTACCCTCATAGTACCATGCTCACCAGGACTGAACTTAATAGTAGAAAAATGAAGGCTTTGAACTTGCAGGGTCAATAGTGGTGGGTTTTGATGTGATGTAGAAGCTTTTTGCTCAGAAGTGACTGAGAAGAAGGAGCTATGTACACTGAGAGATCACAAACAGAGACACCAACTCTTTCAGGCCTGTGCTCAGAGAATTCCTGGGATTTGGACACACTGCTGAGCCAGGAAAACACATGGATGTCCCTTGGCCATGCTCAGCAGTGCACAGAGGAGAACAAGGTGAAGAATTATAGAAACACAGAATAATTTATGTTGGAAAAGACCTCCAAGATCCTCGAGTCCAACCTGTGACCGATCACCAGTTAGAGCAGAGCACTGAGTGCCACATCCAGGCATTTCTTGAACACCTCCAGGGATGGTGATCCCACCATCTCCCTGGCCAGCCCCTTCCAAAGCCTGACCACCACTTCCATGGAAAAATTCCTCCTGACATCCAGCCTGACCCTCCCCTGGCCCAGCCTGAGGCCGTTCCCTCTCCTCCTGTCCCTGTTCCCTGGGAGCAGAGCCCGACCCCCCCGGCTGTCCCCTCCTGTCAGGAGTTGTGCAGAGCCACAAGGTCCCCCCTGAGCCTCCTTTTCTCCAAGCTGAGCCCCTTTCCCAGATCCCTCAGCTGCTCCTGGGGCTCCAGACCCTTCCCCAGCTCCATTCCCTGGACAGCTCCAGCTCCTCAATGTCCTTCCTGAGCTGAGGGGCCCAAAACTGGACACAGCCCTCAAGGTGTGGCCCCAGCACAGGGGCACCATCACTGCTCTGGCCAGCGAAGTTCTATGGAGAACTGTGAAGTTCTCACATCAGACAGGAAATTCAAATATACTAAACTCTGTTGAAACAAAAAGTTTAATTCTTTTTTAAAAATATGTGAGACAAAAATTTCTGAGAAAACTTCCAGAATAATTTTGCCATCAAATCGTTTTGTTCTACACTGGAGCAATGAAACACAGGAAAGGTCCAGCCTTGGATATGGAAAGGAGAGACTCAGCTGGTTTTTTGTACATTAAATGTCTTCAAAAGTCTTGAGCTAAATTAACTTCACTTTAGGACACTTGTAGAACTAAAAGACATTAGAAGCTATTTTTTACTCATTATTGGTGATGATTGAGCTTTCAAAGATGGTAAAAGCTGCTATAAAACTGGAGAGAACCATGCATGCAAGTATAATAGTAAATGTTTCTACAGGCCACCCTTCACCTCCATCCCACCTAAAAAACAGGTTTTGCTAGGAAAACAGTTTTGGCAGAAATCTGCTTTTTTATCCATTGTTGTTGTTGTGCCACTTGGTGCAGCTCAGGTGCAGGAATAAACAAGCAGTAAATAAAGTATTTGATCTTTAGTCTTTGCAGTACTTAATGAAGCCTCAGTGCATCTGGTCCTCAGGGCCTCCCAAAGCAAACTAGATGGCCAAGAGGGAGGAAAAAGCAAGAAGAAATCCCTGGAAGCTGTCATGGCAAAGTTCAGCTATGCAGGTGCCACAGCAGCAGGTACAAACCCTAAAGGGCAGGAATCCTGCCTGTCTTGGTTTGAAAAGACAGGAATCTGCTAAGGAAGGTAGGAGACTCCCTTGGAATGGAAAATGTAAGCCCCCTCCCTCCAAATTGTTATAATTTTGAAATTAAGGGGGTCTCAGGCAAAGATGTGGGAATAAGAATAACAGATCTTTATTAGGGAAAAATAAAAGTAAAATAAAAATGCAGTAATACAAAACAACACTGGCAGAGTCAGAACAGGCCCTGACACCTGTGGGTCAGGGTGGTGGCAGCAGTCCCATTCCATGGTGGCTCAGCCCTCCTGCAGTGCCAGCTGTGCTTCTGCTGGAGCAGGGATCCTGGACAAGGGTGGAGTTTTCCTCTGAAGCTCCAGGGCTGCTGGAGATGGGACTGGGCTTCCTCTGGAAATGCAGTTGGCAAAGGCTGCTGTGGTGTTGCCAAAGTCAGATTGTATCCAGGTAGGAATGCTTGGCTCCTCCCCCTGGGCAGAGCATCTCCCCATGGGATGATGGAATTTTATCAGCCATGCAGGGACACTCACTGGCCCATGAACAGAAGATAATTAATAATTAATGGCCCATGAACAGAAGATATCTCCTGAAGGGAGGATTGGTTGTGGAAGAGATAAAGAAAAAACTGCCCAATGATCAGAACTGCCCAATGATCAGAACTGCCCACCTTTGTAATCTAAGACACTGCCATGTACTTGGATATGAGATATTTATCTGTTAATTCTAGATAGAAACACACACTGATGGAAGAGAGTGATCTGCTGATAAGCTTGTAAAACAGCCAGTGCTGTCATGTTGTGGGAATGAGGCAGGTATTCAAAAAGAATTATGAAATTTCTTTTACTTTCCTGAGTATGTATTTGTTATTTTTTCTTAGAAACTCAATTTGGACAACCCTACATGGGTTTTTAAAGATGTATCTTTAAATCCCTTACTGTATGGACCGCACCAATATGAAGTTTTTTCACATATCATTACAGATGGAGCACAGTGCAAATTTAAAAGCAGATATCCTGCAGATCCATCTAACACTCACTCACTTCAGCCAGAACTCTTTCAAAAGACCATGATTCATCAGGGAGCAGAACAATTTCCATGTCTAAAACTCTTTATTTTTATTGTGTCCCTAAGTACCTCACAATCAGTCGAGAACTGTCATTTTCCAGCCCACTTTATGTCATGAGCTAAGTGACTAACCTGTTCAAAGTGTTTAGTGTCAGCTTGGAAAACAGAAAAATCCAGACAAAAGAAGAAAATTAGCATCCTGAGAAGTACAAAAAAGCTCATACAAAGATGAAGATTCAAAATAATCTCCATTCTAATCTTCTGAAAAATACCCAAAGGCCTATGAGAAGGGAATTTCACTAAATTTTTGGCTGATGATATATCTGAAGCTGTTTTCCCTAAACAGAAAGCTGTATCACACTAGAAAAGCTGGCTTTTAGAATGTGTGAAACTTTTGAGGAGCTTTTGGAGCATTGTGTGTAAAGAGTCAGAAACCAGTGGAACAGAAGACAAAATGCAGGCTTAATGTGGGTAGATAATGACAAAATAACTTGATACCTTTATCTGAAAAATTAAGATTTCCCTTGAAAAGTGTTACAGATTTAAATCTGCAAGTGTGGGTAGGGTACAGCACCTGCAGCAGTGCCTTGGGGCCATCCAGAACTCTGATGGGGGGACACCAGGCAGCAGGCAAAGAACTCAGTGGCAGAGTTTCCTAGGAAGAAGGACTCAGGCCTCAGTTCATGTCATGGTTTCTGTTATGAACTGGCACAAAATGACACTATAATTCAATTTCCCAATGAAAAGCTAGAGGGCATCTTTTATTAACAGGAAAATCAGGACTTTATATCCTAAAAGCTGCATGACCTCAAAGACTGTAATTAAAAGAAAGCTGTAAGGAATTTAAAAGGGAAAAAAAGTAAGATTGCATATTGGGAGACTGACCTTGGGCATTTCCGTAGTGAGTTGGGACACAGCAGTTGGAAACGAGTGAGAAAGAGGAGCAGTTGTGCAGCATAGCTGCTAACAGGGTGAGGGGGAAATGCTGGGGTGAAGCCAGCAAGGAGGGAGCTGAATGCAACAGCCAAAAACTATTTCCAATAGACTCAAGGAAAATTGTTGGCCTGGTATGAGAAATGGAAGAGATCTCATTTGAAATGCAGCATTCACATCTCTCTGTTCATGGCCAACAAAGATTGAGCCCTGAGGAGGGGTAAGGAGAGACTGTCCTGGTCAGGGAGTGAGAGCCCTCTTTGGGATGTGTTGGAACCCTAGATAATGAGAATTTTGGGCTTTTTGTACTGAAAGGAAACTCTACATTTGACCTGAAGCAGTAGAGAAGGCTTCCAAAATTGACTAGTAAAACTGAGATTGTGAGTGTGTAGTTTGAATAGAATGTGACAATGTGTTTGAATAGAATGAGTGAGGTAAAAGCAGCCTTGGTATTCCAAGTAAAAGGCCAAGAAGAGCTGGGATTGTCCTCTGTCAGTACCCCAGTGGAACAAACTCCAGGGATAGAAAGGATTTTGTGAAGCTGAAAAAAACAAATTTAGAACAAGAGCATCTGATTTGAACTGTCAATGAGTGCCTTTGAGCTGACAGCAAAAAGATTTATGGGCCATTCACTTAAGAGTTGGACTTGATGATCACTGTGGGTCTCTTCCAACTCAGAATATTCTGTGATTCTGTGATTTCACATTTCAGGACTG
This sequence comes from Anomalospiza imberbis, assembly GCF_031753505.1. NCBI lineage: Eukaryota > Metazoa > Chordata > Aves > Passeriformes > Viduidae > Anomalospiza > Anomalospiza imberbis. Next base: position 69,861,577 of record NC_089684.1, read on the forward strand.
GTGAAGCCTTGGAATAGCATTTAATAGAAGAAAAAGAAATAAAAGCAGTTTTGTAACAGCTGCCATGTGGGATTCAACTTCAGTTTCCATCTCTCACAAGAACAGAGGATGCTCTTTCTGAGCAAAGTACTATTCTCTATTTTGGGCTAAATTATCTCCTGGCTAAGTGTTCATCTCTGAATCTGCACAGCAATGCAATGATGATTTCTTTTCTGGCAGATGACAGCATAGAAAATAATGGCACCTCTGCAAATCTTCTTTTACCCTCTCAGAGTAGTGCATGATGAGAAAAAGACTCCTCTCTCTTGAGCCTGAAAGATGGATGGAGATGCTGATGGGCTCCTGTGTGGCACATCATGATGAGAGCTCCTCTCTAAACTGCTGTTTACACCACTGACCAGCTCAAAAAATCCTGAAATGTGCTGCTCCACCTTGAGGATCTTGCAATTTCAGACCCTTTTTCATAAAAAAAAAATAGTATTGGTTGCATATGATCTCTTAACCACTGGAAAAAACCCACCTATGTATTATTTCACTTATGCTCAGCTCTGAGTTGCCTGGGTTTTATTCATAAAACTATGGCTTTTTTTTTCAATTCAGTTAATATGATTGAAATGAAATTAATTGAAAAGGGAAATGGATTTCTGTTCAAGCTCATTGCCCTGAATTTCCAGAAACACTGCTCCTTGCAGTGCTGCTTCCCCTAACTTTAACTTATTCCTCTTCTCTGCTTAAATGAAACTTGTCACTGCAGCTTTCAGTGTCAGCACAGAAATGTCCTGTGTGATGTGACCTTGAAGCTTCAGTGATGGCAAGGAACAAAATCTGGTGCTCTCCAGGGGGCTGATCATCTGGGAGAAATACTGGAGATTCTCACAAGCCCTGTGTAGGTTTTATCTTATTACTACTTTTAAACATGTACAATGAAACATAGAATTTATCTGGACTCTTCTCAGCTGGTGAGAAGATTGTGGATGCAATGCGCTCTGATACCTTCTCAATCAAATTTCTTTTGCATCCTTTGCTCCTCCTCCATTTTCCTGGAGCTGCCCAAGTCCCATCATTTGTTTTTTAAGCAACACTTGGTGTTGCAAGCACCTGTGAGAAGTGCAGTGTGCCCTTACCAGATGTTGCTGGGATGCTCTTCTGAAACCATCTATTTTTTCATCATCATTTCCTTATTTAACAATCTCAAAGCCCTGCTCTTGTGCTCACATCTCGTGGGAAAAATCAGAATTATTTGAGGCCGTAGAGCAATGCTGAGTGTATTTACTGACATAATAGCAATTTGTGGAGCAAAATTCTTTATTTGTGGTTATTGGTATGCCCAAAGCTAATGAGGTAAAATTCTGGCTAACTGATGGTTTTTATGGGTTTTAAGAAAGTAAAACACCTCAGCACACATGATCCTATTTCCATCTTTCTCTCCATCTTTGGAGGAGGGCCTGGCACAATTTCTGGCTGACTTCAGCAGACCAAGAGCCCTTCCTTGCCAATGTTATTCCAGGTGAGACTTTCTTACAGCTTTATTTTAGCAGGATGACACTGAGAGGAAAGTTGTTTATGGTAGGTGTAAAAAGTGCAGGATTTGGTTGGAGTAAAACCAGAGAGATGGGGCCTATTTCACTGGGGTTTTTTTAAGGGATAACTCATTTGGACCTAGCTTCAAAGACAAGTTTTAATTAAAAGCACATTGTGCAGATTTGTAAGAAAGTGGCTAACTGGTAGAAGGTCAGCTATCTTGTAAGCAGCAAGTCATGGGAAAATTGTGCTATTATGGGTTACATAAGCATAACAAAGCTTTCATCTATAATTACTATTAAATTCATCCTCTTTGAATAGGCTCCACAGCTCTGCTGGCCTTCAGGGCTTTAGCTAACATGGGGTTTGACTTTTTGCTAGTGAAACATTCTTCCCAATCAGCAAAGAATATAATGAGACCTGATTCTATCCTTTCAGTGGGCAGAGGAGAGAGCAGAGTACAAAGGCAAAACAACACAGAGGGAGCTGGGGCACAAATTGCAGCAGATAAAAGTCAGCTGGTGTTCCAGGACAGAGGAAATTTAACCCCAGAAAGTCTTTGCTCATTTATGTAACCTTGAAGAAGGACATGTCCTGAGATGACAGCTGACAAAAAGGGATATCACTTGTCATCTGCCAGGAGTAGACAGGTCTTGGGCAGTATGTTGTACTCAGAGAGAGGAGAATGATTGCTTATCACAGCTGTTCCAGAAATTGTGCCAGGGAATGGATTCATCCTCAGGTTCAGAGGTTGGAATCAAGATCAGCACCACAGACATCAACCATTGGCTGTAGAGAGCAAGGGAAGGAGCAGAGGGCTAAAGTCTGGCAGATGGAACAAGTATCACCAAAAGTCAACACAAATCTTTCAGTGTGACACAGAGCTCCTGGACTGGGTGCAGTGGAGGCTGCACAGGTGAAGAAGGGACTGAAGCATCTCCCTGATGAGGACATGCTGAGGGAGCTGCGGCTGCTCAGCCTCGAGACAAGCCCCAGCTGAGAGGGGTCCTCTCAGCCCTGGGTGTCCCTGGCTGTCCCTGGGTGCAGGGAAGGTCAGAGCAGGGCCCAGGCTCTGCTCCAGGGCCCAGCAATGGCACCAGAGGAAGGGGCAGGGACTGAGCCCAGGCAGTTCCAGCCGAGCATGAGGAAGAACTTCTCCACTGAGAGCACTGAACAGATTGTCCAGGGAGGCTGTGGAGTCTCCTCACTGGAGATAGTCCAGAGTCATCTGGACACAACCCTGTGCCCTGTGCTGTGGATGGCCCTGCCTGAGCAGGGAGGTGGGACCAGGTGAGCCACTGAGGTCCCTTCCAGCCTGACCCGTCTGGGATTCTGTGATTCTGCATATGCTGTTGCAAACATTCTAAATAAAAGATGGACTTCTAGCTCTAGTTATTGCCATTTTGTATTATTATAACCAAGAGCAGGAGAGCTCCTGTACGTGTTTAGGTATATATAGGGCTAGTCTTTGATGTCCTTCACTGAGACACTTTTGCTTTGGTTCTGCTCAATTCATTCAGCTGTATAAATGTTCACAGAGTAACATCTAGCATTAATGAATTCACATCTAGCCTGCTTGAAGCTGGACATAGCCTCTGATCTTGTCTTAAATGTTACTGGTGGAGGCTTTTCCTTTCAAACTCTATTTTTTTCAAACTGATAAATGCCCAAGTAAGTCAAATTAGTTGAAATAAGTTACATCTGAAATTTTGACATGACCCACCCCCCATTCAAACTGAAACATTACCCTGCTGACTAGACATGAAAAAATGCAATCTCAGGTTTATTTAAAAGAAGTTGCACTCAAAGAAAGCATCATTAGCTCAGGTGAGCTAATATGCTGAGTGTATTTACTGACAAAATAGTGACTTGTGGAGCAAAATTCTTTATTTGTGGTTATTGGTATGCCCAAAGCTAATGAGGCAAAATTCTGGTTAACTGATGGTTTTTATGGGTTGTAATAAATCTGAAATATTTTCTTTCCCACAGCATGACATTGAGACATTGCTTCTTGCAATTATTTTGCCCAAGGACTATAAATCTGCTAATTATTTCTATTTTGCCAGTTAGGATAGTGCAGATAGTGTAAGTTTTGAAGAAAACGTCACCTAATGAACAGAAAGTCCCCTAAATTTTGTTGCTGGTACATGACCAGGTAACTCATGATTGTGCTTGTATGATGCTGTCTGGACCACTCAAATTCTTTAGAGAGGTTCTTCAGCTTTCATGCTAAAAACACACTCAGGTTCTCCCTTCCTCGTATCATTTTCAGGCAATATTATGTTAATTTATATAGATATTTATTTTTATTGAAGCTCCTTTAATTCCCTGGATATTTTCTAGCTCTTTCCACAGTGTACAGACAAAGAATTATTTCTTTTTCTTTATTACATAGCACAGAGCCAAAGATCTGCTTATCTTATTTATTACATGAATTATAAAATATTTAAAGATACTTTTCCCCCCTTAAATATTTCAGTAGATACACAGACTAAGTGATGTGCAAATTCTGGTTCTGGGGAGACAGAGACTTGTGATTAACTTTACAGATAAATGCAAGGGGGCCACCTGTGCATACATTTTTAAGACTGGAAACTTAATGTGCCTTAGAAGAACAGCTACCAGAGCCACTTTTCAAGGAACAAGACATGGAAGCGCGTTTTCCCAGCAGGTCTATTTTCCTTAACACCTAGTGCCAGTTGCATTTAGGAGTAGAAAATGACTCCTTGAAAATGCGTTCTCAGATTAAGAATTCCATGCCGAGGACGTGCTGCATGTGAGCTTTCATTGTATGGGAAAACACCCTGAAAACACACAAACATCTGGGCAAACATCTTCTGGCTTTCACTGCAGATCATTCACCTACCACCTCCCTCATCCTGGGCTTTGCTCTCCCAGTTTCCACTACTTGAGCAAATAAATAATTTGTGGTTGAATGTCAATGCATAATATTCCACATTATCTTTCCCAAGACTATTTTTTCCCTCAGTTTCTCTTCCTCTTTTTCCATATTATTATTTTCCATATTATTTTCCATATTATTTTCCATATTATTTTCCATATTATTTTCCATATTATTATTTTTTTTTCTTATGTGTATTTTACCTTCAACCCAAGGAGTTAATTCAGACTATTCACCTGCAGAGTCCATTTTTTCATGTCTTATTCTCTTCCAAATAACTGAGTTTGTCTTTCAGCTTTGGAAGTGCTTGTGCAGTGATTCTTGCAAATTTATGGCATGGGAATGGGATTATATTTGTCTATCAAATATTACCACAGGATTTTCTAGACATGGATTTCAACAAGCTGGAATTGGAAATGGAAAAGACAGTATATGGGTTTTCAGTACTTCAAATAATTTCTGCCTTTCTTTCCCACACTTACAATATATGGCTTGGGAAAAGAAAATGTATTTGCTTAAGGAGTATATTTATATTTACAAAAAAAAAGGCTTGAGGGTTCCTGCCTTTCAATAAGACCTGTATGTACATAAAACATATTTCTACTTCTTAATTAGGATCCTTGAAAATTCAGGCTAAATATGTGAATGAACACTGCTCATACCTCGAGGGTTAGAGGGCATCTTACAAGAAATATAAATTTATAATTGCAGAAGGTCTTGAATTTGGAAAGCAAAATTGAAAACATGATTGTGCAAATATTAGCACAACTCAGAATGATCAAATTAATCCAATTCAGCTGGTCATGATTTCCAAGGGTTTAAAGCTGACTACACCAGAAAGATTAAATAAAATTGAAATAATGTTGCTGCTTTATACCTGCTTAAAGTAATCCAGGACATCAGACTTAACGAAAGTTAGGATTTTAGGTGATGGGTTTGTGTATGTGTGAGGCAAAAAAATCCTGAAACAACAGCACTAAAGCTGCTTTGAGGGTCCTCTCCTACTTTTCTACTATTTACCTCTGGATGCACTGTAAATACAAATTAATTTCCATCTCTGCTTCCATTTGGGCAGGGGTCCAACTTCTTCCCTTTCTTGTTTTCATCTGGATATCCTTCCTAATCTTTTGGGCTTAACAAATTTACATAGAGAGCTTTTCAAAAGGACCATTTGATCATCTAAGGTGATTTTTTCCTGTGACCATGAGAGATAAAACTTGCATGTCAGTGGGTCTGGATTTCCAGTGTCCCAGGAGCTCCTCCAGGATCTGAAGGATCTCCTTCTCTCAGCAGGCAATTAACCAAAAGCCACTTGTCAAAATCCATCTGACAGTCCTGGGGCAGGGGCTGTGCTTCAAACTGCTCAAAAGCCTCATGAAACCATCACGAGATATCACTTGGACACCTCTGCATGAAGAGATCCCATGATTTTCCTCTTTTCTTCTGTATTGTTCTTGACTAGAATCTATCTTCCCCAAATACAGCCAGTCTCCATCTGAAATTGGTACAACTATCGTTTTCCTGGTTCCAGTTGATGTTACAACAGGTGCTCTAATTCTCCTCTCAATTTGTCTTCAGTTTACTCTGTCCAGATTTTCTCTGGTGAGTCAAAAAGTATTTTATTTCCTTATATTACATCCCAGTGCAGGAACTTACTTTAAAAAGCAAGTGTCCATCTTCTCTTCTTATAAATTCTGATTTTTATCCCCTTCTCTCTGTGAGACCTTTAAAATAATTTTTGTGCCTCTTTTCTGAACCATCTGCCTTTTCTTCTCCCCTAAAACTTTTTGATGCAGAAAAGCTTCATGTCACAGAACTCCCACAGGCAGTAGCAGTAAGAAAGTCAATCCAGTATTCAGAGCCAAATTAAGAAAGTTCTTTGTGTTTTTTATTGCAGGAGAATCTGCAAGACAGATTGCTGTAAACATAATACAGAAGTCCTTGTAGTGAAACCAGATTCAGTTTTGGTAAAGGCTGTTGGTTTTGCTGACAGAGATGAGAATCCAGGTGAGAAAAGAACAAAGAAATTGTTAGTAATGGTAGTATTAGTTATAAAAAATCCCCAATTGTGCTGTCCTGAATCTGAAAGAAATGTTTACTTTTAAAATAAAAACAGATATTCGAGTTAGACGTGTGAAGAAATAAAAAACTACAGAAGATCTACCCAACAGTTAATGGAATCAAAATCCTAAGTGAAAAGATAAAGCAAAAATAAAAGACCTTAAGGTTGCAAGTTGGCTTCAAACTGAAGCTTGAACTGCAGTTCAAAGTGGAAAATGTGGATTTATGTCAAGAGGCCACAGATTAAGATCTGCCACCTGCCCTGAAGACTTTATGCTCAGAGTAAATCAAAATGAGTGTCTCTCTGGAGATTGCCGAGTGCCCCTGGAAGGAGCCTTATGATCATAAAAAATGCCTTGGGGTATTTTGAATAAACTTTTTGTTTAGAAATAAATGACCCAAACTCTGGTTTCTGTTATCCTGCAATAAACCCATTGTAACTCTCCTGATAAAAACTTGGCTCGTGCGCCATTGCTGCATCTAAAACGCTAACAAACTGTGGTGTTTCCAGATTGTAACAAAAATTGTAGAAAAAAAAATCCTGACACAGGAAATCTGGGAAGATTAACTAGAGACTCCTCAAATTTTTGGCCTAACAGTTTCAATTTCTGAACAAAAATAAAATAACACAGAAGTACAGAAACTAGGGCAAAATTTCCAGCTGAACATGTGATTTGTGTGATCCCTCTTCTGTCCCCAGCTGATAAGAAATAACAACATTTTGTCTCCTAATCCAGGTCATAGATAAAGATATTAACATCCCCATTCCAGTGCTGTGTAAACCTTTCCCAGTTTTCCCAAAATCCTACTGCAATGGATAATGGAAGCATGGAACAGATGCTCAACATCAAAACTATCTTTACACTAAGTGAAGCCTCACAAAAATACAACCACCAAAAGGAAAAAACAGAAAGAGCATTAAATCATAATTTAAAGGGGGGAAAGGGGGTGAAACCCAATAATTATCAGAAAAAACAATCAGAAAATAATACATTGTTAACATTAAGCTATGCTGTGGCCATCTGAGCCAGGGACTGCAAAACTGAGCAATGGGGGGGCTGCAGGGAAAGTTTGAAATTATTTAAAGATCCCAATGTCCCTCAGAGGACAGGACTCCAGACCATCTTTGCAGAAAATTGACTTTCTTCCCAATCCAGAGAACATGAATATGTGTTCCTGAGGGGTGAGGAGAGATAATCAATAAAGTGAGAAAGATGCAAACACACAATGCCAACAGGTGGCTTGGTCACACATGCTGATCTCTGAGGTATTAAAGCTGAAAGGTAGAAAAAATGTTTCCTGGAGATTGATTTTGTGCACAGCATTATTGTCACTAAGGCCCTGCTCATTTCTTGACACAAGAGGCAGTGTCCCATGTACTCACTTGGCTCTTCCTGTCCTTCCAAGCGCTAAAATGGAGAGTTCCTAAATTAAAATATTAATGCACTCCAAAAAAAAAAGAAAAAAATAGAAACTTAGAGAGGTTTCAACAGGTATTTTTTGCTCCATTTTCCTATCTCATCATAGGCAAGGAAAGTAATTTCTAGAAGATACCATTACTCAGTTGTTATGCAGAGCGTTCAGATACACAGTACAAGAAAATTTCATGGAGTCACAGACTGGTTTGGGTTGGAAGGAACCATAAAAACCATCCAGTTCTACCATGGCAGGGATGCCACCCATGAGACCAGTTGCTCAAAGCTTCATCCAACCTGAACACATCTAGTTTAAACCCATCAGGAAAATCTCTTACCTATGTGTTTGTTGCAAAGTTAAAAATTGGGCTGGAAATTGCTTCTCTTAAGTATATTTTTCAAAGACTTTGATGAACATGGTGAATGATGGGGAAAGATCACAGTGCAGGTGGGCAGGGATGTATGAAGTTTGGGATGGGTTTGGGATGAGGAACAAGATGTGGGACATGCCACTCGTTCACAGTTGGGAGTGTTTGAGGAGATGATCCAAATGAAGGACAAGTATCCAAAATGGAAATTAGAATTTTGCACATCAGTGACTTGTGAGAAAAAATGGGTGTCAGTGTGTGGCTGTTTAAATAGAATTCCAAATTACAAACCCAAAAGCCTTAAATACTTCTAAACTAGAGTTTAATCACATTACACAAGGGTAATATGATGGGATTGCCTTTGCTGTACCCACATGACAAAATCCCCTGAGTGGCTCTGTGCCCAAAGAGCCCCTCCTGAGGAAGCACAGGAAAGAAAGGGTACTGCAAATTTAAACTGAAAAATCCAAAAAGTTGGTTGTACCACTTTAAAATGAGACATCATTGGGCCTCAGCATGACATGGACTTCAAGTGTTTTGCAGCAGTGGATGTGTGATAAACAAAAAGCAGTATTATTGCTGAATAATTTGGGTAAGTAAATGAAACAGTTATTATGACTCCAGTACCCAGAGTGTGCTCTCACTGTAGGATTTCATGCAGAAAGGCTGCAAACAAAGCACTGAGAATTAGCTGCGGCCAGATGAGAGCAAAAGAGCAACAAATGAAGGCCAGGGAAATGGGAAGATGAAAGCTTCATGGCAGCACAACTCTGAGCCAGCTCATCTTCAAAGCAAACTGAAAGCAGATGAACCTGGGAGCAGAATCCACCGAGCACCCTGGGCTCTGCTGCTCCTCCCCAGGGAGATGGGAGGGAAAGGATCCATCAGCCTCCTTCTCCTGGCAAGGGCTGGCTGTTCTCACCTGGGGGTATTGGAAGGGTTTCAGCACACTGGACCTCTCCATGCCCCCACAAGACCAGTTTATGTTTTGTTCTGTGGCTGATAAACCAAAGCATGGGGAGGTCAATTGACTCCTGGCAGCAAAGCTCCTCATTCCTGCAGAATGTAATCCCTCTTCCAGTACTCTCTGTCCTGGAAAGCCAGCCAGGAAGATAGAAATTTAAATATTTAATAGAACTAAATATTTAATCCCTCTCAACACCCACCTCTTCTCTGCTCCATTCCATTTCTTCACTCCTCTATTTCAATGTGTTCATTTTGCCTCTTCCTCTACCCCTTCAGGTGGTTTCTCTCCCTGCAGCTCCTGGTTTGTACTATTTTTACCCTCTTAGTCATTCTGCTGCTGCTTTCTTGCCTCTTTTGTCCATCACCCAGGAGTGTGCAATGTTTTCCATCACACACTGACTCGTTGAGCAGAAATTCTTGAGAAACAAAGCCCTTCATCTGCTCTAGGTATTCCTCCCCTCATCCTGGTTTCCAATTTGGGGACTTTTTTGATCTCTGCAGGGTTCAGTGCTGTATAAGGGCCACAAGAAATGACCACATCTCATGCATTGGGATGAGCTGCCCTTGGATTTCTGGAAGTGTCCAAGGCCAGGTTGGACAGGGCTTGCAGCACCCTGGGCTAGTGGAAGGTGTTCCTGCCCATGGCAGGGTTGGGACTGGATGATTTTTAAGGTCCCTTCCAACCCAAACCATTTCCTGTCTCCATGAACTGAGTGTCCCCAACACCACCACAGCTCTTGCTGGACCAGCTCCCAGTCCTGTGCCAGTGGAGACATGAGGAGGGTTTTGAAAAGGGCTGGAGAGCTGTCGCTACTTGAGATCCTCTTCTGAAGACTATCAACTCCACCTCTGCTGGTGCCCAGTGATGTTAAAGGCTGCTCTGGAAATCACCACTCTCCCTCTCCCCTACTGGGCCAATCAGATGAGCAAAGGATGAGAGGGAATGGAAAAGCTCATCCAAATTCCAGAGCAGGCAGGAGAGGGAATCAATTTAGAATCACGGAATGGTTTGGGTTGGAAGGGACCTTAAAGATCATTTAACATACCCCCCCACCCCAATGTGACTGTACATAGCAGACAGGTCACACAAGTAAAGTATTACTGGAAGAAGGAACGTGTCAATGTCCTCAGGAAAGCAAGGAAAAAGACCCTGACACAAAGATGATCAGAAAGTTAAAACTTGCTGATTTTTGTAACACTTTGGAGACAGTTAAACTCTCACCACTTCCTGTTTATTATAATTTTTCAGTCGAGTTCTGAACACATCTTATAGAAAAGGGCTGGTTGGTTGTCACTAACATGACAGTGTCTGTACTTACTCCTCTTTTTATCCTCTATAATTTTTGAAGTTGTAGTTTTTGTGTCAATTATCTATTTGTTCAGGGACTTCCTTCTTTCCAACCTCCACCTATGTTGTCACCCACTCAGAGACAAACTAAGGCAGAATGGTCAAATTCCATATATTGTTCAGCTGCAGCATTTCACACACCTGTCCTGGATAATTGGCTATTAGTCACCTAAAATTATGTTTCAATTCCCTGGACTTCTACATGGAAACACAGTGAATAGTACTGGACAAAGACTTTCCTTGTTTCCAGCTAAATCAGTCCATCCACATGTGAACAGGCATGTTTGTATGAAGAACAATTGTTCCTTAACCCCCTGACTTAACAAAACAATCATCTACACAAAGTGAAACAGCAAAATACCAAAAACAAGGAAGTTTGACCTGAGCACCTGTTAGGAATAAATGTTCTTTTGGATATTTGCAATCAAGGCATGCAAAACACTCTTATTTGTCCCAGATTTTGTGTCAAAGAGGAACACAAGCAGGATTTACTGGGAGCTTCAAAGACATTTCCAGGGACACAGGAGCTGGATTTATGGCCCAAGGATTTGCATAGCTTTTCCACAGAAGCGGGCAGTGTAAAAAGCAATCCAAAATCAACTCTGGAGCTCCAAGACACAGGACAAAATAACTTTTTCTTGAGCCAGGGCATTGTGCAGGGTAAAGCACCCACATGCACATGCTGCCCACTGGCACCAACCTTAAGGGACCTCCTAAGCCCACTGAAGCCTGTAAATGTGGTTTTATTTCAGAGCCTGATATGACTGTGTAGTCAAACATTACTTCTCTTGGACTTTGGAAAACTTCCCTTCATCTTCATGTGTAAAATACAAGTTTCTTCCAGCAGGGTTGGTATTTTTGATCCTGGTTTTCAAAGTGCTGGGCACCCCTGGTTTCTGAGTAGGCTGCTCAATTCCTACAGCACTGCAGGTGATTGTTCCCACTACTCCCATTCCTGATTCAAAGGGACTTTCACAGAGAAGTCCTTCTTTCATCTCAGTGCAATCAGCTGGGAGCAATTGTGGTGGGAGGAATTTTAAAAGCCAGGTTGGAATCAGCATGTGTGTGAGAAATCAAGGAAGGTGACAGGCAGTGGCCAAAAAATAAATAAACTGAACTTTATTTTGCTCTAAATAGTAGGACACTAGAGGGAGTGTCTGTCCTTTTCCTTCCAAAGACTTCTCGGAAGGCTAAAGTGAAATAATTTCCTGCAAGCAGTGAGTTAAATGCAGTTCATATTTAATCACACAGAATCACTGGAGGTTCACAAATACAGCACTGAGTCACCACGCTGACTTAGCACCGTGACCTCTGCTCTGCTGGCTGCTCCCACAGCCTGGGAGTGCCTCTCTCCTTCCCTGTTTTCCATCCCCAGGAACCTGCTCCTTTCTCACTCTCCTGTGCTCTGCTGAGCTCCTCTTTCCCCCTTAAATAACTGTAACAAGAAGTTCAAGTTCTACTGAATTCTTCAGGTTAGCTGATAATCCAAAATATATCTCTAAATGGAGACATCATAAACAGATGGAAAATTTTTAATCTTAGTTACAGTTGGCAAGTAACAGTTTTGCAAATATTAAGGAAATATGAGGATATATATTTAGATACATTTTATGTACATATATTTCTAAGTCTGATTTTTTTATATATTATACATTAACATGCAAAGTATTCAAGTAAGATCCAAAGAAAAATAAACCTGTTGAAACTGAGGACGTGTTTCAGGGCATGTTACCTGCATTAACCCCCTGCATGATTAAAAGAAAGGGTGAAGCAGATATTTATCGCCAAGTCATTAGGTGCCAAATAGGTCTTTGAGATCCTCTTTGTTGTGCAAACAACATTCAGGGCCCAGTCCATTAAGAGAAAGGGAGAGAAGGGAATTTCAGCCTCCCTCTGCAATCACAGAGGCCATACAGCTACAGCAAAGGAGCTCAGAGATAAGAGGAAACTTTTTAACAAGCACATGCCAGTAATTTGGGAGGCTAATTGGTGTAGAAAGCAACATCCCGAAAGTTCCTGGAGAGATTAGATGGAAATTAATTAAAACGATTTAAAACACTTTGGAAAACCAGCTATCAGAAGTGACAGTCTTGGATAGGACCATAAAATAACTGATTAAGTGGAAATAAATGCAATTGGATTTGGACAACTGAATCATAGAGAGCCAAAAGGGGATGGATTAGAAAGTGATTAGGCTAATCTTGAAGGGCAAGTGAAATGAGAGGAACTTTCCAATCCTTAAATGCTGTCATTATATTTGTTAATGTGGACAATATTAACAAACATTGGTTTTGAAGAGGTGGAGCATAAAAAAGAGGTGCACAAACTAATAAATTATTTAGCAAATGAAGTCAAACCACTCCTGTATGCCCCATTCCATACACCAAGGAGAAGGAAGGAAAGCCAAACATTTAGGAGACAACAGATAAGTGGAAATACTCCCTCAGAACAACTCACAATATCTAGAGCTCCCACATTTTTGCAGAATTCCAAGAAGGATTAGAAATCCCTTCAGACACTACAAGCAGGAAAATTACTGCAACATGTTGGGGAAAAAGGTGTAGGAGGGGCCCTTAAAGGTTAGATAAATCATTCTTCAGAGTTAGGAGCAGCCACATCTGCCTTCCCCTCCTAAATTGCTTTATCTCAGAAAGAGTTTACCAGTATATGTGAAGCAAAGATCAGCCTGTTCTTCTGTACAGTTCCACGTTGCAGCTTTCACCATCCTCGGGAGGCAGAAAAGCTGGGTAAGGCAGCACATTGTTCCTGGTCCTGCCCTGCCTGGTCTCTAGGTACAGAAACTATTCCAGGGGCACAGAATTGCCATGACTGCCCTTTGGATATCTGAGCTGTGAGTTTGTGGGGTCGTTACAGCCAGATCTGGTAATATTTAAATTGAAAAGGTATCATGATGTCCATAAGAGGTTTACAGCCCTTTCAATGAGAGCATGAAGAAATAACGGGGAGTATGGAGAGCTGATTGTGATAATTCAGTGTGAGACACAGTAGCTTTTGGAAAGCTTTGGAAATACACCGGTTTTCACCAATGTATTGTATTGCCTCTTCTTCCCTTGAGGTCTGTGAGGGCACAGCCACTGCCAGAGAAAATGCCATTTTCTGAGTGTCACCTGAGAGCAGCTTGTCACAGCACTGGGGAGTCAAACCTAGGAGAGCACTACAGGCTTCAAATACAGAGAGGGGGAAAAGAAATGAGAGGAGCTGAAACAAGTGCTGTTCAAAACTCAGGATATGTGACTTAGGGCCACACAGAGGCTTCAGGAAGTGCCTAGAGCTTCCTGTGCTCAAGTATGGGATAAATGAGTAATGAAATGGTTGACTCTCCCAATTAAAGGGCAAACATTATGTATATGCTGAGAGAAGTTTTATAGATTTATAATTATGTTTCCCCCTTCTGCATTGTTCTCATGGGATGCCCAGGGAAGCTGGGACATTTGGGAGGGTTGGCTCGTTACTATGGCAACATCTGACTTCCAATCAAGATGTCAGGAAGTGATCTCCACCACTGGACAGCAAAGGAGTCGATGGACAGAACTTTGGGAGGGACCAAAGGGTTAAAAGGTGGAACATCCATTGTGTGGAGTGAGCACATGGTGGGAAAAATCCTCTGCTCCCGGCACTGTAATATTTCCTCTATTCAGTCTTCTGTTATCAAAGATATCAAATAAGGTAAGGTTTTGATAAGGTTTTAATAAACCTTTTAGATTTTTTGAGTATCATTTCTCACAAGTACAAACAGGCACAGAGACACAGAATCCTCCCCAAAACTGGAAAAAGCCCCAGATAAGAAGTCAAACACACACCAGCACATGGTACCACTCAGGAAGAAGCCTACAGGTACCAGCGCAGCTTACAAACAACATTTACTCATTTCTTGTAAACCTATGGCCAGAAATTCCCACCCCCACCTCTGGAGCCACTCTTAAACCCTCACAGATGAGTGATGTAGAGGGATACAATGAAAGGATTGGCCAGTGCTTTGGGGGAGATGAGTAATCCTGATGTCCAGATCTGAACAAACCAGTTAAAGAACAATTTGCTGCCCTCTTTGGACTCTGATTTTGGTGTTTTACCCTGACGAGCAGGGTACCAGACCTTGAATCACTCCTCCACCTGAACTGCCAGAACAGCCCTATGGGGCTGCAACTCTGGTTAAAAGGTTGAATGAACATTTTCCACCCCTTTGGCTGATAGAGGATCCAGCCTTGAGCAGATAACTCTTTTAGAAGCACTGTTGCCTTTATCAACACAAAGAGCAAGAGAAGAGTTTTAGAGAAAGCAAACATTAATACTTTATACCCCCCATATTTCATCTTTACTGTAGAAAATCAACTAATCTTTACTCAAGTTCCTGAGTTAAACAACTTGATGTAAAATCCAGACAAGGTGAGGATGATGCAGTGCAGAGTTTTCACTAAACATAGCAAGTAAAAACCACAGGCTCCTTTGCAACCATAATTCTGCTTGCAAACACATGAAAATCGTCCCTCTGAGCAGAGATCTCACTGAAATTCATGGTTTCTTGTTAAAAATGCTGAACATCTGAGTGAAAAGAAGGCTGTTTTCACAATCAGCAATGCTGAAGGAAGCTGGTTTTAGTTACAACAGGTGATTTAACTATGGAAAGAGGGGAAGAGAGCAGGTGGGGAAGTGGCTTGAATAATCAAAGTAGGAATTTCTGGATTAATAAAAAGTAAAGTTTTTGTTGTATGAACAAAATCAAAGGTGTTAGGGAAAGGAAAGGGAAGGAAAAAATTGGATGCAAATGCAAAGTAGGAATAATTGATATATGCTGCCTTCATTCACCGTTCACTCGGTTTTGAGCTCGTTTGATGTGTTCAGGGGCATGAAAATACACAAGATTCTGAAGGAATAAGGTACATACCTTTTCAAAAAACAGAGGAAATAAATGGAGCAATATGTTAAACAATTATTTTAAAGTCTGATACCGTTTTAATCAGATAAACAGTAGAATACAGTGCTGGCAAGGGCTCCAGAGATCATCACAACAACTGCCTTAAAACTGGTGTTTAGGCAAACTTGAAACACTCTCACAGTGTTTCCCAGACTGCTTTTAGTGGGCAGTAGAGCAATTTTGCACCACCCAGCCTTTT
Organism: Anomalospiza imberbis; assembly: GCF_031753505.1. Lineage (NCBI taxonomy): Eukaryota > Metazoa > Chordata > Aves > Passeriformes > Viduidae > Anomalospiza > Anomalospiza imberbis. Next base: position 69,877,290 of record NC_089684.1, read on the forward strand.
CTAGGTCTCAACTCTCCCTCTAAGAAAAGCCTCCTGAGTAGACAGAACAAATCCCTCTTGCTGTAGTTTGAACCATTTCTCTTTCCCCACATCTAGTAAGCATCAAGAGCCTGTTTCTATCTCTGCTACCTTTAACTCAGTGGGAGACAATTGTCATATCTTTTTTCCATCTCCTTTAATAACCAGTGCTTTAGGATGACTTTGTAGACACTTGCATTGATTTTTAAAATGCTTGAGACATGTACAGCCCAAATGCAGCTCATCTCATTCACAATAACATCTGCATTTCAGCTTATTACTCTCATCCCTGTTGGTAGTCAAGGGAGACAGACACACATCTCTGGAGCTCTCAGACAGACACACAACCCTGGAGCTCTCAGATAGACACAGCTCTGGAGCTCTCAGACACAGCTCTGGAGCTCTCAGAGAGACACACATCTCTGGAGCTCTCAGACAAACACACAGCTCTGGAGCTCTCAGAGAGACACACAACCCTGGAGCTCTCAGATGGACACAGCTCTGGAGCTTTCAGACACAGCTCTGGAGCTCTCAGAGAGACACAGCTCTGGAGCTCTCAGAGAGACACACAACCCTGGAGATCTCAGATGGACACAGCTCTGGAGCTTTCAGACACAGCTCTGGAGCTCTCAGAGAGACACAGCTCTGGAGCTCTCAGAGAGACACACAACCCTGGAGATCTCAGATGGACACAGCTCTGGAGCTTTCAGACACAGCTCTGGAGCTCTCAGAGAGACACAGCTCTGGAGCTCTCAGAGAGACACAGCTCTGGAGCTCTCAGAGAGACACACATCTCTGGAACTCTCAGATAAACACACAGCTCTGGAGCTCTCAGAGAGACACACAACCCTGGAGCTCTCAGATGGACACAGCTCTGGAGCTCTCAGACACAGCTCTGGAGCTCTCAGAGAGACACATCGCTCTGGAGCTCTCAGACAGACACACAACCCTGGAGCTCTCAGATGGACACAGCTCTGGAGCTTTCAGACACAGCTCTGGAGCTCTCAGAGAGACACACAACCCTGGAGATCTCAGATGGACACAGCTCTGGAGCTTTCAGACACAGCTCTGGAGCTCTCAGAGAGACACAGCTCTGGAGCTCTCAGACACAGCTCTGGAGCTCTCAGACAGACACACATCTCTGGAGCTCTCAGATAAACACACAGCTCTGGAGCTCTCAGAGAGACACACAACCCTGGAGCTCTCAGACAGACACACAGGTCTGTGATTCTCTGCTGATGACACACAGATCCACAAGGAGATGCCTGCCTTGGAGAAGATGGATTCAGCTGTCTAAGGCGGGGTTTGGTACCATTCAAGATGTTTTACAGCATACCGGACCTCTGCATGGAGCAGGCAGATGTGCGCAGCCTGTGGGATTCCTGAGCCATCATGAGTTGTTAAAAAAAATCCTGAAAATACGTTTGCCCTCTTGATCTTGGTTCTTCAGTAAATTCTAACCCTTCTCCCTATATGAACCTGTCCTAAAGCACAGGGATTTTCATGACCCTGTTCTAGAGAGGTTGTTTCAGAAACCCAGAAATTTGGGAGCTATGAGCCTTCTAATTTGTTTTCAACTTTACAAAAGGTCATGGAAAATGCCATCGCCTTTTGCGCTAGTGCCAACATGTTCTTTAGCACCAATTGCTCCTTTTATATTCTCTGCTGTTTTCCTGAAAAGGATAAAGAAAGAAATTTTATCCTTGACCTCGTTGTCAGGTAAATAAGTAAATAAGATATTTTGCTTTCCTCTCAAGAAACTTTCTATATTAATGGTACTTTACAAAGCCTTGCATATTCCCATTGTGATTTCACCCCATTCCCATTTTACCAGTTCTGGAATCTTTGTCCCATGTTTAATGTCCCTGCCTTTTCTGTCTTAGTCCTGCTTCCCACTTCTGCTGCCTGTGCTGCTGAGGATGGATCCCAGGACATGGGGAATTTCTTGAGCTGTGAGTGCACATTGCTGGGTCATGGGGAGCTTCTCGCCAACCAACACTCCCAAATCCTTCTCTCCAGGAGAAGTCCATTCTCCCCAAAACCTGTATTTGTGCTTGGGATTGCCCAGACCCACCAGGTGCTGGACTCTGCTCTTGCAATAAATTACAGCTCATGAAGATCTGAAGGCAGAATGGGCATGGTCCTTCCAACCTAGGCAAGTTATTCTGCAGCATTAGGTGCTTACAACACTTCACTCCTACTTATTATCCTTTTCCAGGCTCGAAACAGAAACAAGCCCTGTGGCAAGCTGGCAGGGGATCCACACAAAAACTTCCCTAGTTTCTCTACCAAAAAAAAAAAAGTAATATTAAAAATATCAAAATGGCAGCCTGAGGGGACAAACCACCTACTGGCTTTTCTCACTTGCCTTCCTCATCTGAACACAGCAGGTTCCGACACAGTCCAGAGGAACGTTGTTTTTCCAGCAGAAGAACAAACAAGGACTGATGGGGGATAATGCAAATAATCAGAAGAACAGAACAGTAACAGGGTTAGTATCAACCTGCTGGTTACTTCACAGCTTCACCAGGATGTGCATCTGAAAAGCAACAAATCTCCCAGCCAGGAACAAAACCGTGGAGTTTCATCAGTGCTCATTTGCAAGCTGTCTATCCCAGAGACTTTTCTGGAATTATTTATGACCTGTAAAGTCAAACAGGGGACTCCAGAACAGTGATCTCAGCTGATTTTTTTTCCAAATGTCTTTGATCAGAAATGCTTGTGCCGTTTGTCCATTGGTTAACACAAGCTTCCATGAAAACTGAGCATCATTTGTTTCCTTCTCGATGACTTTGGACTCACAGATATTTGAGTACACATTCTTTGACTGTTGTCAGATTTTCATTTCAAAGACCTGTGGGTGTGGCAATTGGGGACATGGGTTAGTGGTGGCCTTGGAATGGTTGGGCTCAATGATGTTAGAGGTGATAAATAAAACCCTACCATGTAAATCACAGTGGATATTGTCTTATGATTCAAAGTGTTTGGGTTTATGAGGAGAAGGAAAGCAATAAAAGCAATAAAAAATTGCACAAGGCAAAGGAAGTTTCATAATCATCTATGCTGATGCCTCCAGAATAAAGTTTTCACCAAATAATTTATGCATGAAACCTCATCACATTGACAGGAACCAGAACACCTTTGGAAGGAAGCATGCACTCTTTCAGATTTTTTAGGTAAACAATTCAATCCAAGCAGCACTTTGTGGACAAAAAGCCTTTCTGCTTCATGGATTATACCGAAGGACAAGGCCTTGACATTAAAACAGAGATTTCTACTATATGAGCTAAAAAAATTATTCATTTTTTGAATGTCAGAAATATTAAGTTCTTAATCTGCATGTATAACAATTGCCAGACCATGTTCACATTTTTTTTTCAGTAATATTTGTCATGTAAACACAGTCAGCTTTATCTTTATTAGTTTTTGTGAAAATTCTTAATCTCTCCATCCCCTTCAAGCCATAGTTAGTTCATTTTAGTAGACAAGTGCAAGCACTCTTGTGCTATAAACCTGTGTGTCTATCAGAAATCAAAGTTGATGTGATTAAAATACTTTGTTTTCACTTCCTAATCTGAGCATTGCCAGGAAATGAAAAGACAAAGCAGATTTATGTAAGTATATAACACAGTCACAGAATTTTCTTAGATCAGTTTGCTAGAATGCTATTTCTTCTACTTATACTCTTGAAGAATTTAGAAAAATGCCACTTCCCGTGCTAAATTCTGAATTTCCTGAGGAAAAGTTACCAAATGTAAATACATTACAGTGAAGTTTCAAGTTGCTTGGCACTTACCAAATTTAGTTATTTTGTCTGAATTATCTTTCTTCAGCTTAAAATTTTATTACCAAGATAAAAATCTGTCATTTATACTGAATATATTAATTAAAAAGAATAAAATAAACACTATTTTCTTGAACTGATTGAAATGTTGAAGATAAACATGCAAGCACTTTATTTTAATGAGATAAATATTAAATATTTTTAAATTTTTTTTTACAGCTATGGTTCATGTTCATTAATCACATTTTTTTCTGCATTTTTAACAGAACTTTACAGCCTTCCTAGAAAATGTAAGTCAACATTTCTTGTAGAAGAAGAAATCAAGCAATGAATTGAAGAAAAAAGTGAATGTTCTTACAAGCTCAACACTTTGTAGAAAAGAAAGTGGATGTTTTCCACCACCTGTGGTGGAAATCAGGTCTGTAAGATAACCTATGATTTAATAGGAGTGGGATAGGATAGGAGTATTCTCTCTGGGATGTTTTGGAACAATATGTTGCAAGGAAAATTACTTATCCTTCTTGACCACCAAATCATCTGGTCAGTAAAATTGTAATACAAACCAAAACAATTTTAATAGGCATTGTCTGAAAAGGTAAAAATCTGAGACTTTTCAGCTCAGAAGTTCAATTTCTCTGCACTGACTGAAAACAAGGCAGTTAATTCAGAAATGCAGAAATTGGCTTTGTTCCTTCTCTTCAAACACCTGCCCTGAAAAAGGTAATTCTGGGATTTTTTGTCTGTGCATTTCTTCTTTTGGCTTCCTAAGGCACTCCCAAAAACAGCAGGGATGAAGCAGTTGCTTATCCCATAATTTGCTGCTGTTTCTCACAGTCTGTCAGCCTCTTTTCACCACCAGAAACTCATGGGCAGTCTGTAGATTGAGGACTGAGTCCAAGCTGGGGCTGGGGACACTGGGATTGACAATGAATGATCAGGGTTGGTCTTGGATAAATGAATTGTCCAAGTTCTCAAGTAACCTGAAACTGGAATGGCTTTTCAGTGTCCTTAGAGAAAAATGTTGCCTTAAATTAGTGTCACAAAGATAGTTACTGTGCAGAAAAATCAAACTGCTTTTTGAGGCTGAAAGAGAATGGAAAAGGTCAGGAGGTAGCGCCTGAGAAATCTCCTGAAAGTTCTTTTACTGGCAGCTGTCAGGAAACTCTTTATCTGAGAACTTACTGTTGGTAAGAATTTATTGGTTTTGTTTATCTGAAGATTTATTATTTCTGAGAATTTATTATTTTTATCTGATAAATTATTATTTAGATGGGGGTCTGAATCAGCTAAAATACATCTGCCTCCAAATGTCACAACAGACATTTTTGTTTATACTTAATTGCTCCTACAAGCCCACACAGCAATATTTTAAAGCAGGGCTGAGATCAAGAAGTGCTTTGTTTAAAAATTTCCCCTTGTCATCATCAGCTGATGACCCTGAAGAAGAAAAATGCCCAGGGTGCACATGCAGGATGCTGTTGCTCAATATCCAGAGACACAGTGGCAATTCATCCCCCAAAGGAAACTGGCTGAGATGGATGGGATGAATTAGTTCCCAATTCTGCCTCTCTCTCTGTTGAAACTGAGGGAAGTTTATAAGGATAACTTGTACCAGACAACAAATTTCAAGCCAGGAGAACTCTACTCAGCTTCCATTAAAAGCCACGGGTAAGTGAATTGTAGCACTGATACCTGACAAAGATGTAAAGCCTAATATTTGACACAGCGCTTTTTTCAAAATGCATGAAACACCTCTATTACCACAATATAAACAAAGACCTGTTAAATTAAAGAAGACAGTGTTCTGTCCACGGTAGAACCGACAAACACCACAAGCTTGACTTCTCTAAACTTTACAAAACATGAGAAGAAACTGCCTGGTAAATCAAAGCAACATTTTGTTGTGAGGAAATGAAGAATGCAAGGTCACAGTGTGGAACTCAGGGCCTTTTGGGTTTGGAGTTGTCCAAAATGCTGCATCCAATCTACCAAGGTGATGTGACCAGCAAGACACATTGAACTGGGCCACTACTGAACATTTCAAACTCCCTCCCTCCCTCCCATCTCTCCATGGGCTTTGTTTGTGCCATCCTTGAAATTCTACTCAATGCCAGGGTTAAACTGCCAAAAATATTTTTGTAAAGGACCTGGAAACACCAGTCACACTGCTCAGGATGCAGTCAGACTATTACATTTTAAAGTGTTTTGCTTTTTATTGGGTTTTATTGTTCTTATTTTGATGTTCTGACCCTGTGGACTGTGCAGAGTTGAGCACCAGACCCATTTTTATTGACAGCAGGAATGTGCATGACAGAGGAGTGGTACAGCAGCAGATAATCAGATATAAAAAGGGGTACATGGATGGCTGCATTCTGCCATTGTTGAGTTGCCAATCAAAACCCATATTATTATTCAAAAATAGGTTGTTACATCCACGGAGATAGAATTCACCTGTCAGTCTGAAGAGTTTGTAGACACAGCCTCATACCAAGGTCTAAAAATGGTTTGACTGACAGTTGTACCCTGAAGTGAGAGCAGAATCCTCTCCTCCCAGTTTTAATTACATGCCTCTTGTAAATAAACATAGTTAAAAAATATTAACTAAGATGCAGCTGTGTTTAGCTATGATTTTTTTCTGAATCTTCCAGACTGTTCCTCAGTATTTGTGCAAGGCTTTGAAGCATTGCATGACATTGTAAGTATTATTGCTATGCTGTCTGCTGCTCATGGAAATTACAACACAGCTAAAAGAAGCAAGAGAATTTCCACTGTAACCCAGGACTGTTAGATACTGAAAACTTCCAGAAAACAAAAGGGTTTTGAGGGAAACTTTTCCTGTCACTCTCCAAGTTGAGCAATTTGAAAGAAAAATAAGATCCACCTTTTCTCACTTGGCATTTCCATTCCAGCTTATTCTCTGACTTCCACTCTTCTCATGTTGACTCAAAATGACTTTCACAGTCCTGAGTGCAACTGCAAAGTCCCAGCTCTGAAAGCCTTGTACTGGATAATTAAAGGACAATGAGTCAATTGAATATAAACCAACCTGGATAAGTTTAGGCTGGAAAAGAGAATTTCTGCTAATTCTATGCAGTGTGTGTTGTTCTGTACTAACCAATGAGATATAATCGAAGGCTATTTTAATCAGGATGGGTTATAAGGTTAAGGGACTTTTTTATATTTCACCAAGTTGGAAAGAAAATGTTCATTACACTTTGTGTCAAGGACACCAGCTATATTTTTAAGACCTTTTTCCAAAAAGACTAAATATTTTTTTAGTTTTTTCCCAAGTTGTCTGCCTTGAACTTTTTACATTTCTGTTTTTACAATTGCCATATGGGCTTCAGTTATGATAATTTGTGTAGGGTGCTTAGGTATTTTTATACATCGTTTTAATGCCTTTTAAAACAGGCAGATGGAGTTGAGCTGAAGTTTGTAGAGCTGTAAACAAGTGGGTATAAACCAGGAGGGGTGTGAAAAGCTGTGCTAACAGTGCTCCATGTTATTTGTTTAATAGCAAGAAAACATCAAATCTCTTTAAATTATATTGGCATCATCATTATATTGGAATTGCTGAGTAGTGCAAGAAGGAACACAACGAAACTACTGAGGTTCATTGTACCAAAGAACCCTCTGAGACACAGGAGGAGCCCCTGCTCTCCAAAACCTGCATTGCAGAGGGGATAAACACAAAAGAGTGAATGAATAATCAGACAGGAAGGGGCAAGGAAAGCAATGAGCCTCCAATAAATTTGCTGGATTAGCCAAACTAACAGATTCTGTTAACATTTCCAATGTGCTCAGTGGGAAGATATAGAATGTGACCAATTTACTTTTCTTTGTTCCATCATGAGAGCAAAAGGTAGATGCTGGCTGGAGATGCTGAAAAAATAGGTTGTGCAAAAGGACCTTTCTCAGATCAGAAACAGGCAGAGGACATGTCTTGGTTTGAAAAGACAGGTGTTTGTTAAGAAAGGCAGGAGCCTTCCTTGAAATGGAAAATGCAAACCCCCTCCCTACAAATTATTATAATTTTGAAGTTAAGGGGCTCTCAGGCAAAGATATGGGAGTAAGAATAACAGTTCTGTACTAGGAATATTAAAAATACAAATTAAATAATACAAAAAGAAAACAAACCACTGCCAGAGTCAGAACAGGCCCTGGCAGCCTGTGGGTCAGGGTGGTGGCAGCAGTCCCATCCCATGGTGGCTCAGCCCTCCTGCAGTGCCAGCTGTGCTTCTGCTGGAGCAGGGATCCTGGACAAGGGTGGAGTTTTCCTCTGAAGCTCCAGGGCTGCTGGAGATGGGCCTGGGCTTCCTCTGGGAATGCAGCAGAGAAGAAAGCTGCTCCTCTGGGAATGCAGTGGGCAAAGGCTGCTGTGGTGTTGCCAAGATCAGATTGTACCCAGGTAGGAATGCTTGGCTCCTCCCCTGGGTGGAGCATCTCCCCATGGGATGATGGAATTTTATCAGCCATGCAGGGATACTCACTGGCCATGAACAGAAGATAATTAATAATTAATGGCCCATGAACAGAAGAGATCTCCTGGAGGGAGGATTGGTTGTGGAAGAGATGAAGAAAAAATTGCCCAGAACTGCCCCAGCTCTGACAGATAGCAATGGAATACACACATACCTTATAACCCAGGACAGGACACTAAGACCCCTCACCACAGCCTCAGGCTCTGTCTTGGTTTCTCTCCACCATTTCCCATCAGGGAGGAGCTGGCAGAGAGCTGTTTGCTCTCAGAAAGGGAGATAATGACTGGGTGATGTTTATTACCCATATTTAATATGTTAAATAGGGCAAATAGAGGTAATTAACCAAGCGCCTGAAGTCCCTCCAGAAAAAGAAGTAAAACACAGGAAATACCCAGCTCTGCAGCTGCAAGGGAAATCAATGTTATATAACAGATGTTGCTTGATTTCTTTCGTTATTAGTCCTCCAATTATGATAGGATAAGGTTATTAATTAACATTGGATCTGGGAATTGTATGAAAGTGGGAAGGGGACGGAAGAGGATTCTCTGCACAGCACATCCAGCAGGGCACAGTCCCAGTCAGGATCTCCGGACAATAAACCAATGTATAAATAAATGGTTATTTCAAGTACCTATAGCTGTTGGTGTGATTTATATCACTACCCTTTATCAAGTGCCTACTAAATGCCATAGCCTTTTAATACAATTTCTTGTGCTCTTATGTCAATTTTTGGAGTGTTTTAGGGCACTGAAATTCATTACAGATAGGACTACAGTGACATTTGGTTTAATTAATTTCTCTATTATGTCACAGCTTGAAAGAGAAGTAATCAGATATTACTAAAATATGAGAGCACTCTGCTTTTTTCATAGTTTGGAAGAATCATCAATTTGCTTATGGAACTACCTTGGAAGTTGATGTGTAAAAGCAAAATAATTCTCTACTCAAGGGTCATTGGGATTGGGTTTTTTTTCAAATTTTCTTATGGCAGAAGCTGGTGTTGATAAAGTCCTTGTGTTGCTGGTGGCAGGGCCTCTTTATCCCTGTTTCAATCAGGTACAATGGAATTCCTGTCTTACAACGGCACTTCCTTGGGATGGTTACTAAAAAAAATTTATTATAATTTCCAAAGAGGAATATTAGGTTCAGCTTCTTAGATGACTGATCCCATGTCCAAAAAAAACAGGGATAAAAGTTAAAGCAATTTTATCTAGTCCTAGTGGTGGTTAAATCCCAGGTCTTCAGTGGAATTCCTTGAGCAGAATCCCTCTGGTTCAATGATCCACTCAAGCTTGGGTGGGCATTATGGCTTTTCAGGACAGGGTCTGGGCTCACTTTTCAGGCAATATGCCAGATTTTAGAGTCCTTTGGAAATGGGAAACCCACCTTCAGCCCTGGAAAACCTGTAACCTGCAGGCTGGACTCTGGAGAGGGATTCACCAACCTGGGTGTGCAAAATAAACAAAAAGAAACCGAGATGCACCAAGTCAGAGGCCTGAGACAGTGTATGACAATTCCTGAAAACCCCAGCTCTCGGAAGACACTGAGATGCTGCTGCCAGGGGCTGGTTTATATTTATCCCAGGGATTTTTTAGTACAGCAGTCAAAAAAACCCAACATCTCCCTTTCCTTGCCACAAGCTGGCATATTCCTACTTGTCAGGGGTTTATTGAACAGCAAAAATTAGCAGGTGGGCTCAAGGAGAAAAGCTTTAAATCGTGGTGATAAATGGCAGCTATTGCTTGGATGGGAAGTAATTAAGACCTTGATGACAGGTTTAGCTCAGGAGGCTGAGGAAACAGAAATAACACCCAGTATTTGCAGTCATTAGGCACGGGAGGATCTTGCCAATTAAAATCCTGTAGTGAAGGGAATGCACGAAGCACTTGCATGGTGATGACTCACACAAATCTGCTAATGGAGAATTGTTCATGCCTTCACAACTGGATTCCTTCTCACCTGATCCCCAGATAATAACATCAGACTCAATTTATGTTGAATCAAAATATCCTGGAGAGATAAATAATTCCCATTCCTTTAAAAACACACCTGGACAAAAAGTTCAATTGTCAGTGTTAATTTAAAACATTCCAAAAAAAAGCAAAATTATGTTAATGGATATTTTTAGGCACCACAAGGGTACAATGTGGTGTGGCTTAGATCATGCTGTCAAACCTATGTGATAGAATGGGCCAGTCTGACATCACTGCTAACACAAAATCATAATTTAAAAAAAGGAAAAATAAAAAAGAAAAAAGGTGTAATCAAGTGAAGGGGTCAAAAATAAAAAAGTTTCTTGCAGCATAAAATCTTTGCAAAAATATAAAATTAATATATGCCATGTGGGGGTCATTTTACACAGTACGGGACTTGATTTGACTCAAGCCTGATACCTACCTTAATTTCAGATGCTTTGATTATTGTAAACATTATTTCACACAGGAACGTCTTCCTCTGCCTATCCCAAGTTTGTCCTAAAAAAACAAAAGTTTGCCTTTATGCTTTGTTTCCCTTGCTGCCCAGAAGGAAACTTATATGGAGTTCCTAAGCAGTAATGTAAAACAGAAGAAGAAAAGTGCAGTAACTTGTATTTTAGACTATTATTTAAGAAAAAGACTATTTTTCCTCCCCCCCAGCTTTACCCCACCTCCCAAAAAGCAGAATAATTGAATGTGTTATCATTAGGTTAATAGTATTATTCTTCTCAAATGCTCTGGTTTAGATGACAAGGTGGAGTTTGGTTAAAGGTTGGACTCGATGATCCTGGAGGTCTTTTCCTATCTAAATGATTCTATAATTTTTTTGTTACACGGGCACTCACACTCTGTGTCTGCTAAAAACCCACCTGGATTTTACTGGGATGAAAATTACTCCAAAATTAAAATCCACTTAAAAAGCCACTTGCATTTTATGGGGATCTTTGCTCAGGTCTCACTAACAGGGTGTCCAACCCCACTCATGCATCATTCATGGTTAGTATCTTAAAATGTGCCCAAATCACTCCCTAAATACAATAAATATGTAGAAAGCATTGTGTTACATGGGCATTTCTGCAATTTCAGGAAGAGTTTTTGTGGAAGTGTCTTTTCTGCATGCACTGATGAAGGCAATCAATTGCCCATTGCCCTTTCCCTAATTATGATCTGCTGCCATTGCAGTTGGCTGCTCATCACTGAAGCCCAAAGCACTAAAAATCGAAGTGTTCTGCCACTTGTTGCCATAAACACCCACAGAAAATGTGAAGGTAGTCTTTTTTCCTGCTTAGTATTTAAGGAAAATGACCTTAACATTTTGCACTCTGCTTCTTTGCAACGCAGTTTTAGAGAATTCACCAAATGCCCCCTGCTTGTTTTAAAGCAGGATATAAAAAGTAATACTCTGTTTTTATCTGCAGCTTTAAATTGTAGGGAGAAAGAAAAAAAGCAAAAAAAAAAAAATCCCTAAATATATTATTATCAAGAGATAATCCAAAAGGCTTCATTTAAATAGATTTTTAAGACACTGCAGCAATCTAAAGGTTATATAAACTTCAGCTAAGCTTCTTAATAGAGGTGTTTAAGCATTATGGAGATTTCATTTTTAACTTAGTGTCGGTCAAAAAGGCCCTCAGCCAGAAAATATATGAGTTAAATTTGAATGCTAAGCAGAGATTATTGGTTCATAAAGCCACCATAAAGAACAGATATTTTCATAGCTAACATGAGTCACCCAAACTTAAGACTTTGGGCACACATTCATTTCAAAATATCCATGTTTCTGGGGGAAAAAATTAATTAAAAGTAGATTAGCATGTTCCCAGAAAGAAAATGCATTCAGATAATGCAAAGTGCCATAGAGGGAAGGGTATTAGTCATTCTTTTCTGACCTACAGGATTTAATCTTTCCTTATTAAAATTAAAAAAAAATAAATCAGTAGACCACAGCCTCTCTGCTATCCACCACATCATGAAGCCTTTGTGAATGATTTGGTTTAAATAAACACCCACCAAAATATTGGAAGTGGAGAGGTTTCCTCCTCATTTAAGAGGCAAAAACATTCAATAACCTGTTATTGCCCTGGTGGGGAAGACCAAACTTTAGAGATATTAATTAGCAGAACAACAGCTTGTTTGTTTCTCACTGGGGATCTGAGAGCTCACAACACAAAAAGGATATTTTGAAAAAACAGAGGGAACCAAAGCCAGCAGCTTTCAAGAGCAGAGTATTTCAGGAGGGATGAGCACGGCAGGAGGGTGAGGGGTTTCCTCTGATCACAGACTCTGAGCAGGGGGTGCACATGTGGAGGAGATTTACACCAGGTTTGCTCCTAACAACCACCCCGTTGCCAGCCCCAACACTCCAAGAATTAACAGGCAAAGAGGAGCACCAGGAGCTGAGGGCTAACACCAGCCTTGCTGTGTCACACCCCTCCCCAGCAGAGTTTTCCTCTTTCATCTTATTTAAACTTAATTCTCAGAGGGGATCAATTGTCTGTGATCATTGCCAAATGAAAGAAGTTAGAGCTGTTAGTGCTGAAAATATATGTATTAATGTTTAGGGACATTCTCAAGAAGCTTCTGGCTTCTATAGCATTTGAAATGTAGGGAAAATAATAATTTTTAAAGAACAAGAAATTTAAATCTGCTCTTGTTTTCTTTCAACTCAGAAATGTTCCTTCCATGGTGATTTGTATCATTTAGAGGACCATTTATTTGCAAAAGAATCAGATATCACTTTTTGCCAGTTTTGTGCTGCTAAAATTGCTGTTTATCCCTTTGCAGCTCCTTCTGCAGGAGTACTGTCTTGTATAAGTCTGGCAAATAATATACTTGATTTCTTTGTGTGCCAAGTGAAACACAAAGTCAGTGTGGGGTAGCATTCAGAGCTATAAAAGAGCTCCCTGAAAAAGATTTTGATGAGATTTTACATTTTCTCTCAAAATATCATTTAGCTTTATGAGAATCCTGGATTGTAACTTTTCAGGGTAATGAATAAAAGACATGACTCATGGCTATTTTTTATTCTTTTCTATTTTTTGTTTTGTTTTGTTTTTTGGTGGGGTTTTTGGTTTTGGTTTTTTTTTGTGTTTTCTTTTTTTTTTTTTTTAATAGGTGGGTTAATGCAATTACTTAAAATATGATGTGTTTGTGAGAACTTTATTTAATCCAACAGAGCCCAGGACAGTAAATCAATGTTAATCAAGTAATACACCCAGGGGAAATTGGAGCCATTGATCCATTAGGCACAATTATTTGTTACATTTATGAGCTCATCCAGTTAATTAATTATCATAAAACTCACAATGTGTCAGAGTGAGACCCTCTAAGGGTTTCTCTTCTGTTTACAAAGCAACTAAAACATTTTTCCATTTCACAACAAGGGTGTAAATGACATGAAGTGCTTCCAATTCTCTCTGGCTACACAAAATACTGTTTCAAACAGGTATCATGAGATGGGATCGAGCCAGAGAAATAAGTTTCTACAAAAAAATTAGGTATGAATTTTTCACCTGTTAGTTACTTGCAATGTCTGTTCTTGTGCATAGTTTTTAATCAAAAAAAGGTGGGCCATTATTTGGTTACCAGACTCTGCAGGACTCAGAGAAATTTGTTTGAGTTTTCCTTAGGACTATACCAGCTGCAAAGGGATCCAAAGATGTGCAAAGGGATCTAAGGAGCTGTAAATCCACATCCTGCAGAACTTATTTTGTGGAAGGAAAAAAATCTGATGGATAAAAGAAGATGGAAAAGCAAGTCCAGATGTAATCCTGCCTGCGTTCTGGGAAAGCCTGGACGTGGCTCGAGCACCTCTGCATCCTCCCTCAAAAGGCTTCAAAACTGCATCCAAATAAAAACTTTCTAGTCACAATTTGCATGGGTTCCTAGGAGATTTTGGGACTGAACAACAGTTTGAATTATGTAATCACCAGAGGCTCTGCTGTTGTTGCATGAAGATGCTACTCCTTCTGAGCATTTCAACTCTTCACTGGATTTGTTGGATTTGCACATCACTGAACCAGAACCTTGTTTCCTGTGCAATCAACTAATTAATACTTTTTTAATGTATATTAATTGTGTCTAACTGCTCTGGGATTTTACTGTGGGAAACAGCAGCTGAGAATTTTTCTACCTTGGGGCAAAAGCTGAAATAAAACCCACTAATTCTTCATACAAAAAGAAAATATTTTATACATTTAACTCTAAGTTCAGCAAAAAAACCAATAGGAGGGGGGAAGGCAAAGAAAACCCAAACAGATAAGACAGAAATAACTCAATTATAACCATACAGTTATTATATTCATCTTTTAAGGACTTACTGACAGGTTTCTTTAGAAAAGAACTTTGAGCAGCAGAAAGCAGAGTAGCCCTGACATAAGTTGCATATTTCTCTCTCAAAATTCTGGCACAGAGAATTTGGAGAAGCTGAGATTTGGTTAATGGCAGTCCAAATGTCCTTCTCTTCCTACTCGAACAGCTGGAAAAGAGTTGCATGAGTCCTACGGATCTGCAAGGAGTGGAAGATTAGGACATTGTGATGAGATGTGAGAGTCCAGGACATCCCTCTGGCTGCCCTGGCTGTCTCGAGACCCTGGCAGGGGGCTCGGAGACCCTGGCATGAAGTCAAAAACATCTGTTGCTTCGAATTTAGCCTGTGGAAAAAGCTGTCAATTTTGTATGAGGAATTACAAGCCAAAAGGGTTTTAGTAGTGTGATATTTGAATTAACACAGGGTGGAAAAGTAGAATTTTGGGATTTTTAGAATGGGGTTCAAGGGGCTACAAGAGGGAGGAATTTGGGCGTGTCCTAGCCTTCTTCTCCTTCATCTTGTCCTCTGTGTCTTGGTGTGATGGTGACTCTTTTCTATTGGTTTAAGGCAGAGATTCACAGTCTAACATGGGTGATGGGTATTGGTAATAAATCTGCAAACACAGACACAGTTTTGAGTATATAGGGTGGGAGCCGCCCGAGGCTCAAGGACAGAATGCTATGGTGGACTTGCTAGCCAGAGCTCGGCAGGTCAGAGAAAGAATGTTATAGATAAGAAGAAATAAATAACCTTGAAAGCGCAATCGGAAGCATTCCAGACCTGTTCTTCGGCTGTGTCAGGTTAGGGAAGCGAAGACTCTTTATAATCTCGGGGTCACCCTGACCTTCTGAACCCCGAGGAATCGACAATGAGAAGGTCAGGAGTGTTGCTGCCAAAGCTCCCACTTCCATGTGCCACCACCTCCACCTTCACTTACCTAGGGAAGGACTCCCAAAATTGCTAAGACAGCTTTAGAGCTGTTGCTTTGCAGCTGCTACCAAATACGTCAAACCAAGCTAAAATAGTCAGGTTTCAACCATGGTCTAAAACATCAAATCTTATGACTTCCTACTGAACTCATTTTCAATCTATTATGTTTTCATTGCATTCTTCCTAAAAAGAACAAAGCCTTCTGTGCAGGAAGAGTACATTCTGTTGCTATCACCTGGTTTTAAAGTCAGATTCCAAGACTTTCTCCTTTATTTTAGCTTTTCCACTTTTTTTCTTTTTCCTCTGGACAGTTCTCAATCCTAATTTTCTCAGAGCATTGCGAGCACATCTTGTTTTAATTTATTGTTTTTTTTTTTTTTTATTTCGGTAAATAGTACAGGGGAAGTTGTCTAAAGTGATGTGAAATAAGTTTTGAAAACAGTTGCAGTATTTAGAATGATAATTGGATTGGCCAGAGATGAGTCATAAGTAATGAAATGCAAGGAATAAAAATTTGATGCTATCTTGTTTGGCTGAAACAGAGTTTTATTCCTTCAGGCCAAACACAGTCAATAATTATGTATTCTACCTTCTATTTTTATGATTTTTTTAGTAATTTTTTTAATATAATGGGATTATGCATCATTCTAAAAGGGAAACATGGTTGTTATGAGCTTGCTCTAAAAACATAGCTATTTTTGGTTATGATCTCAGGATTATTCTGTTTCCAGTCAAAGTCAATTCATTGCCTGTTTATGCATTATTACATTAATATCACCTGTAAGATTTATGGAAAGTAGCAATAAAGTAATAAATATGACCCTTCTGCTATCAATCACCCTTCACAAGGGACAATACAAAACCATAACTTGTATTTACAAAGTCAGGAGTCAAAATGAGAAGTTTCAAAACCAGACTTAAGCATATACAGGAAATAACATAGCAGCAGACAAGAGCCAGAGGAAGTGGTCTCAAGTTGGAGAGGCTTAGATGAAATTTAGAAAAGAATTCTTCACTGGAAGGTAAGAACAGGCTGTTCAGGGAAGTGGTAGAATCACCATCCCTGGAAGGGTTCAAGGCACGTGGATGTGGCACTTGGGAGCATAGTTTTGTGGTGAACGTGGTGCTGCTGAGGTAATGGTTGAACTCAGTGATCCTTCCCAACCTAATGATTCAAAGAATTTATGAAATAAATGGAGGTAGAAGCCCCAGCTCTGTGGTGCACAGAAATATTGGTATCAGGAATACAGCTGAAGAGCAGGAAGGATGTGTAGAGGAAATATATCAAAGCCTCCTCACAGGTTTGAGGTCCTAGGGAAGGGTCTGCACCAGCACAGAGATACCCAAGGTGCTAAAGATGTTGGTTTTCAGCCCAAAATTTACTCAGCTTGATAATGTGGACTCAACACCATCCCTACCATGGCACCCAGAGGAATGGGGGCAGCAGCCCTGGAGGGGAGGCAGTGTTTTTTCCTCCTCATCCCAAATGCAATTACCATTTAGGTTGTAACAGGTTATCAAGTAATGCACATGAAGAGAAAATAATTCAGAGAAGAACTTGAAACTGCTTATTCAAACTGCCTCATTCATTTTTATTGATTTTTCACTTTTCATGAGTAAGGAAAGGTTATCTCACATTCTATTCAAGGGAAAAAACCCAACACATTTGGTTTGATGGCCTATCAGATACTTATGGCATTTTAAGAACCTTGAAAATGAATCATAAATGTTTGTAAAGCTGGGTCTACAGCAGTATTTAACAGTGTGGATCTCCTGTAGGTTTAAAGGAGGGACAGAAAATCAGAATACACAATGAATGGTCAGGTCTCATTGCCTTTGGCAGCCTTTTCCTCCTACAATGCTCAGAGACACAACTGTGAAGATAAAACAGAGGGTGCCACCAGGTCAGCGCTGAATTATTTACAGTATGGTCTTGTCTTAAACCTTTGGCCTCTGATACATATTTTCATTGTGCAAACATTATCACCAAACCTTATAGATTTAAGCTCCTTTTCTGCAACAGTCAGACTTCTCTTTGCTGTGCCAGAGAAACTAATTTACCATTGGGTTTGGGTGGGGTTTTTATTGCCAGAGTTTCTCGAGATGAAGCCCAAGAGAGGTAATTGTGATTTACTTTTCCTTTTTTCAAAGAATCACAGAATAATTTGGGCTGGGAGGGTTCTCAAAGACCACCCAGTTCCAAAACCATGCCATGGGCAGGGACACTTTCCACTATCCCACATTGCTCCAAATCCCATCCAACCTGGCCTTGGGCACTTCCAAAGGATGTGGCATCTACAATTTCTCTATGCAGCCTGTGCCAATGCCTCACCACCTTCACAGGAAAGAATGTGATATTTTCTTCCTTTGTGTTTGGCAGAGCACAAAAAACAAGCAACAGAAAGGCATAAGATTTCCATCTGATAAAGGAATAACGCCAACAAAAAAAGTATCTTCAAAGTTGATGCAGCCACGGCTGTGGAGTTAACATTTTACCATACACCGGAACCTTGATGTCTGACAGCAGAGAACCTACACAATAGATACCTTTTCCTTCAAACCAACAAAAATATTAGACTAGAAATAAAGGAAAATTGTCCTTAGGTCACAACAGAATTTTGTGTTTATGAAAAGGAGAAATTTGGATGCAGTTTCAGCTTCACACGTGATGTGCAGAAGCTCCTGATGCATTTTTGTCTGTTGCTTGCAGGACACACATTTAGCTCCAAGCTGAAGCCGTTGCATTTCCATATCCCCTGTGGCGAGTCCTGT
Organism: Anomalospiza imberbis; assembly: GCF_031753505.1. NCBI lineage: Eukaryota > Metazoa > Chordata > Aves > Passeriformes > Viduidae > Anomalospiza > Anomalospiza imberbis. Next base: position 69,895,560 of record NC_089684.1, read on the forward strand.
GGGAAATGAAGCTACGTGCCTTCACGCTTCAGGGAATTTTTTGTACTTCTTGGAACATTTTAAACTTCATATTCCTGGAAAGTGTGGTTGTTAGAGCAAACCACAGTGATAAGGGCAGATTTATGGAGAGACAGTGCTATACCTCCTTCTTAATACCCTCAGAGGCCAAATTCTTCTCAATGTGCTTATTCAGCTCATGAGGACTAACACTGGCATATAGAGTAATTCCATAACAATGCAGGGGTGGTTTAGCTGCATTTCCCATTGGATTAATTTTCTGTAATTCCCAGGAAACCATGGGTTCAATACAAATGGACTTGCAAGACCTCAGTATGACGTGGCTCGTCTTTTCGGATGAACTGAGGCAGCATTTGGCTGATAAGAACCTTCCAAGAGGGATTAATGTTTTCATTAATGGATAATCAATTGCTTCCCTCTTCCAAACATGAACATGAACACAGAATCAAAGCCCCACTATCCCACGTGCTTTGACAACATGGTGATGAATGAGACAGATTTCAACTATTTTGCAGCATTTTGGAGAGTTATTGCTTGACAACAGGGAGTTAAATCCTTCACTTCTCAGGCTTAATGCACAGCTTCTCCTGCAAGGAATAGACAAAATCATCCTGTGAAAACAGTTTAGGGGTTGATTTGCATTAAACAATTCTGAGCATGTTCATGTAGTTTGCAACTAACATCAATCACAGGGAAAAAGATCAGCTATTGAAATGCTTGGGAAAACTTCCACATGGAAAGCATTTTGCAGAGTTATTGTACAGACAGACAATATGAAATTTATTTGGTTTGTGTCTTCCAGGAGACTGTCATTGATTAATCCTCACTGAAAATGACAGGATTTGGGCCTTAGATCTGGGCATTCTGACCACCAGGAAAAGCTTAATCTTATACTGGTAAATCCTTCCTTGAGCAGAATTGAATTATATCCTGGAAATGTCCATTTCTCCCCACTGTGCAATGACCATCCAAGCCCACACATCCTAACACATCACAGACATGAAGAGTTTGATGAGATGAATCACAGCCCACAGATCACAAAGATGAGTTGCTACAGCAATCCTCACCCAACCTATCTCTGTATTGATAAATCGATACTTATTTACTAATCAAATTACTAACAATATACTATCTTTTAATGTCAACATATTAATATTATTTTATAATTAAATGTAGTGTATTATTAGTGACATTTATATTTTTGCTGCAATTTGTTACGCTAATTATCAATATTTATTAACTTAAGAAGTATTTACTACTTAAATAATACAAAATTTTTTTTTGTGGGAACGGGTCCTTGGTCTTGTAAATTTCTTAACTCCTAAAAAGTCATGTTCCAGGGAAATTTATTACTATCTATTTTACAATATTCTGAGACCACAGATTAATTGCCCAATATCAGAGCTATCCACAGCAAGAGACACAATTTTGGTAAAAGGTCCAACACATGGGATTGAAGGATAATGAAATCCAGGTTGCAGTCTGTTCAACGGTGCTGGGATCCATCATTCCAAACAGGAAAGCCAGGATGCATAAACTTCACAGAGATAAAGGGAAAAGAACAAACTATTTTATCTGGCGTTGCCCAGAGAAATAGCACGTGGAAAATACACACTACTGATGTGAGATGAAGAGTTCTGTTAAGTGAATATCAACTAGCACAAGGACAATTTAAAATAAATTAATAAAATAGTTTGACTGTCATCAGAATATGAGGGAAACTCGTCCAGATAAAGTATTATATTCTGATCTACAAGGTGCCATGACTGTCAAGCATCCTCAATTCCAGTGTTCAAGATTCCCTGAATATATACAAAATACTCAAGAATCAAAAATATGTGTGTTGTACACAACCATCTGCAATATCATAAACATTAACTCTGTTGAAAGAAGTAAAAACAGATTAATGTAATTGTAAAGACATTTTTCAGAAATTGAATGCTGGCACACTGAGTGTTATCAAGATAAATTCTCTGCTCAGAGTAGCTCTCCCTGTTCTGCCCACTGATTGCCCTGAGCAGAGAGGAAACATTATGAGATATCCAAGTGGTAATTGGCAAATCCATCTGGAGTGAAAAATGCTCTGGAGCTCAGAGGAGAGATCAACCCCCCAGCCCTTCCCCTGGCTCTTCCCAGTCCTCCCACGAACATCCAGGTGTGAACGAGCAGGAATCAGTGCTGCCTGCCTGGGTGGGAGCAAAGTCCCATCGATTCTCCCTGGGGTCAAGGAAAGCTGAGGGAGTTCAATGTCTCTTGGAATCAACACCACCAAATGAGGGATAAAGACCTCTCTTTCCAGCCAGTACGGATGCTGTACCTATTTTCAGCCCATTTTCTTGATTTGCTCAAGTTATTGCTGCAATTAAGGGCACAAATCGGGGAGCAGCAGACAAAGGAAAAGCAGCTTCAAGATTGCCATTGTATTTGTATTTACCATTAAGAGTGACTCATCTCAAGGATGGGCAGGAGTAAACAAACAGAGCTATATAGAAAAAAATCTGCAGATCACCTGGTGCTTCCAAGGTGTAACGAGGTTGTTGATACTTGGTATTTTCAAGGTAAGTTAGAGCTTATCCTGGAAAATAATATTAATAAGGCTTGTTCCTTTTGCTGTATCCAAAAGGAATTTACAAGTTTGGATTACTTCTGCAGAGGAAAAGCAAAGATGGGAGTGTCAAGCAGAAATGAAACTTTGCACTGGGACAGTCTTGGAAATCTCAGGCCGCAGAGCATTTTCTGAGGAAGGTTTCAATTAACAGAGACATTGACAGGAATCAAGGCCATGCACTGCAGATGTAAGATGACAAATTCATGCCACAAGTTGTAGTTCTGTCAGAGCTTTGCTTAATGTGTCTGTCCCTTCACCATGCTGTGAATGACTACAGAGATTAATTGATTTCTCCACCAGGAAAAAACCTTAAAGACCTACAGGCAGTGGAGAAAGGTCCGTGATGCAGACCTAGGACACCTGGCTGAAGACATAATTTTCCTTTGTTTGGGGACTGCTGGAAAGAAACTTGGCCATGGCATCTCTGATTAATAGAAAAGCTGTTCCCTCTTGAAAGAAGCAAGAGTACACGTTCAGATCTCCATTTTTGGACACAAAGAAATCTATAAATATGGAGGTAATTGTGGATACACAGCATGAAATAGCCTTCAGCTCAAAGTGAACCCTACCAGTGCATTCCTTCCGCTGGCCCTGCTTCCATAATTTCTCTGGATAACAGCAAAGAAACTTGATGTGGGCTTGGAAAATGTCGTGGAGGGAACCAGCTGTTCAGTTCCAGCATTTTGCCCTGAAGGCACTGAAGTAATGTCAGAAATAACTGATTTTGCTGACAAAAATAAAGTAGGCGCCAAAACATACCAATAGAGCAGTGAAATGCAAATGTTGGGAACAAAGATGAAGAGAAAACTAAACATAATTCACTCTAGATTATTTATGTTATAAATAATAATTGTTAATTGTTTCAGTCAGCATCAAGAATAATTTGTTTAGTGGCCCATTATACTTTTTTTTTAAATTATAGGAACAGAGACACAAATATAACATGGCAGACGTGCTCTTAAAACTTTGTGTTTAGGTAAGAGTTTCCTCACTGACCCTGAATTAAGGTTTCTAAAACTAAGAAATAGCTTTTTCCCAGTAAACTCTGCTATTAAGTGGGGAAACTTGGATGACTGTACAAGGTCTGTACAAATAAATTGTCTGTTTGTTTTGCTGGTGGAAGAACATGATCCAGACTTAGAAGCAGGGTGGCCCCTTGTGAAGGAGGAGCCTGGCTCCAGGGTGTCCTTCAGACCTCTGAGCTCTGTTACAAGTTGGCAAGATCCTTTGAGAAAGGCGCTTTGCTGGTCAATCTTATCGGTTTCTGGAGGTCGGGATTGAAGGCACGTGAGATGGCATTCCATGTTCGGACTCAGGTGTCTATTATTTCTTATCAGTGAAGCAGCCTCACAGCCATGAGTTCGGCAGCCTTTCATTAGCAAGGCACAAAATGGCCAACTATCTCTTGTGACAAGGTCTTTTAAGCCTAATCAAAAACTAAACCACTCAATTAAGAAGTGACAGCTGGATTATTTTCCCTTCTAACACAATAACTGACCCCTAAAGACCTGCAATGTGGATTTTTCTACCCAATTACAAGATACCACCCAAACCCATGAAGAAGAAGGAAGAAAAAGGAACTCAAGACAACACCTTATACCCTCCATCTTGTTCCCATCTGCAACATACTAAAAATCCTAAAACCTAAATTTCTCACCCAAGTGGCATACTATACTACTCTCTGTAATCTATTTCACACTTTTGTGGTCTCTAGTTTATCTTGAAGTTTTGAAAGCTTTCTCCATGAATGACGGTCAAAGTCAGTGCTACTCTCAGAGTCAGAACTCCTCAGGGCAGACACAGAAATATTCCCCTTGCCCTGCATTTCCACAGATCTTTATCATACCTCTCTTGGAGGCCGTAAAGAATTCCCATCTCACCTCTCAGTGAGTTTAAGGTTACCTCAGGAGTGTTTCTGATCCTGCAATGAATCATGTGTGGCCTGGACACAACCATCATTCCAGGTGTGGAGGTGTTGCTTTCTTTCACAGGGCTCTCAAGGCATTTATTTGGGTTTAGGTGGAACCTCTGTACCTTTGAGAAAGCTGCTGGTTGCTCTGTCTGTGGTGCTTCTAGATGTCCAAAACCAAATGTGGAAGCTGCTGTGTGTATGGGTGTCCATTACCACAGCAATAGAGATGAAGTTGCACCTTCACTGCCAGGTGAGGGTTTGAATTCACAGAGCTGAGGCTGAGCTCTCAATCCGTTGCAATGCTTAGGTCTTGATTTACTCTTTGGCTTAAGTCAAAGAAATAGGAATGTGGGAAATAGTAAAGGTAAAAAGATTTCCAGAAAGCTGTAAAAGCATGCTAAGAAACAGAAAGAACAGAGAACTAGCTGCAGCTGCAAAGTCTGAAAGTAGAAAAAGTTACAATGGTATAGCAAGCAAGGACATTAATCAATAGCTTGAGTTTTAGGCTTGGCTAAGATAGACCTTAAGACTGCAGGAAAATATGCTTAGCAAGATAGTAGAAGTTTTTTAAGCTTAATAATAGTGTATTGTCAATAGAAAGAAGACAAGCAAACATTGTGTGAAGCAGGTGTACGTGTACTTTTAGTAACTGGCTAAAACAATTGCCTGTAAGCTGTAGCAATATGCTATTGGCTAGAAAGTTTTTTAAATGTTCTGTAACAAAGAAATCTTTGGCTGCTGCTGGCTGTACGTGAGCTTTGCCATCTTCCTGTTGTCTCAGCCACATAATGAGGCTGATGCTGCAAATAAAGCTCCAGGAACATACCCCAGCAGTCCTGTCCTGTTCATGAAGAGAAACCTCCCCAACACATCCAGCTGGAACAAGCCAGCTGGATGTTCAGGTGGACAACCTGAGAGGTGTGAGAGGTGTGGACAACACGGTGGATGTTCAGGTGGACAACAGCCAGAGCAGGTGTGACAATGCAGGACAGGCACAGGTTGGCACTCTCTTCACTTCCAGCTTCACAAATCTTCTCTTCACTCTCACCAGACCTCAACAGAGGAATCACAGAATCCTAGAATGGTTTGCATTCAAAAGGATCTTAAAGCTCATCTCATTCCACCCCCTGCCATGGGCAGAGACACCTTCCACTAGGTTGCTCCAAGCCCCATCCAACCTGGCCTTGAATCCAATCCTTCCTTCTTTCCTCCTTCAGCTGTCCAACAGCTGGAGCATCTCCATAGTCCCTGAGCACCACCTTTACCCCTCTGCAGGAGTCCCAGCAGTGAGTGCCTCTGCCCTCATCCCGTCTCCACTCCTGTCTCTCCTCAGTGCAGCCCACACTCTGCATCAAGTCAGCAGCATTCCTGCTCAGCAAGGTGTAATTCAGGAGCAGGATAATACAGTAGGTGCTAAAAACAGCCCCATTTTGCCCTGGGAGGAAATGGAAAGCCAGTTGCTCTTCACACAGCAGCCTCAATAGGAGCAGATAATTAACAGGTCTGTCTGTCAGCAAAACCCTGATAAACAACCTGTGCTACCCACAGATTTCTGTTTTTAGGCCTCCCTTGTGATTAAGGTGGAGGTATATCTACAGAAGAAAGCACAGATATAAAGATACACTTTTAACAACCAATCTGACTAAACACCAAAAAGTTGCTATTGCCTTTGAGAAACACATTGCTGTGATTGGAATGCTACATGCAGTCAGGAATTCATATTTTCACCATCAGGAAAGTCATACAAATTATTCAAGGGGAGGAAAGCATGCCCTACACTGAGAAGGTCAGTTGGTGTAGTTGTTGCCTCTCCTCTACCAAAACCTTGCCACACAAACTCAATGCACCACTTAAAACCTTCACCCCATTCATCTGGGATCTTCAAGTTGAGATTGAACTAGAAGAAATCACGTACAACTCTAAGAATTGTTTTACACTGTGTATGTAGCACTTCCAGAACACATCTCAGTTTAAGCCTAGCATTGCCTAATCAGGATTGAATCAAAGACTGAATAATTACTTCAATCCACATTTTAAAATTAACCTCAGCTATCAGCTAAATTCTTTGGACTAGAGATGGAACAAAATATGTCTGTGTTACCCTCAAAATGTTCAGGGTCCTTTCTGCCGAGCATTAAGATAAAGATAATATTGCATATTCATGCTTCAGAGTTCTGTGTCTCCTGGGTGAGTTGAGCAGGATATGAATTTCCCTTGGTACCACCTGGGGCAGATGCATTTGTGTGTGTGTGACTTGCTTTGGCTGGGTTTCATTCCCGCAGCTGGAGGCAGGGCAGGAGCAGCACAGGTCAGTGAGCACCGAGGCAGGCAGGGAGCAGCTCCTGCTCAGAGACTCCACTGACATCTGTGCTCACAGCATGCACCAGGCTGAGAGTCAGCAGTACATCTCAGGGACTGCTGCCATCCACTCTTGGAGGCTTTTATAGCTGCTCAGGCCCCGCCTGGCATTCCCCACCTGCCTCTTCTAAGCTGCAGGCCCAGCGTTCTTCCACACCCACAGCACCTTGTGAGGAATGAAATGAGAACCATCTCATGCCACAGCTAGCAGACCAACAGGGTCCTCAAAATCATGGGGCATGGCAGGCAGGTCCAAACTTGTTTATGTCTTCACAGAATCACAGAATTATTGAGGTTGGAAAAGCCCTCCAAGACCATCAAGTCCGACCTGTGACTGATCCACACCTTGTCACCAGCCCAGAGCACTGAGTGCCACATCCAGGCATTCCTTGGACATCTCCAGGGATGGGGATTCCACCACCTCTCTGGACAGCCACTTCCAATGCCTGACCACATTTTCCATGAAGAAATTCCTCGTGATGCCCAACCTGAGCATCTCCTGGCACAGCCTTAGGTCATTTCCTCTTGTCCTATCACTTGTTCCTGGGAAAAGAAACTGATCCCCATCTTGCTCCCCTACAAAGTCCAGAGCTGGGAAAGGGTCTGAAGCACCAGGAGCAGCTGGGGGTGGCTCAGCCTGGAGAAAAGGAGGCTCAAGGAGGACATACTCACCTTCTAGAACTACCTGCAAGAAGGTTGTAGACAGCTGGGTTTCAGTCTCTGCTCCCAGGAAACAAGTGGCAGGATGAGAGGAAACGCCTTGAAGATGTGCCAGGGGAGGCTTAGATTTGATATTAGGGAAAATTTCTTCACAGAACGAGTTGTCAAGCATTGCAACAGGCTGCCCAAGGCAGTGGTGAAGTCACGATCCCTGGAAGTATAAAAAAAAAATCTGTGGATGTAGCAGTTGAGAGCATATTTTAGTGATGAACCTGGTGGTGGTGCTGGGTTGATGATTTGACTTAATGATCTGATTACAACTTTAATATTTCTATGATTCTATAAGGTTTAAGGTCAGGTGAGACCATGACTTTTATTCTGACCTCCTTTTTATTACAAGTCCTAAAAAGAGGATGCACAGTCAGTAGATACATTTAGTAGATTCCTCTTTATGTGTTTTAATTTCTCATCAAAATAAACCTGGTTATTAGGGAGCCTGTGCTCACCTCAAAAGGTGTTGCAAAAATGAACATTTGTATTTCAAGGAAAGAGCACTGGATTAATGAGACTGACAAATCCATAAGAAAGTTGATTATTTTGAACCACATGTACTGAAGGCAGGAGCATCACTCATGGTAGAAAGAGGAAGATGAAGAACGAACTCTTTTAGGGAGCGCTGTCCAACCTAGGCCAGGAATGACACAGAGCTCCTGCAAGAAGAAAAGCAAGATGTGATTCTCTAATTTCAAAACACAGTCACATAATGGATGCCAGAATTGGGTAACCAGGAGATCCTCCCTTTGCCTTTTTCTGGTTGCAAAATTGTACCTACAATGTGTTCTTTGAAAAGAAAAGAAGGGAGCTGTGTTCATGTGCTTTTATAAAAACACAATTCCTGTTTGACTGGGTTTCGTCCCATTCCCACAGTGTCAGCATTATTGGTATTTCTAGAATCATTTTCACAGCTATTGTGATTTTCAGGTCTTTTCCTGTATCTCTTTCCTGTACACATCTAGACATGACTTGGTGAAGTGTTCCTGGTCATAAATGACAAAATCAGAGAACACAAGTTTTATCTGCATGAAATACATGTAACAGAATTTATTAACGACCATCAGAGAAACAGCTTTTAATTAGATCAACCCCATCAGTGTTGTTATGATGTTTTGCACCTATGTAAAAGATTACCCAATAGATCTCATGTTATTCATGATAAATTTCTGTTCGTTTTGGCAATTCTCCAGTACAGGAAAAAAAAACACCCCACAGTCCATCCCTTTGAGCAGACCTAAACATTTCAGCCTAGTGGTGAATTGATGTTTTCAGCTGGATCAGGTCTCCTTGTCATTTTTCCCAGTCTCTGAGACACCACAGGAGGCCTCAGGCAGAGGTTCTGGTGCTCTTCCCATCCTTCCCCTTGGGAATTCAGCACGGAACAGGGAGTAGAACCATTATCTCCAAGGATTTTGGTTTCCCTCTAAAACTCTCCGCTTGCATCATATAACATATGTCCATATTCCCTGCCTAACATATGTTACTAAACTGTGAGTGGGTTGCTAAAAACATGCTTTACTATTCCTTTCATTTATCCATACCTACAATGCATTGGATTTTACATAAAATGCCTCTTTCTAGGCTACAGATTTAATATTTATTGCCTAGGTAGATGAACTGATGATCAAAAAAGCATTGGATTTTTTCCTTATTTGAAACATTTATGTCAGATGAGCTGCAATAATTATACAGACACCATATTTAGTGCATTTTAGTTAATTTTCAAATAGTATTGATCTCTCAAGGAAAAACGTCTGAGCTTTGACAACGGAGTTTTGACAAAGTGACAATTAACTCCAAAGGAAATTTAGGATCTAATTCTATCCTTAGTCACTAGACAACTCATTACATCTTTAAACCCACTAAACATTGAGTGTTTGAGGTGAAGCTTTGCACCACCTCAGGTTAATCAGTTGCCAACTCCATCTTGCTTTTTTGACTTTTTAAAACCTTATAACCTCTGCACTAATGAGAATTCACTGTTATTTAACTGAAAAAAAGGGTGATGCATAGCTTCCATGTAAGTTAAACACACATGGCACAGCAGAAGATGCAGACAGGATGTGAGGATGAATATGTATATGCTACTTAATGCACAGACACCTAAATGGGAATTTGCAGATTGAAGGGAAGAATTCTCCTGTAAAAAACAACCAAAGTGTGCCACCAGCTTTTAATGAGCACAAGAAGGATACTATGACTGGCAGCACTGTGATCCAAAGCAGAAATCCTTGATCAAAAATCCTTGCTTTAATCCTTGCTCATCCTCAGCACACACGGACACACCAGAGGGCAGAGACTTCTCTCTGATACACAGAGGAAAGTGTTCTTGCCATGAGGATGTTAACTCAGGACATGGGAATCCTGCTTTTAATTCACTTCTCAATCCCAGTAAAGCACCTGGTAGGTTACTAAGCACCAGCTTCATTACTCTCTTGAAACCAACAGAGAAAAAAACTCCCTTCTGTCTTCAAGAGCTGTTGCCATGATAAATGTTTTTAAAGTTACAGGCAGTTTTGTAATAGATATTCCCTACAGTGACTTCAGACAAATCTACTAAAGATGAGCGTTGATGAGCAACTGCAGGAGAGCCATTCATAATAAATACACCTGTTCATCCAGAAATATCTTTTTAAGTTCTGCTGTAAACCCAGAAGTCATCATAAAACTCATCTCTGAAATTTATCAAGATGGAAAGCATTCACAGAGTTCTGCAGGCAGACAGAATATATAAGTACAAAAAGGAGGTTTCTTCCTAAATACAGAACTAAAGGGTTAGAGGCAGCATGAATTTATTCTCATCTTTTTGTTTTCAATGATGTTCCAAAGTAAACAGAGACAGAACATGAAAAATTAAGTGATATGGATCTTTTTTCAACAGCAGGTTCTCAGTTTTCTTATAAAATTAATATAGTCTCTCAAATGCTCTTCATTCTGTGGCAAAGTGTCTTGGGATTTCTTCCCAAAAAATGAGCATCAATGTGATGGGTGAATTGGCTGAATCCTAACCAGGAATCAGTTTCTTGCTCTTCTGAAAGGGAAGAGTAGCAAGGCAAGATTTGCATTTAAATCCTTCTGTTGTAGTCTGTTTTACCTAATTTCTTCTGTTTATTATTTTATTTAATAATAAAAATGGTTGATGTCTTCTTTGCTTTGCAGCCTTATTGATGTTTCTACAGGTTTCTCAAAATGAAGGAAAACACCCAAGCAAGTCCCATTTCCTATTCAGAGGATTTAAAATCTGAGGGGATTTTGACATCACCATGGCAGTGACCAAACACTACAACACATACTGCAAGAACCTTGAAGATACTCAAAATTTAACTGGTTCTGGCCATGAGCTACTAAGTGTGCAAATTTCATGTTCCTCCTTCTTTGAGCAGGCTGGCATAGAGAGCTCCAGACTTCCTTCCCACCCCATATCCAGCAGTAATTCAGTAGGAATTTGGGCACACCTGGCCTTCAAGACAAGCCTTGTGCCAAATACCCTTTGAGAAGGACCCCAAATCTCCTGAGGTGCTGGTGAGTGGCTCTTTGTAGTGGCAGCAGGGCAGAAAGCAGAGGGTGATGGACATATACAGCCCAGAGGTCAGGAAAACTTCCCCCAAATGCTGTGGGGCAGGATTGTTTTCCTCACTTCCTCAGTTTCCCTTCAGTCACAGGAGTGTGTTGGGAAGAGTTTCTGCTGAGGAGGGACCCGTGGAGCCAAAACACATTAATCAAACCTGAAGAAAGCAGATTTTATCCCAGCACCTTGTCATCTTTGTGCTTTGTTGCCCCAAGCTTGTTGTTAATGTCGCCTCTAAAATCCCATTAAAAATGGACCCCTTCAGGGCCTGGGTTAGGTCTCTTCAGAGCTAACCAAGCACCCTTTAGAATGCTGTACAAATATTCCTATCAGACCTTGAATGAAAAGTTAATAAATTCCAAAATTGTCCTCTGTGGAGCTAAAGGGGAGCAAACGCAGCAGCCACTTAAAGCAAATCATAATTCGTGATCTGAAAATATGCAACATTAAACACAGCCATATTTTAAATAGCAAGAATTACTTTGCAGGGCTGGAGAGGTTATAAACCACTTCTATTTGTATTTCAGGAGCACTTACAATGCTTTGTTTTGAAAGCTTTATATTATCTTGTAAAATCAGCTCAGAAAAATACACTCTTTTGTCATTGTCACCACAATGATGGCACCAGCTTGTCTGTCTCTGTGCTTTGTTCTCTTCATTGGGAAACAAAGATCCCACATATTTTATTCTTTCTTCTCCTACAGGCACTGAGTGGGGTGCAGCTCTGCCAAATGGGAATGGTAATTGGTCTAAAGAAATTAGAAGCTCTCCAAAAACACCCCATAAATATTCTTCTGACAAAGCAGGACCTTACCCTGCCCCAAATTCCCTCTCATCCTTGGTGCCTTGCTTTGAGGCCTGAAAGTGAAAGCTTCTCAAGCATTCTTGGATGGCTGAAGATTCTGGATACCTGCAAGGAGGAGTGTTCAGTGATCCTGAGCATGCACACCATTGGTTGTTTTCTTTAAAAGTCAAAGTCTACTGAAGAAAGCGGCTGACACAGAGCTGTGGATCTGGCTGTGATTGATGGCAAGCTTCTTTGGTCCTGGATTCTTAAAACATTGACCAACTGCAGCCTTTGTATCTTGTGTATGAGTTGTAATTGATTCATGTGCTTCTCTGTCACCTTGGCAAATTTTTAATCCAACGTCCAAGTTATTTTATTATGATTATCTTCAGTCTTCAATACCTTCCAAGTGTTCAGAGCTCTCATGGGGACAAGAGATAAAATATAATTTTTAAAAGTTCCTAAAATTGATTATGAAAATAAACAGAAAGAAATAATCTTCTATCACAAAATATTCCGTTTAATCCGCTGGTGTCCTGGAGGACAGGAAGAAGTTCCTGGAGGAGGGGATGTCCTCATGGGCACAGCTCACAAGCACTTTTTGAACTTTGCTGTCTTGAAAACATCCAAACCCCTTCTAGCCAAGGTCAAAGCAAACAAATCCACTTATTTTTCCATTTCTCTTCTGTTGCAAACAGCATAAAAATTTCATCAGTTCTATCTCCTTTTAGCTTTGCCTTCTAGAAATAATAATAAAAAACTCCAACCCCCTTCAGCTTTGCATTTTATCAATTTTATTACCCAAGGGAGGGATTGATGATGACCCAGCCTGAGGTAAACAAGGAACACATGCATGTTTTCTGCACTTGAAAGAGCTCCTTAAATTGGCAGCCCTGGGACATGGGTTTCCAAAATGCCATCCCTTAGAGCAGATCAAGTTAATCTGACAGATTTGGAAAGTCTTATATCGGCTGGGACATTTTCTGCAATATCCCTGACAAAAATACCTCCCACTCAGCACAGAGCTTGGCATTGGTCAGTAGGAATTGCTTTTGTGGGCCAGAAGAAATCTGACAAATTTTCAGATTAAAAAAAAAAAATATATATATATGTGCAAACAACTCAAGTTTGCTGGTTCTGGAATATCAAACTTGAAACCTCCCAGTTTCAAACAAATGTGTTTTCAAACAAACATAATTAAATACTCATTTTTTAACTTCTGGTTTTGATGGGGGTTTTTTTGTATTTCAGGAACTTTACATATGAAGGAATTTGGAATTGGACTTCAGGTCTGGAAACTGGGTATTTAAAGTATTTAAGTCTCCAAATTCAGCATGCCAGACTGAATTCACAGAACTGGGAACCTTCCCCTTCCAAAATCAGTTCAAGATGTGGCACTGAGGAAAGATGTCCCTGAAGGAAAGGAACCTTCAGGGTTTCAAAATGGGGTGAGGATGGAGGGAAAGACACTGGACAACAGATTGAAGTGAACCAGCCACAGAGCAGGGACTTCATTACTTCCAAGAAAATTCCATGGAGACTTTAAAGGATTTCTAGGCTTTATCCTATCCTAATTTTTAAAAGCAGAAGTTATGGACAGACTGGAAACTCTGCCTCCAGCTCCTGATTCAGACACACAGCCATGAAAGGCTGCGCTGTTTTGGAATCATAAAACCACAGAATGGCTTGCGTTGGAAGGAACCTTAAAGCTCATCTTGTTCCACTTCCTGCCATGGGCAGGGACACCTATCCGCTAGTCCAGGGTGCTCCAAGCCCTGTCCAACCTAGCCTTGGACATTTCCAGGGATCCAGGGGCAGCCACAGCTTCTCTGGGTACCCTCACAGGGAAAGATTTCTTCCTAATATCCATTCTAAACCTACTCCTTTTCAGTTTGAAGTCATTCCCCTTGTCCTGTCCCTCCATCCCTTGTCCCAAGTCCCTCTCCTGTTCTCTTGAAGCCCTTTCAGGCACTGACTCTAAGCTCTTCCTGCAGCCTTCTCTTTTCTAGGCAAACAAATCCAGGTCTCCCAGTCTTTTCTCATAGGACATCCGTCATGTTCCATCCCTCTAATTATTTCTGTGGCACTTCTTTGAACCTGCTGCAACTAATAGAAGAACACGGGCACCCTGCTCAGAGCCATGGGAACACCAGCTCTGTGTCCTCTTGACTAGAGACACCTTTTGTAATCCAGCCCAGCTACAGCTGGCCATTCAAAGTTTGCTGCTCTCATCTTGTCTTAGGCTGGGGGTGTGTATTCTACTGCCATCTGTTAGAGCTGGGGCAGTTCTCTTCTGATCATTGGGCAGTTTTTTCTTTACCTCTCCCACAACCAATCCTCCCTCCAGGAGATCTCTTCTGTTCATGGGCCATTAATTATTAATTATCTTCTGTTCATGGGCCAGTGAGTGTCCCTGCATGGCTGATAAAATTCCATCATCCCATGGGGAGATGTCCCGCCCAGGGGGAGGAGCCAAGCATTCCTACCTGGATCCAATCTGACTTTGGGAACACCGCAGCAGCCTTTGCCCACTGCATTCCCAGAGGAGCAGCTTTCTTCCCCACTGCATTCCCAGAGGAAGCCCAGGCCCATCCACACCAGCCCTGGAGCTTCAGAGGAAAACTCCACCCTTGTCCAGGATCCCTGCTCCAGCAGAAGCACAGCTGGCACTGCAGGAGGGCTGAGCCACCATGGAATGGGACTGCTGCCACCACCCTGACCCACAGGCTGCCAGGGCCTGCTCTGACTCTGTCAATGTGGTTTGTTTTTTTTTTTTCTTTTCTTGTACTATTGAATTTTTATTTTAAAATTTCCCTGTTATTCCTATTCCCATATCTTTGCCTGAGAGCCCCTTAATTTCAAAATTATAATAATTTGGAGGGAGGGGGTTTGCATTTTCCATTTCAGGGAAATGGAAGGGAGGCCCCTGCCTTCCTTAGCAGACACCTGTCTGTTCAAACCAAACACATCTACAGAGATATGGAGCCTGCAGTGCAATGTGCAGCCATTCCTGGCTGGCTGCAGGGCTGCTCCACGGCTGCACTTTTATGTGAGGAAATTGGGCAGCTCCACAGCCCTGACTCTTCTCTTTGACCTGAAGTTGGTGCAGCATTGTGAGTGCTGAAGGTTACAGAGCCTTTGGGCTTATGGGTGGGCAGATGTGCAGCCAGGACACATCTGTCTGAGCTTCTGGGTGCTCTGGGGGCTTTGCTGGAAGCTTCAGAGGAAAGATCAGAGGGGAGGCGACACTAACACCACATTAAAGGAAAAACTGTGCTCACTTAATGGTCAGCAGTGCATTAAAATTCCCAAAGCTACTCAGAGACACCTCTCCCTGATAGACACGTTATTGATCCACTCAGGGGAGGACTCCTGTGCCCTTCCTTAAGTTGTGTCTGTACCTAGAATGATGGGAAATATATTCAATGGACAGAATTGAGCTATTATTTTTAATTCTCTCTTTTAAAGAAGAAAAAAAAAAAAGGAAAAGAAAGATTGCTGCATGTCTTTGAGCCAGATCCACCTAATTCATGCAGACAGTCTCCATAGCAAGGCAGCAACCTGGGAAAATTGCAAAGCTTCTTCCTGACCTTTTCCAGCCTTCCTCTTCCCCATCTTTTAATCTCAGACTCCAAACATCTCCCCATCCTCCTCCCTCCCCCTTGGATGCACACTTTGTTCTGTATCTGACTACTACAGACATTCTATTTCAATATTCACTAGCTTGGAATAAAATGCTTCAGTTCTTTCAGGCTTTTCTCATTGGGCATGTTTTTTTAGGAACCACTCTGTATCTTAAAAAAGTAATTTTCTCCAAGATAAGAGCTTCTGAATGCGTTGTTTTCCCTGTAGACACCTAAATAGCACCACAGAGCACAACCTCTTAATGCTGACTTCCTTTCAGAAACTGTTCTATCTAATTAGCGGCTCACCAGAGACCTCCCTAAGCCAGACATCCATCTAAGGAAAAATTGCTTATGATTGCTACGGATTGAAAAACCCAGAAAGCCACAAGAAGAAAGAAAATTTTCTGGCTGATAATGTGTCCTCACGAGACCAAGTTTAGCTCTATTCTCTGAAACCACTGAAAAGGCACTAAATTAAGCTTGGAAAGTGAAGGGAGTTCATCTGGAAGCGACTGGAGGAGGAAAGGGAGAGGTCTGGTCAGCAGAGGTTTTTATGAAGAGTTTCCACCCCTTAAAGCACAGTGTATGATCTCCCTATTTAACCTTCTTAGCTCTGGAGGTCTGAAATTAGCCATCTTTGCACAATACTGAGTGTTATTTTGGTGTTCCTGATGTGGCTCCTCCTTGATTTCTGGAGGAGTTTCTTGACTCCACAAGACTCTGAAATAGAGAAAGGACCCAGAATGGTAACAGCACTGCTTGTACTGTGTAATTCTGCCTGATTTTTCACTGTGTTCTTTTTCCAACTGAAAAGAGACTAATTAGCCTCTCTTTTGTATGTGTGCTCTTTGCACTCACTTAAGGAAGGAAACATCATCAGCTACAACTTCATCAGCTCTTCCCCAGCTGCCCACTTCTCAGCCTGCTTGTTATTTCTTACCTCATTAACCTTTAACCTGAAGATAAAAATGTTTATTGATTTATTTGTTTATTTGATTATGGAAGGCAAATTATTTCTGAACTTGGTTTTGTAATTGCTGAAAGATCTGCGACAGGAAAAAAATAAAGAGCGGTGGGGGGGAGATTAGTATAAGTGTCTTTCCAAAAAAACAGGAGATCTTCACAATGAAAAAATCTAAAATTAGGAGGATTTCTCCACAGTGGAAAAGTGTCAGAGTGCTGACCCTACCATGAGTCAGAGTGTCTGAATGGGCATAAATCACAGAGAGTGGTATTGATTGACTTCAGTCACACTGCATAATTCATCAGAGTGAGCAGCTTATCATGCACTGCCCCTGGAGAGCACAGCATCTCCTGCAGCCCTGCTCACACAACCTGAGATTTCATCATTTCAGAGCCTGGGGGCAGCTTTAGCCAACGTGTTCCTTCCCACTGCAGCAGGGTGAAGGACATGGGCACTAGGATCTGCTGTGGCCCACATGAGGACAAGTGAACCATTAAATGTAAGTAATTGAAATATTTATGTCCATAAATCCATGAAATTAGGCTGGAATAAAAGCAACAATTTTAGAGTTTTTCTATGAAGCACAAACTATCTTTGGCTTG
This sequence comes from Anomalospiza imberbis, assembly GCF_031753505.1. Classification (NCBI taxonomy): domain Eukaryota; kingdom Metazoa; phylum Chordata; class Aves; order Passeriformes; family Viduidae; genus Anomalospiza; species Anomalospiza imberbis. The sequence continues at coordinate 69,912,717 of NC_089684.1, forward strand.
ACACAGTGGAATTAAATGAATGCTGGAATGTCCTTTTTTTGTTATATGCTCCAGTGTTACATTATTTTGTCAAGACAGAGTTTCTTTATTGAAGAAGTCTTTAACAAAAGGAGTCAGAGTCTACAACTGCAACCCAGATTTATGGATTGAACTGAGAGGTCCTTGAATTTATTTACATTAGTCTTCCCTGTGAAACCACTGGAGGAAGTCAGACATCTCCAGAGGCTTTGCTCTTAGAAGGGGCCAAATAAATCACCTGCCAGAGGGGTTTTCTGTAGGGAAAAAAAAAAAAAAAAGAAAAGGAGATCAGCTTCCAAATTTAGGCATCTTATTTTGGACTTAGAAGGTGAAAACCAAATCATTTTCCCTGTTGGTTTCCCAGAGTCACTTATCACTCTGCAGTGAATTTCATGGTTCCCTGCAGAGCATTCAGGTAGTTAAAGCTGAGGGCAGCTGGATGAAGATGAAAAGTCTGGACACTGGGAAAAAAGGAGAACAAAGTACTGAAAGTAGAGCATGAATGAAGATATTCAGGTCTTAACTGCTTTTAAACTGACAAGTACAACTCAAGAAAGTAATAGGAATGTTCTTAATTCACACCAACCTTCTGGTTGGCCTGATTTTCTCTGATTTTCCTTCAAATGTGAACAGGAGTCAAAGAACATTTTAAAAGACAAAGTGTAGATGAGGTATGTGACCTCCTGTTCCAGCAGTTGTTTTCCAGCACACAAACTCAGAGTTGCAGTGACACTGGTCAGGTGAAGCCTAAGAGCAGCCTGAAGTTAAACTCCTGGATAATTGGGTAAGAAAACAGGGACAGGGATAAAACAGGGAATAAAACAGGGCTTGCATGAAGGTCAGTCAGTGTAACTGAATTGAACAGTAGTTATTAAAAGTCCTCTTTATTCATATCTTTGAGTTAAATTCCTCTCTGACTCCAGTGGCAAACTCCAAGTCTCACAGATTTGTGAGTAGGTATGTAGAACATATTTATTTTAATAGTTCTGGACAGACTTCAGAGACCTAGTGTTGCCTACACAGGCACACTCAGACCTGTGCCTGAGAACCTTTGGATTTGCCATCACTAACACTTCATTTTCTTCCTTCCAATCCATACCCAGCATTATTGCAATGAAGGTGTTAATGTTTCACACTCCTGCTCAGAAAAGTGAATTTAAAAAGGGAAGCTTTCAGACCAACAAGAAGCCTTTTCAACCTGGATACAATCCATAACACATGAAAAGTAGGAAATACAGTCACTTTTTAACAGTTCAGGGTTTGTGTACTGGAAGAATTCCTTGAGTTTTCAAACAGTGTCAATACCCTGCAGCCTGCTTCAAATGCCCGTTCCTGAGGGCTGTGTTTTACATAGGAAACAGGATTAATGACGTGATAATAATGGCGTGTTTGCTGTGCCATGCTAAGGAGACCTCTAACTTCACACAGTAGTGCTGACTTAGCCCATAGCAGCAGCAAGAGCAAGTTAAAACAATCTTAGACTTGTTTTTAAACTTGGACTTACTTTTGGAATAGGAGTGCAGCCTGAGGCAGTTTTATGCTCTGGTTCACTCTTTTTCTTAAACCATATTTTGTATCTCAGTTTATTTTACAAGTTGTGGATTTTACTAACCATATGAGAGGCTCATGCAGAAAAGACTGCACAGACTGTAAAAGACAAGAACACATCTTTGCATAACAGTGAAACTCTATTCCCAAGGGGAGAAAAAAACAACAAACATAAATCACATTTGCAAGAAGCATATGGAAGAGATGAGGGCAGATTTCTAAGCTCCTTGTGCACGATCAGTATGACTTTAGTCTTGTGTCTTCATGGTCTTGAACAAAACCTTTCAGCAAGATACACTCCAGTGAAGATGGAAACAGCGTGAGTGATCCCAAACACAGAATGCCAAAGGGGAGCTGTGTTTGTTTCTGCTCTCTCCCACTTAATGAGCAGATTTCCACAGCTACCATGTGCCCTCGTGCTCATCCCAAGGCTTCCCTGAGTGAAGAGACAAACAAGGCAACAGCTGAGTGCTGCAGTGTGTGATGTTCTTATTCTAAGATGGAGATCTGCAGAGAGTTTATACACAGTGGATATATATATATATATATATATATATATATATATATACATACATATATACTTCTTTTTTTTCATTTTTTAAACGAACTTGTGTCCTGTTTATAGCAACTTGAAGCTGCTGATGGGAAATTTCCTTCTGTCCTGATGATTTTCTTTGTGGATATTCAGGAAGTAACTCCTAGCCCAGCTCTCAGAGAGAACATGCACATCTTTGCTACCACACACAGGAATTCCAGTCTGCAGCCATGAATTCAATCCCAAAGCAATTTAACTGCTAGGTTTGCTGCAAGTCTTTAGATCTGTTCAAGATATCATAAATTAACCCTCAATCCCACTTGATGTCAATCCTGAATGAGAAACAAGATCTTTCCAAGTAGATCCATGACTCTGCCTAAATTTCACAGAATCCCAGGCTGGGTCAGGCTGGAAGGGACCACAGAGGGTCCCCTGGTCCCAGGTCTCTGCTCCAGCAGGGCCATCCCACAGCACAGGGCACAGGGTTGTGTCCAGATGGCTCTAGAATATCCCCAGTGAGAAGACTCCACAGCCTCCCTGGACAATCTGTTCAGTGCTCTCAGTAAAGTTCTTCCTCATGTTCTTCATGTTGTCACCATCCCTGGATGTGTTTAAAACCAGCCTGGATGTGGCACTGGGTGCCAGGGTTTAGCTGAGGTGTTAGGGCATGGGTTGGACTCGGTGATCTTGAGGGTCTCTTCCAACCTGGTCATTCTGTGAATTCTGTGAATTCAGCTGGAACTCCCTGGGCTCAGCCCCTGCCCCTTCCTCTGGTGCCATTGCTGGGCCCTGGAGCAGAGCCTGGGCCCTGCTCTGACCTTCCCTGCACCCAGGGACACCCAGGGACAGACGGGGACACCCAGGGACACCCCGGGACACTCAGGGACAGACAGGGACAGCCAGGGACAGCCAGGGCTGAGGGCCCCTCTCAGCTGTGGCTCTTCTCCAGGCTGAGCAGCCCCAGCTCCCTCAGCCTTTCCTGGAAAGGGAGATGCTTCAGTCCCTTCATCACCTGTGCAGCCCCTGCTGGCCCCGCTTCAGGAGCTCCAGGTCTCTTTTGCTCTGAGAGTTTCCTTACCCACCAAAGGCTGTGGAATTGCCCACGGTCTCTGCTCTCATGAAGGGATGTCTCAGGGGGTCACTTCTGGGGCTGTGTTGCCCTTGTAGACTTTGGTGTGAGCTTGCCTTATGGACAGGAGAGACGTCTGCAGATGACAGCACGAGATCTCCAAAATCTGCCAGCAAATTCTGCATTTTACCAGTCGTTTTCTACTCTGAAGGATGTTCTGCATGTCTGTCTAATTATAGTAAAAACTGTACAGATTGTGTCAAAACTGCCCACTATTATCCAGGCTGTACCAGCCACAGCTGACAAAATATGCACATCCCCTAATTAGAAACATTTTAAAACTGACTTATTTAAATTAAGAAAACCTCCCAGCCTTCACTTTTTGACAAGTTGCTCTGAGATTCTTGGAGGAGGAAGAGAAGGACAGCAGGAATTTTTTAGATTTCTTCCCTCATTTCCTACCTCTACAGAGCACTAAAATAAATTACAATGTGCAAACAATACGTCAGAAAGAAAGGCTTTGGCTTGACAGATTGCAGGGCACAGCATTAAATATAATTGTGTTGTTCTGAAGATCTGAAGTACAGAATGTAACACACTTTAAATGCTTTGTTATTCTTGAGATCTCCAAATGTTTGGACACCCCAGGTGATAGCTTAATTCCTTCACCCATTGATGTCACTTGGTGAGAGAGCAGAACACAGCTTTGCTAATGGTACAGGACGACTTCTAGCTTGATTTTCCCAAATTTCAATCTATGCTGGGGATAATGTGAACAAAGGCAGCAATTCCATCTGGATTCCTTATCTACGTCGTAGAGCTCACTGTCGTTTTGTGGTGACAAGTGCACTTTGTGAGGTAGACGCTTTTCCAAGCACCTGCAATTCTGCTCTCCAACCCTAGTTTGAAAGTCCTTACCTCCGACCAGCTGCAACTTGATGATGAAGAAGGTCAAATTCTGCACCTAAGAGGATCCTATGCAATCTCAGGCTCCTTGTGTGTGTTTTCTAATACACCAGGGCCAAAAACTAAATTTAATAATTGAGCTCGGTGGAGATCCTATGTGCAGGATTCATTTCTAAGAAGTGATGAGAGGGCAAGAAAGGAAAGAGAGCTATTCACCTCCAAAACAAAGCAGAGACACTGCTCTGGACCTCAGGGCATCAGTCAGTGGATAGTGAGAAATTGAGCTGTGCATCACTTGTTTCATATATTTTAAGTATTTTATAATTATTATTATCAGTATTATCATAATTAGTTACTTTCATCCAAAGAAAGTGGCATTAATTTCAAAATCTCCAGTCAAAGTGACCTCAAATTAGATTTCTGGCCAAGGTTTTCAATGCTGAAGGAGTTTAATATGGCCTTCAAACAAGTACGTGGCAGAAACAGAGTGAAAATCCCTAGGTTTTAGTCCATTTTCTTCCAGAGCTCATTTCAGCAGGAGAGAAAATGTCAGTTAGAGTTGTTTTGCCATTGTCCAGCTTCAGGCCTTTTAGCATCTGATTGGTTTCTGCAGGTTTGTTTTTCAGCCTTAAAAAACATGGAAATCCAAGTGTAGAGCTCATAAAACAAAGAAGTGCTGTCGTCAGCTGTTACTGGGAAAAAAAGGCTAAAAAATAATTACAAAAAATCCAAGTATCCCATGATATGCACACAGAATTTGCTATGATTATTGCTTATTGATGACAAAAGTTATTTTTTAAAGAAAAAAAATCACACAGACACATATATTTATGTATGTATATATATTTTTCTGTTAACATGAATAAACAATAATTAATTTATCTGATAACAGAAAGCCTAAACTAAGTACTGCCTGAAATTCATTATCAATAATGCTTTTTAATTTTATTTTCCAGGAGCTTGATCTGTAAAAACTGAATATGGCTAACAAAAAATAATCTAGGAGGAGCAAGGTTAAAGGAATTTGATTTGCAAGCAGGCCAATATGTGGGGGAAAAACTATAAAAATGCAGTATCTTTTTGATATTATTTTGGCAGTGAAATTACTGTTAAAACAATTCAGAAGCCTTGATGAAAACTGCTTTGAAACCAAGGTGAGGAAATTTTCTGTTTCTGAGGTGGATCAAAGTCCATCTCAGTTAAAATCAGTGAAAGATGAACATCAAGAAAAAAACATTTTTATTAATAATGTGTTTAGTGAGCCTGGTGTTTGAAAGGAGGGAGAACAGTGGTGAAACACCAAGACTCCTTTTGTAAAACACGATAAATGTAAAATATTTCTAGTCACAGACCAAGTGTTAGAACATGAAATACTTCTATTTCATCATTGGTTCAATAAAACTTATTGATTCCCTGCAGATGGCAGCTGTTGTTCTCTAAGCTGGCAAATCACAAAACTCCTTTTTTATTATCATTCTTTCTTCATACCTTAAATAATTGAGAAACTGCAAAATTACCTTTAGTCTCAAACACTTGGAAAGAAACAAAAGGAATTTCATTTCTCTTCATGTATTTAAGAAATTCCTTACTTGAGGAGCCACATCTCCAGTCCTTGCCCTGCTGTTTTCAGATGCAATGTCAAGCTTTCCTCCAGTTTTATTTATTCATTATTCTAAGTATTAACTAGTAAATCCATTTTTGGAGCTCAGAGTATGCTGCCCATTAATTTCATGAGTGTCCTGATTTTCAGCAGTTCTCAGTCTTGCACTGGTGATGATTTTAATATTCATACTACAACCACTGAAAGATGATAAAGTCTTTTAGCTATTACTCTAGACAGTTGGTTTGGGTTTTTTGGTGTTTTTTTTTTTTGTTTTGTTTTTGTTTTTTGTTTTTTTTTTTGTCTGAAGAGACACGGCCTGATGTACCAAAATGAAATATTTAATGGATTTTATCTCACCCATGTAATATCAAGCCATAAGTAGTTATGAAAATACCTCCTTGAAGTATGGAATATTATGATGCCCAAAGCTGGTGGTACTTCAGTTGCTCAAAATGTCAAACATGGTTTTTCCTCTCCTTTGCACCTCAAAGCAGAGCTCAGGGAGATAAATATTTCCGTTTGGGTGTCCCTTTCCCAGGCACTCATGAGCACTGCCAATTAAACTTCGAAGGTTTTCACAACTCCTACTAACGAGCAAGTGGAGGAGGAGTTGTTTGCAGGACAATTTGCTTTGTGAACTGTAGAGAAGAATTAAGTCTTCATTATTTCAGTTGTTCCTGAATTAGTGAAGCAGCTGCCCTGTCAGCTGAGCCTCTCACTTCTGAGGGACATTGGAGCAGGAGCTGCTGCTCCTTGGGTAAAAACATGAGCACTCTGGGTTCTTCCTCCATTGTAACTTCCCTGCTAGGAGCTACATGCAGGGTTTTTGGGAAGGTGGAAGCTGCCTGAGCTGATGCTGTCCTGTCCCTCCTGGCTCTCATGGATAGAGTTGACATTCCCAGCCTTTATTAACATCTGTGCTGCACATAGCAGGCCAGTGTGGGTTGTATCACCTCTAAGTGACATAATTGGGAGCTGCTGATCAAAATCTTGCTGGTTCTTCTCATGGAATCACAGAATGGGTTGGATTGGAAGGGACCTTAAAGACCATCCAGTTCCTCCCCCTTGCCATGGGCAGGGACACCTTTCACTATCCCAGGCTGCTCCAAGCCCTGTCCTGATCCACTTCCAGAGATCCATGGACAGCCACAGCTTCTCTGGGCAATCTGTGCCAGGGCCTCACTAGCCTAGGTTTTAATTTCTTGATACATTCCAAATACAATAGTCAGAGGTCCTGAAAAAAAAAAATTAGTCCTTCCCTACAGTGAATAAGATTGATGAATTCTTTTTTCCACTGTAGCTTCAGGGTTCCTTCCACAAGCACAGGGAGGAAACCATCTCATCAAGGAATGGGTTATGGATTTCCTGAGGGTCAGGGGTGTACTAATCATGTTCAGTTTGGTACTAAGGACTAAATAGATTTAAAGTTATGCTCTAGGAGGCACAATCCTTAGTGCAAAGAGGTGATATAGACACACAGAGAAAAGAAAGGATCAATATTGTAAATAGAGTAAGCAATGCAATGGCAGTAGGTGTCACATTGGTCCATTTAGGAAGTGAGAAGACACTGAGAGCAAGGATGTGCTCAGAGAGAGCACAGCTCTGTCATCTCACCACTGCCTGCACCAATTTTCCAATCAAATGTTTAGTTTTCAGAGCTGAAGGATATCTCACACTGAGACAATCAGGGCCTTGACAGAAGCCAGGGGTGTATCTGACTTGAGATGGCAGCAGCTGTCCAAAGCTGTGCTCACCCTGCTCTGAGCTGCAAGATCAGAGCTGCTTTGTCAGCCCTCAGAGCAATTTACACTTCCAAGGTAGGGTTTTAGCTCAGGGACTTCATATTCGATTGGTTTAATGTCAGTTCCAATCATCCCTGCCCATTATGTTTTCTTCCTCAGTGCCAGCACTCACTGTGGTGTCAGCCACGGATAATTGATCCCTTCTGTTTGAACTCCAGCTTGGTTGATCCGGAGTGCAGCAGTGAAATCTTGTGAAATGAATGTTAGCTGAGAGAGCAGGGTTTAGAGGAGGCAGTGCCACTTCCTGAAAATGGCAGGACCTCAGCGCCTGTGAAAATGTCAGGAGCCTTCTGCAGAATATTCCACATTTCTTCCAGAAGGCTGAATTCAAAATCTCTCTTTGGAACTGAGTCCTTTGTTGAGTATGGTTTTGGGGTCACTCACTCACAAATACAGATAGACACACAAATGACAAGCTTAGGGTTTCTACATCTTGCAAAAAAACCTCGACAGGAAAAAAGACTCTGTTCCTAGGATTTCTGACAACCCGCCATCGCTCAGCATGCCAAACAGCCCATCTCTGGGAAAAATTGGTTTGCAGTGCTGAAATTTACAATAAACTCCAGTAAATGCTGTGTAACAGAGTAGTTTAAAGCATGGCAAATATTTCAGAAGAGCTTTCACAGGCTCCTCTGTGCTCACAGGCAATTACCAGTTTATAACTCTTCTTAAGAGAGATCCCTGTGGTCATAATTGCTAGTTTTCAAGATCTGAGAATCCCAAACATCTCCCTGATTTGCCCAGCACCATCATCCTATAATTATGTTAATAGAAAAGACTATTTTTCAGTGTCATAATGAACATCTGCAGATTACAGTGGTGGGTTTCTTCTTCAATGTAAGATACATGGGATAATACCATGGAAAAATGGGTTTTGTTCAAGTCTAGAATGTCGGCAGTGAGACAGCTGACCCCTCTTCCCATCCAGCAACATAAATGGATTAAAAGAATTAAAAAGGATTCTTTAATAAGATTAATGATTATAGTCTACTGAAAGCATCCTAAATTATGGTGGCTTTAATTTATAAACTTATATTTGTTCTTCCTTTTCACAATTTATTTTTTCTCAGCTGGCTGAATGGTACTCTAAACACATAGGGAAAAAATGAGCTTGTGTAACCTGTTCTCATCACACATAGATCACTGGGAAGTTACTGAAGGCAAAAAACAGCTCAGCACCTCAAAACTCTGCTTAAAACAAACAAACAAACAAAAAAAAAACCCAAACCATAGTGTCCAGATGGAATTAATTTAGTCTAACCTTTATTTTTTTTTCTTTCCAGTGTGAGCTAGACACCCAAGGCTTTCCTAAGTATTCAAAGAGACCTGGGCAATTTTAAATCATGACTCATCTTTGCACACCTGCATCAGGAGCTGACTCATCTTCCAGACTCATCTGGAGAGACTCACTTGATTCCCAGCAGATGGCCAGGAATCCTGGAGTGATTAACTCTGCTGTGGATGTTTGCACTGCTCGTGTTCACACACAGTCTGTGTCCTTCCTTCAGCAGGAGACTGATTGAAAAGCTGACATTCCCACCATCCAGATTTTCATGTCTTGAGCAAAAGGCTGAGAGGAAGACAGCTGAAAGACTAAGATGAGAAAAAATATTTTTAAAATATTTTTATATTGTCTATTTATATTGACTCTTCTGGTCACTTGTAAATAAAACCTCTTTCCTCCAGAAATTAAGTGGAAGTTCTTCCATAACAACGTTCCTCTCCCTCCTGTGGAGCCAATCCATTTTATAGAAAACATTTTCAATGGCAAATAATTGAACTGTTGGACTTGGTGGTCAACTTGGGTAGACAAAAACTCCTCAGAAATGAAGTAAGTTGGTATCGGGATCTTCAGTCTGTGCTGCATTAGCTTTAAACACTAGAAAAGACCAGTAGCAACTACTCTCCCCCAGTTAAATTTACTACTCTCCACCAAATAAATTTACTCCAAAATGATCAACTAGCTCTGTTGAAAATTTATACTGAGCTCTTCCCACATTATCCATTCAAATCTGATTATCAGAAACCAATAGCAAAGTGAACAAAGTCTGTTTTGGAGACAAAGTAGATGTAGAGAAAGGATCAGGAATATTTTGCTGTTTCTTGGCTCAAACTTGAAGGAGGAGGTCCAGGAGACTCTGCAGGCTCTGTCTGCTCCACACAGCATACATTTTCTGAAAAATAAAACAGGACTTCCATAGCATTATCAGCAAATCAAGTCAAATTTGATCCAAATATTTCCAAGAGATCCTTGGTTCTGAGATTCAGGTGTTAGTTTAGAAGGCATAGAACTGAAGTTGTGGGTGTTTCAGTTCACTTAGGCATTTTCTCAGTTTGCTGGTGGATTGAATTCCACATTCACAGTGGAAAAACTAGAACACCCTAGTAAAAAAAAGAGATGGTTCTCATGTTAGATGGACAGTTCAGATAATAAGGGCAGGGAAAAAATGGGCAACAGTGTCTCAGAAGTGTTAATCTACTTTAACTCAGTTAATGAGACAGTATCATGAACACAATTTTAACAAAATCTTTTAACCAATGTGATCTCTTCAATCATCTGGTCTGACATTGTAGAGTTTTTCTGCACTGCAGCCATGTAAGATGGTGGCACTTCCCATTTTCCAGAATCTTCTTTAACAAATGACAGGAAGACAGACATTTCTATCAAAATACTGATCAGACATACCGATGTCCCAGCTGCCAGAACAAATCTGAGAGTTGTTTCAAGTCCTTGGCATCTGTGACCACAGATTTGGTGTGATGGCAGCATAGTCACACATTTACTGCTGGGCTTCTCAATTCCAACTACTCCACACTTAAAAAACATCATATAATCGTGTCATCTTTTAACCTCAGTTCTAAAAACACCTATGTTTTCCAGAATCATATGATATCCCATCCTAGAATCACAGAATGGTTTGGGTTGGAAGGGACCATAAAGCTCATCACATTCCAACCCCTGCCATGGGCAAGGGACACCTTCCACCAGGTTGCTCAGAGCTCCATCCAAGCTGGTCTTGAAGACTGAATCTGGTCCCTAAAACACCCCTATTAATCTCTAGGCAGAAATTAAGGAGAGGTTTACACACCCTGTGATCATAATTGATTTGTCAAAAGAGTAACCCAAACCACCATTCTGTGATTCTATTATTATGTGATTAAAAGTTAGCTGAAAATGCTGAAGGTGGTCTTTTGTGAGGGAACAGAGAGAGTTGCAACCAGGATTGGGTGCTGGGGATGGCAGGTAGTAGGAAGCTATAAAAGTTGGCAAGTGTCACACGTTCTAAAAAGCAGAATGCCTGTCAGAGTGCTTTTAGCATTTTGAACGTTTCTTTTGAACCAGTGCTGGGCTGAAATGTGAAGGAATCAGTGAATTTGTCTGAGGAGAGATGTGAGTGTACAGGGACAAGAAGCTGTTACTGTCTAATCAAACAAATTCTGTATGTCAAAGATACAGAAGCCTGGAATTACAGCATGAGATAGCCTAAAGCTTTGGGAATCAGACTAAAGTAAAAATTAATGCAGGGACTCCCAAAAACCATTTTGTGGAAAGGGGACAGAATAAATGCAGCCACTGCTCTTCTCTGTGATTCCTGTAGTCCCGGCCTTTGGATCTGGTTTATGAACAGTGATGCCAACAAGGAGCATTGTGCACTCTGAAAGCCACAGAAAACAAAGAGTGTTTGGTGCTAGGATACCAGGGTTTTTTTGTTGTTGTTGTTATAATGCCATTATGCCTGGGGTTGTGAAGCTCTTGAAGTTGTTAGTCTTCCTTTGCTATTTCTGTGTACAAGCACTTAGGAGAATTAATGGTATTATTTCCTGTAATAACCTGTGGACCTGAGTGTTGCTCTGACTTAATCACACTCGTGCATTGCCCACATGGTTTTTTAGGATGTGGAGACTTTGAAAAGCCTTAATAAAAGGAGCCAAAGCCTCTGATGAGTCACAGTTGGTTACTCATAGGTGGGATTGACTCCTAAGAGGTTGGTTGCCCCCTTGCAGACCTGCCCTTCAAAATTCCCAGAAGTTGTCATGCTTTCTCCCACGCTGCCCTCAAGAGCAGGAAGAACTCTGTAAACATCCACACAATCACCTTGTTGTCCTCTAAATCAAGCTCAAAATGCCCAGAGAAGAAGGAAACAAACTCAGCAGGGAGAGTCCATTTCAGCATTACCATTTTATCAATATGAATTTTCTTGTGCTGCTCCTGTTGATTATTTTCCAACATGTTCTCCTTTGTTTTAAGGAAGTTTTCTAGGACAAGGACAGTCACATACACTGACATTTTATATATTGCCCAGCAAAACAGTACCTAAAGCTCATCTTCAACTTGAGTAGCACCAGGCAAAGCATTACTTTAGTGTGACACCATTAAATTATGAGCATATGTGAGGCTTATAGATGATAATTAAATCTGGATTATGTACAGGGGCTGTATCAGATCTTGCACTAAATGAAGAATTACTCTTCCTCCTGATAATGGCCTTAGCAGCTGCTTGGAATTGATCAAAGGATTCTGAATTCAAACAGTGGCTCAAAAGGTTTCCAGAACCATCTGCAAACACTCGAGGAAAGATTTGCCAGTGTTGTCAGCAGTGGCCAGGCAGGTTGGGAGATTGGGCCAGAGACAGCTGAGTCACTGAGGCAAATAAGCTTTTTCACAGTGTCTTCAAATAAGGGTGTTTCTCCCCAGATTTCAAGCTAAATTTAAAATTCAAATTATTTTTCAGTACCTTCTCAAACAGGGACCTTTTGTATGGGTGGAGATCTTTTCAACTGAGGGATCGGTTAAATTACTTGGACATAAACCCACATCTAGATCAACAAGGTTTTTTAAGAAGTGAAAATGTTTGCACAAAAATGGTGGCCTCCATTGCTAGAGAAAATAGTTTATTCATACCAAAAACATACGGCCATATATATCCTTCTCCAAAATGTTATTCTGAAGAAAGTTAAAAAAAAAATTAAATTTACATTTTGAGATTAAAACGCAAATCAACAGTATACAATCAGTGCCGTTGCCTCTGAAAAGTTTCTTCATTATCAGATGAAGAAAGTTATGAGCTAGAATTAAAATTCAGAGAAAGTCATAACATTTCAAGGCCTAAGGTTATTTTCAAGCAGTAATGTAATTGAGAACTCAGAAATCAAATCTATAATTACAGCCAATTATGAGAGAAAAGGGTAAAAATTCAGGACGGAGACATCTTAAGAAAACTTGTTTTAAGAGGACACTTAGAGCAGTCTTGGCATTTTATTAAATATATTCTGACCACAGTCATGACTCTTAACAGCTTTAAAGGGTACTAATACCCTGGAAAAACAGTGCTGAATAAATAAAATATATTGAAAATTAGAGGCCAATCACCACTAAACAGTCCTCAAATTGTTGCGTGGACCCTTTCTATGAGGTTGGCAAAGACAAACCCCATTAACTTCTGACAAAGAGGGATTCTGGTGCTCTCCAGCTGCTCAGAAAAGAGAGATCTTACAGCTCACTCTGCAACATGCCAAGAAAAAAACAAGAGCTTTGGGTTATGTGGGTTTTGACTTATTAATATATCAAAGTGTCTCCTGACTGTTGGAAGGAAAAGGTTTTGACCAACAGATACTCACTGCCATTAAAAATGCCCATCAAAATGGCAGAATTGATCTAGAATGGTGGAAGGAAAGGAGATGGTGTAAAATGACCCCATCTCAAACGATGACTCAGAACCAGCATTTTTTGATCTGGCAGTATCTGTAATTTTAACAAGAAAACAGTGGCAGTGACTGTCAGTAAAGAAGAGCACTGCTGTAGAAATCTCAGATTGTTTGGATTTATTGAGCTTGACATTTGAAGGTTTGAATTTCATCATGGCAACTGTTGTTTCTTTTTGCTTCTTGACTGGCCTTAAGACCCTGAAGTGTTCAAAGAGCTTCAGATTTTACATGAACTCACTTAAAACAAATGACTGCAACTTCCAGAAGGCAGGCAGGGAAGGCTTAGGCACGAGAGCTCCAGGAAAGTCTGGAAAACACCTGAAACTCCAGCTGATCCTGAGGTGAAAAAAGAAGACTTGGAAAAAAAAATGAGATGTGTTTGACAACAATCCCTTGAGAGACTCATGAAATCTCTGGGGAAGTTATTGCTGCCTCATGAGGTCACAAGTCCAAGAATGACCTAGCTGATCATTCACATCAAAGGACACTTCTCTCCACCCTCATCACCAGTTATTAAAAAGTGGTGAACACACCACGTCCTTGCTTGAACACAAACCCATTTCCACGTGCCAGTCCTAGAGATGGAGAGGTATGAGTGATAAATCTCCTAAATTTACTCTTCACATGAGTGTGCCAGCCCAGTCTGGTGGCACTGTGATCCACCAGACTTCTCAGGGGAGAGAGGAAATTCCACAAAAAATATGGAGAAGCTGCTTACAACTGCTGGGGACATCGAGATGGAGAAATCTGTTATTTCTATTTTCCCAAATAGAGTCAGACAGTGGGACTCATTTCAATAATAGCCTTATCAACACCTGAGCAAGGGAACATTACTAGAAATTACTAGAAATTTCTAAACCACCAGTATGTGCGAACAGTTCTGTTGAATTAAACCAGTTTTCCCAGGGCCGGTAAACAAAGAAATAGTTCAAAAAATAAACTAAACTATAAATGCAAGGCTGCAAAATGGGGCATTTTGAAAATTGCCCAATTAGCATTGACTTGATTACTAATTGTGCCACTTAAGAGGCAATTTCTGACAGTCCTTTGACTTTAGGTAAAGTATGTCCCACCAGGGATTTGGGGAATTGGAGCGATTCTAGAGTGATTCATAGACAGCAAATTTCACACCTGGCATATTTTAGGCACCTGCCAGGTTGTGAAGGGTGCCTGTATCAACACAACAACCAACTGTTCACCAAGAAACCAAAAAATCTGTGTGGGCAGACTATCAAAACCTTCAGGTCAAGGATGAACACAAAGAACTCAAAACTTGGCTTGATATTTGCAAAGGAAAAACTGATCTAGGGTTGCACTTTGCTGTCTGCTTTGAGAGCAAATCTGCTGAAGTCTGGGATGCTCATTTCAGATAGGAAATACAGTGTTATGTAGAGGGACTATATATATTAAAATAAGCTAAAGTTTTTTCCCCTTTAAACCACCAATTTTATTACCTTTAGTTACATAATTATTACCTTATTCGATGGTGAGTCACACTTATGATTTTTTAAACCTGTTTTTTTTATCTTAATATCTTGTATTTCTAGATGGACTTTACTGGTTTTATTTTAATTAATTTTGGAATTACACATCCTTGTTAACTTTTTACTACCATTCTAATTGTTTCTTATCCTTTCAGCCTTAGTGCTATCACAATATTTTTTTGTCTGAGAATTTATTAATTCTCATTTGATGAGTTAATCTTGTTTTAGGCTTCAATCAAAAAATATTAGATCATTAGACAACGTTATTGATGCCCAACACAGCCACAATGCAACTAGGGGGAAACAGTGCCAGAAATCTTGTCACAGCTGAAGGCAAGGTCAAGATGCGTCAAGATATTGGTGACTCATTTTTGGTAGAAATTACTTTCTTTAGTTTTTAAAAATCAACAGTACAGGGCCAAACAAGAAAGCAGATTGACTAAAAATTTACTTTTGTAGCTAATGTTTCCCTCTTACCCAAGAGAGCTTTGCATCAATCTATTTTATCTTTCCAATATTTTTTGCAAATTTCCTGTATGTGAAGTAGCTCTTTTCTCCCTCTCACAAAAAAAAGGGCTCAGAGTTTCTAAGATTTTTAAAAAAATTTCCTTAATATCAATCTAAAACATACATATTTTGGGAATGGATTTTACAGCTTTATTTCCTCTAAATGGCTGTATTTTCTCTCATTTGCAGCAAGAAAGAAAAGAGAACTCAGAACAGCAGAGAGGTGAAGGGAATCCTTCAAATTCCTTTTAAAACTTCCTATAACACAAGAGAAGAAACAGAGATGGAAATAAAGCCATAAATCTCCATGGGAGATCCATCAGCCAGCTTCCTTCTGCCTCTGCCTCTCCTTTCACCTGAAAGCCCTGATGTGGCTTCACCTGAACCACCAAGGAAAGGTCAATAAATCCCAGCACTGAGACTGGAGGGCTGCTCAAAGGAGCCTTGAAATTGTTAGTATTTATTCTCTGTTATTTTGACCACAGACAATGCAGAGGGAGCTTGTTTAGATCAATATCCACAAAAGGAAAAGTCGGTTTGAGCTGTTGGAGTCTTTCTCTGAGGTTGTCTCTTCTTTCAGTTATTGAAGTTTTTAATCACACACACAGGAGGATTGAGCAGTATGAGAGGCCTGAGTGGAGAAAAGCAACACAATTTACCCAAAACAGCCACGGGGGGTTATGGTTGAACCATGGGAAGTGGATTGTAGGATCAGAGAATTACAGAAGCACAGGAGGGGTTTTAAGGGACCTAAAGATCATCCACAGGCAGGAACTCCTTCCACTGTCCCAGGTTGCTCCAAGCTCTGTCCAACCTGGTCTTGGATACTTCCAGAGATCCAGGGGCAACCACAGCTTCTCTGGGCAACCTGTGCCAGGGCCTCACTATTAGGAGGAATATATTTTGTATTTGGTAATGCTAGCAGAACAGGTTTTGAAGATTTTTACAAGTTTCCAACCTGGTCTGTGCTATTATGCAAAAAAACTACATTCCCGAGCCAACAGAATCTATGTGGATTTCAGAGTATTTTAGGCAGTGATCTATTGAACCTGAAAAGTGAACTCAGGGAAAACTCACCTTTCATAATCAGCTCCATGACATACAGAATAATTGATTTTATTTTTTAAAAATAGACACAGATATTCTAGAAAGGGGGTGTGCGTGTAAGGCTACATTAAAGTGCTGACTGCACCTGAAATATAGGAACAAAGCTTCTGGATTTTAGCAGTTGTTCACTCCAGCTCAAGATAAATCAAGTCAAACTGGAGGAGTCTTTCAGAAGGGCTGGGTGGAGGGAGCTGGAACAGAAATCTCAACATGGGAAGAACAAAGAAGTTTTTGTGTATTAAGTGATGAGCTGAATGGAAGATCCGATTGCCATCCATAAATGCATTGGGATAGAATTGAAATCACCAGTGAAATTAAGACAGGGAAGGGACAAGAACAAACATGACCAGTAATATATTTAGGTTGGAAATTAGAAAGGTTTTTGCCATTTCAGAGCAATGTAGCTCTGGAACAGCATCCCTTTAGGACTTGCAAAAGCAATTAGTTTACTAAAGGTAATAAACTAGGAGGTCTCACTGATCCCATGAGAATATTGGAAGATAGGCATAACATTCAGAATGATCTGGAGAAATTAAAGATATGGTCTAAATTAAATAGAATGTTGTTCAATGTAGGAAATTAAAAGATACTGCTTCTAAACTAGAATAATCAACTGCATGGAAACAAGGTAAAAAAAGTCCTTGCTACAAAGTCCTGTAGAAAACACACATGGAAAGTAGAGTGGGTAAAAGAAATCAAGAGTCAGCCTGGAGAACACACTCAAGAGGGTTTGCATCAGACTATTTTATCTTCCCAAGTTTCTTGCAGAGTTTCTGTGCATGAAGTGGCTCTTTTCTTCCTCAACACTTTTCCCAGAAAGGAAGGCCCACAGCTTTTAAGCCTTTTGCACAATTTTCCCTAATATAGATTTAAAACAGGCACATTTTGGGAATGGATTTCACAGCTTTACTTCCTCTAAATGGCTGTATTTTCTCTCATTTGCAGCAAGAAAGAAAAGAGAACTCAGAACAGCAGAGAGGTGAAGGGAATCCTTCAAATTCCTTTTAAAACTTCCTATAACACAAGAGAAGAAACAGAGATGGAAATAAAGCCATAAATCTCCATGGGAGATCCATCAGCCAGCTTCCTTCTGCCTCTGCCTCTCCTTTCACCTGAAAGCCCTGATGTGGCTTCACCTGAACCACCAAGGAAAGGTCAATAAATCCCAGCACTGAGACTGGAGGGCTGCTCAAAGGAGCCTTGAAATTGTTAGTATTTATTCTCTGTTATTTTGACCACAGACAATGCAGAGGGAGCTTGTTTAGATCAATATCCACAAAAGGAAAAGTCGTTTTGAGCTGCTGGAGTCTTTCTCTGAGGTTGTCTCTTCTTTCAGTTATTGAAGTTTTGAATTGTTCTTTAAATACTTCTTGTCAAGTTTAAATACTTCTTACTGAGGTGCCTCCACCAGTGCTGTTAGTGAAGGGTGTGAGGAGAAACACATCCTGCTTTTCTCAAGCACTGGGAATATCCCAGCCATCTCTCCCAAAACTAGAGCTATAGAAATACATGGGCGGTTCAAAGCCTAAAAGAAGGCAATAAGAATGGTGAGCATTTTGGAAAAGGAGAGCTTCTAAATTAATATCCACAGGGACCCAGTGCAGTTTGATTTCAGGGAAAACTGCATTGCTTCAAATAAATGAAGTTAATGAAAGTTTAGAGGAAAGAAAAAAAGGATTTTTTACCTCTTATTCTGGTCATGAATTCTGCCTAATTTAATTTATTTAGGTTTTGTGCCAAGCAAGTATTTTAGAACTACTCAAAACAAAGTTGCAATGTTTCTTAAGCAAGTTATAAATCTGATGGACATATCTCATAGAAGTAAGACACAGCAAGAGAGTAAAATCTGGAGTAATGAATCAAACTTCATACACATCAAAAAATATCATAAAACAACTAATAGATTCCCAGGAGCTAAAAAGTCATCATTAATGAAATTATGTGTTGGTATTGATTATGCAACAAAACAAAAATAAAATATTTCCCTTTTCCCCAGGGTGGTCTACAAATAGAAGCAGCCCTGGAGCTTTGACAGATAATTCTACACAGTCAAAAGCAATTCTCTAGATTTTTCTGTCATTTCTAATTAATAGTATCATGCCATGGACTTTAGAATTTCCATGACATGGTGACTAATTACCACAAAGCAAAACATGTGCAATTGATCTTTTAAGCTACTGTGCTAATTGCAAACCTGCCACTTGAGGGTGTTCTAAATATTGATTTCTGGTGTAAAGTCTCACTCAGCTTTTCCATATGGACATTTCAGTGTTGCTCATTATCGTGGTGCTCAAGTTTATGAGGACATCAACTTATATGAAGGGATATGAGACAGTTAGGAAGAGAATTGAACACTGAAATAGTCTGATTTAAAAAAAAAAAAACCAACCAAACAAAAAAAACCAAAACTGTTTCTAACATATGACAATGTGAAAGGCTGGAGCTTAAATAATCTCTGATAATATGAGCAAATTTGAAACAAGTGGTGATATTTTTCAGTGTGCAACTGTGAATATGTGAATCTCTCTACTTCTGCTGTTTCTGGTTTTTTTTTGCCAAGGAAGCAGTTCACCACAAAAAAACCCAAACCAATGACAAAAAAAAAAAAAAATAGAACCAGGATGATGAGATCACCTCATGTGTAGGTTATGTATCTCCACAGAAACAGACTGGTAGCACTTCTCACACTGACAGTAAAACTCTGGTAGTTTGGGTTGGAGGGGACATTAAAACCCATCCAGTCCCACCTCTGCCATGGGCAGGGACATCTTCCACTCTCCCAGCTGGCTCCAAGCCCCATCCAGCCTGGCCATGGGCACTTCCAGGGATCCAGGGGCACCCACAGCTTTCTGGGCAGCTGTGCCAGGGCCTCCCCACCCTCACAGGGAAAAATTTCCTCCTACACCTTCTCCAGGTACCACTCTTTACCCAAAATAAAGGCAGAACTGGGATATGTGGTGGCCTCCAGGTGCTCCTATGGAAAGCACAGGGATGTGTGTCCCTGCTGGCATCAGAGAGGGCACAGCTCCCGATTTTAGTTCATTGCTCTGACTAGTGGGAAAGTAGCAGAGGTGACTCGAGTAGAGGAGAAATCCAGCCCAACCCCTGCAGATGTAAATGCATAGAGAACAGGGAGAGGATTGGAGATAATAGGATTAGAATGACTCAGAATGGTAGGGTTTATTAAAACTTTATATTCCACCCACATCTAAGGAGAACAGCTCTTTCACTTGGGGGCCAGAACTCTTGTACCAGTAGAGATCAAATATTTTTTCTGTGTGTTTTTTCTGCAAAACTTTTGGGATTTAGGTCAAGTTTTTCAAAGGAGAAAACAAAATTAAAGTCCTCAGGATCATCTGTTTCCCTATTTTTTCCTTATCTGTTTATAACACTTCTTGAAAAGCATCTTTGCTAATGCCTACAAATACACTCAAAGCTTTAAGAAGGTGAATGAGGAGAGTCCTTCCCAGTTTGTTTTTGAGTCTGGCAAGGGCACAGCTCAGTGCAGGACAGAGTTTTGTTGACTGCTGGGGGGAATATGCACCAGTGAGGAGGGACAAGTTAAGGCCATCTGTGGAGTCTTTGCTTCTTTTTTGCCAGGGTCAGGATTAAATGTGTGAGATGGTATTTCTTGTTTGGACTCAGATGTTTATTAGTTCTTATCTCTGTCACAGTCTCACAAACCCTGAGTTCTACAGCACTTCACTCTAACAAACTAAAAATGGAGCCCTGTCTCTCTCTCTACAAGGCCTTTTTAAGGATAAACTGTCCAATTAAGAAACGACACCTAAATTATTTTTACTTTTAACCCAATGACCAACCACCCATGGCCCACAATGTGGACTTTTTTATCCAGTTACACAAAACCACCCACACCCATGGAGAAGAAGGTGAAGAAGAAGGACCAACCTGTGCCCTACAACCTCCATTTTGTTTTATATCTATTACTATATTCTAAAACCTTAAACTTTAAGTTTTCCATCCTGTGATATTACACACTTCTAATCAAACTCCACACCCACAATCCCAGTTTTATCATTCCATTTTGGAAGCCTTCTCCACAGCCTCAGGTCAAATGCAGTGTTCTCCTGGGGGTCAGTGTCTGTCAGCACAGAAAGTCTGAAATTCTCAGCATCCAGGGTTCCAACAGCCATCTTTAGGAGGCTTTGCAAGAGCTAAACAACACAACCAAGAACACTCACTTTTGCACAATAAGCCCGGTTCTCTGTATTTGAATATTTTCAGCAAGAGTTTAGTCTTGAAATCCTCTTGAAATCATCAAATTCCTCTTGAAATCCTTACATGTGCAATCCATCACACCCCTCAAGGTTTTTTTCCAATCATTGCTCAACACTTTGAGTTCAAATTACTGGAGCTGGGTTTGAAACAGGCAGAAAACTGAAATCTTCCCTGTTGCAGAAGAAAACACATTTGAATGCTCATTTTAAAGGAGAATAATAAAGTTATCCAGGAAAACAGCTCACAAGAGGTAACAATTCCCGTAAGATTATTGATGAATCTTCCGCTATCTTGCAATAAAAATCAGCTGATCAGTTCAAACTGAAACATATCCGTGTCAATCATATGGACCTGAAATGCATGGTTTTAGTATTCATTTTAGAGATTGAAGATTTTGGTTAGAAAAGTGGAAATTTCTAGCAAAAGCATATTTTCCACTATCTGACATTGAGGAGGGGAACCCTAAACCCCAAAGAAAATTCTTTGCCAATTCTTAGCTTTCTAACCTAAAAATGGACTAGGATGAATATTCCAGTATTGGTTCTTGACAAACTTTTCTCCTGTCATAGAAGGAGAAAAAGTAGCTGCAAGTATTCCCTTCTCAGTAATGCCTGCCTGGTTTTGTAGAAAAGGAAGAGAAATGACAACTCACTTCAGGAAATGCTTTTTATACACTTCACCTCTCACTTGTAGGAAAAAAAAAGTGTGTTTAGGATCTAAGCAACAAGGTTTTTTGTTTCCTTCTCTTTCTGGTTTGTGTATTTTGTGGCTTTTTTCCTTTGTTGGTTTTGTTGGGATTTTTAGGAAGGAATAATTCATACAGCACAAAAAATATTCAGAGTGCATCATTCTTGGAATATTCAGTTCTTGACTATGTGATCTTTTCCTTGCTCAGGGCTACAGAGGCATCTTTGGTGGGTCTCAAACACTCACTTTAGTGCTATTTATAATAAAGAGCAAAAAAGCACATGTCTGCAGGCTATAAGAACAGAATTCCTAGATTTATCTGGGCTCCTCGACTACGTTGCTTCATAACTCTCCTAAAAAGGATACTGTGCTAACTGCACTTGTGCACTAATGCTTTAATGGGGGTTTTATTACACTATTAAATTTAATAGCATGCTTCTATATAAAATAAATACATAGGCTGGAAAACAAGTAATCCCTCAGTTTTGGAACAGGCTTTGATTTCAGTTCAAGTGCTTAAGATTTTAGGTTGAAGACTGTAGTGATGGTGAGGAGTGTTACTGACTAAATGAACCACCTTCCAAATCTAACAGGGGGGTTTAAATCAAGCAGCACAGAAAAGGTTCCAAAATACGTTAGAAAAGGTTCCAAAATATGTTTGCTATATAATATTATTTAACCTTGTTATTCACAGTTGGAAAATTTATCATTTAATTACCCTAAAAAGCTTTGATAATCCATCCCTGCACGCTCCCAGCACCAGCTATGGATGTAGGAGATATGAGCAATATATGAACTAGATTTTTGGTAAAAATTTCATTTATCCAGGCTTTATTCCCCCATGGGTTTCAATGGTGTTTTGTAGAGCTTGTCCAAGAAAAAAGGAAATTGTACAGGAAATATTAACTTTAGTGAAACATGACTCCAAAGCACAGCAACAGCCACTGCCCACAGATTATCACTGACCTTGGACAGGCAAATGGATGAAGAAATAAGGTAAAGATGAACTTTTTTGGCTTCATCTAATTGAAACTTCATTTATATTCCAATCTAAAGGATGAATTATAAAAAGGAGGTGCAACTCTGGTGTGTTACATGCTCCAGAAGGTGTCTATGGGGAGTGCAGGGTACTTGTCTGTTTGTAACAGTGTATGTTGAACCAGCTGCAACATTAATAATGTCAAAAAACCCCAGCAGATATTCAGTGTGGAAAAATGTCATGTTTCCCAGTTCACAAAACTTACTTTCAAGAGGTCATGTGAGATGATTAATAATTTTTAGGACTTTTTTCCTTTGAGAAAAGAATAACATTTCTCACCAGCTGCCTTTCAATTCTTCCAGAAGTGCTCTCAGATAACTGAGATAGAATCACGCCACTCTATTATTATTTATACATTCCTTACGCTCTTTAATTTCATCTGAAGCATCTCACACGTATCTTCAGAAACCTGAGTCATTTCTGCAGCTGCTTCTGAGATTTATACCTTTCCTGACACTAACAGCCTAATTTTGCCTCCATGAGAAATAAGACTTACATAGAAACCAATCTCCAAAAGCTTATCTCATCTCTGGGTTTGGACAGGCTGGGATTTCAGAGTCTTTTCTCATCCTGCCTTTAAGACACCATTTTGTACAGATACTTAAGGAATCAGTAAATCTATTCTTAAAAAACTCCTGGTTGGTCGGAAGGGAAGGGATTCAAAAGAATGGCGAGGCTGTGCTTTAAAAAGAGAATCAGAAATACCTCTCTCCAACTCCCTCAGCTTCCGTTTCTGGAAATGGTGGAATTAAATTATTAAACATTTCACAAACACGTCAGAGGTGATAAAAATATGGTGACTGGGGAACTGTCAAGAAGAAATTCTGTTAAAGGAGACTATTTCCCTCTCTGACTGATGATTTAGCCTACATAAATGGAGAGGAAGAAGGGGAAAGAGGTCTTAAAAGTTTCATAATGCTCTGGTATGATGTTCTTCACAAAAATTAAGGAATATGGCCTATCTTTTACTCATAAATCAGAAAATTGTTCCCTAAATCCTTAGAGCAGAAGAAAAGGACATGCTTTTGGTTATCTGTAAATGGGAGAATGTTTCAGGTGGAAGTCCTATGGAATCTGTTCTGCTTCAATATTTTCATTGGTGATTTGACTATGGAGGTAGAAAGTGATCTGATAGCATTTCTAGCTAATGGGCTGGGGAATAAACCTCAAAATACTCTGGAAAACAGAATTGGAATTTTGGCTTGGTAACTTCGACAGAAGTTCTGAAATCCTCATGGAATCATTCAGCTGAAGAAAATACGAAGTGGTTTAAGAATGAATCAAGGGGAATTCTGCAAAAAAAAGGTCCTTTAGAGGGGTGCCCTCCCCACACATTGGGGCTGAACACACACAAAGTAGAATCAGCATGAATCCTCGTGGAAACTGTAGAATTCCAGTCTGGACTATATCACTGGTCACTGGTTTTCTCTATTTGTACAGCAGTGTCCTCAGCTGGAATTCTGCCATACTTGAGTGAGTTTTCAGAGACCTGTACTGAAAATGAGAGGAGGTTTAAAGCGTGACTTGGAGAGAAAGGCTTAGAAAAACTGATTTTTTTCAGTCTAGAAAAGAGGGGATTGAGAAGAGAGTTTTGGGGGGGTTGATAGATGAGGTATTGTCCAACACATTGGAAGAAGATTCATCCCTTCTTCTTCCTGTCTCACAGGTGACAGCAGCCTAGGAGACCACTCGATGTTCCTTCAAACTTTATGTGTGTTTGAGAAAATAGAGGCAAGGGAACAGTGAAGAACAGATACTGGATATCCCTGTCCTGCCTGTTCTTTTTGGTGTGATGTTATCAGACATATGAGCACAGCACAAGCACAAATCCATGAGCTGAAAACAGGTCTCTGTTATTCTAGAGTCAGCTTTTCCAGGAACGCAGTTTTGGATTTCTAGCACTCATCCCAGCTCTCCAGTTAGCATTTCCTTTGAAAGGAGCACACACTCTGCCATGTTGTGGAAGGCAAAATGTCACCCAGGATCACTATGATCAGCACAGACCTTGCTGGCTTTTGAAAACCTGAGTATTTTCCCTTTAGTACTTGATGTAGGAAGAGTTCAGCTGTCTAAGATGAAAAGGGGGCATAGCTATTCCTGCTATTAAAATGTCAGGCACGTTAACACCTCCACAAATTATGTTAGGTTTTTTTTGTTTTCCCCGAGACTGACCTGCTAGAAATGGAGTGAAATATTCAATGTGAGTCAAACTATTCATTCAGCACTTTCAGTTCTTGAAACGTGCTCTTTTCATCCTCCTTTTCCGTGAGCCCATGCTTTTTCTTTCTCTATGAGAATTTCTTAGGACATCCCACATATGATCAGTTTGAGTGTATAGTCAACACACAACTCATCAGTGCTTCAATAACCCTAAAATATTTGTAAATGCTTGACCTTACTCTGTTTGCTGCAGTTTTTACATAATGTTTTCTATTTACATAAGAAGTCCTAAATTTAAGAAAAGTGACAGGAATGCAAGCCAAGCCTTCGATGGAGCTTTTTTAGGGAAGATTCTTCTGTAACGAAACCTTTGCTCAGATATTTGTGTTCTGTACAGGCAAATTTCACTGCTTGACTGAAAGAGCAGGAACTAAAGCATGTCAAAATCTAGGAATCACTTTAAGTGTGCTCAGGGCAGAACCAACACACTTTTACTTCATATCTCTGCAAACTCCCAGAGGCAAACTCTCTGTTGAAGTTGAGGTCTAGCAGAGAAACAGAAAATTATCCAGAAAACAGAAAAGGAAGAGAAAACACATGCGCTAAATCATGTTTGGGATGACACAGGAAAAAAATCACACAGCAATCTGTTTTCTCCTCATTATTCAAAACAGCCTGAAAATATTGATAGTTTCCCACATGGAACTTCCCTCTTGAACCTGCTGCTGTAGAGCTCTGCTGGGGCTGTTCCTGACCCCTTCACTTTTCCAGCCATGGGAGCAATTGCAGCATATTGTGGTTCAGTGCTGCCCCTGAATGCTCTGGAGAGAATTCCTCACATTTGCTCTCACCAGCTCAGCCCCTGCAGTAAGCAGAAAGTCTGAAAATCACCACCATTTCACCAGTGCCTTTGCAAGTCCTCATTTTTCTCTTTTGATTTGTTTTTCTTTGAAAGAATGCTCAGCTGCTGGCTGCAAGTGAGGGCTTCTGGATCTGAAAATGCCTCATGGAGACTGTTCCCATCCTGTTGTCTAATTTATGGGGTCAGAAGAGAGCCACAGCCACGGGTGGAGGTGGGGTGGATGCTGGGGAGCGGGAGCTGAGAGACCTGATTGAGATTCAGCTGGAGTAAAGAGGACATTCTGCACTAAACCACGATGTCAAAAACAACCTGATGAGAAGTGAGAAGCATCTAAGCTTTGAAATGCAATATTTCCTGACCCTGTTGGATTTCTACCAGCAAATTTCTAATTTAGAAAGGAAACTATCATCGGATGCAAGTGTTTGCAAGGCTGTCAAATCCTTTAGTGCCAGTGGCTCTCCAGCCGCCTGTCAGTCACAATGACCTTGGGTTTTGAGCTGCTTGGAGTTTCTTTTTCAACAAAATTTTCTCTGATTCTGAAATTCAAGATGCACAAAGAAGTCTGTTATGAAGAAACACGGGTTCCTCTTGCCAGAGTTTTGTTGTTACATTTTGCCAGAAGCTCTGGAGAAGGGAATGGGAAGCCACAGAATATTTATTTATGCAGATCAAACTGCAGAAATACAATTATTAGAATGCATTTTGCCATTATTTTTCTGCCCTGCAGAAATATTTTATGGCATGGCCAGATTTCTTCAAAAGTTCCTGGGAGCTCTGGAGGTTCATTCCACTTTTCCAGTGTGGGCTCTGTAGTTGCACATACACATTTTACTGATTGTAAAAAGTTTTTGTAACTTTTTGTAAAAAGATTTTCTTTTTAAAAAGAAAAATATCACTGTTATACACCAGGAGTTGTTCTCCAAAATAGGGCCTGAAGTTCCAGGTGGGCAAGAAATGGAATGTAAATCCTGTAAGTGTGGCTTTCTTGGCCATAAACCCCATCTCCATCCTTGTCAATAAAACAGGTCCAGGGGGGATCTTTTTCCACTTATCCAGAACTTTTGATACATTCTTCCCCCCACTTTTTTGGTGTAATTGATCAGTGTTGTTCTGAAGAACACTCATGTTTCTACTGCTCTGGTGTCTTTTTTACTCTGCACACCATAATGCCATTTTTTTGGCTTCTCAGGGATTAACACACTTCCTGGACTTGTCTCTGTGTTTATAACTTCTTTATGCTTTACAAGCCACCCAAACTGTCTTCAGAAATTCTTCATTTGTGTCTAAATGAAATCCAAATTTTTACTTTAAAATCTCTCCCATCACACATCTTCAATATTTTTACTGTTTTGTTAGCTCTTGATTTTTTTCCTGCATTTTCTGGAGATTTCCAGAGATGCTCCATTTTTCTTTAAATAATTTCTACCATGACAGGCTATAAATTTTGTCCTAGGATCGCTGCCTTCTCAAACTCCCAGCAATATATCTGCATTTCAAATGCACTCAGCACAGTATCTAAATGCCAGCAAGGCATTTAACCTTGTCATTTTACCTGAAATTAGGTATTCAAATTCTTCCTCTTTGAGTTTTGCTATTTTGATTTATTAGTGAAACCCTCAGGTTGCAAGTTGCTATTTCAGGGTTGGCTCTGGAGGTGTTTTAAGAGCACTGCAGATAGAAAGGGGAATTCGCTGCCCTAGTAAGAGTTTGCTAGAGATTATCCATATGCCAAATTAATTTGTATTTGGACGAGACCTGTTTAAAAGGTTCACTCCATTATTTTAGAGGCACATTTAAAAAGCCCTTCACTCATTTATTTTATTGCTTTGGAAGCAAGATACATTATAGGTTCTCCAGCCCTCTGGCTGTATCATTAAAGAGCTAAAATGATCTGTTACACCCTACAAAATCCTGACAGGCACTGAGTCCCTGTCAATCAAAGCTGTCACAAGTTCTTGGATGACATGAGGAACAAGGAAGGTCCTTTTCCTTGTATTTTTCCTTCTATTTTTCCTTCTTTTTATGGATTTTATGATCCCATATGCAGTGAAGTCTTTGGCAAACAGGGATCTATTTCCCCCTTGCCAAACTGCACCCAGGCTGTCAAGGCCTCATAGGGTGCTGTTAATAAACCTCTGGCCATTTATTTGAAGTGGTTTTTTCTGCTTCTTTTCCTCACTGCTTACCAGGCTCCCCTACATTTGTTTATTCACTGGAATGCTGCAAATTCTTGTACAATTCCCAAGTTACACAAGAACTTTTAAAAGTCTGTTACCGCAGCAAGTCTTTCCCCATAGGGAGGCCATTTCTTCTGTGCCACTGAAGAACTCCCTGAGGAGATAAACCTGTCCTAGAGCATTGTGTAGCTCTTTGGAGCCTAACTGGATTCACTTCAATACCCTTATATTGACATATTTTTATTGACATATTGACATAGATTCCTTCTAATTCAAAAAGGATGTTGAGTCTTTCTGCCTAAAGCTTGAATATCGTTTTAGGAAATTCTCTTCATTTGATGAAGTTCTCTTATTAACAGAAAGGTGCAAGTTTTGCCCATTTTCATAGAGTTCAGGTATCTCTGGTGAAAAACTTGGATTTCAAAGGGATTCAGCCTAAATTACTAAAAAAAATGATTGAAGGGACTCATTGAGATGGCCACTGCAAAACACAAATGTTCTTTCCCCAGCCTTGAAAGCTTTGCTAGACAATTTCTGTCAACTCAAGAGAATCTAAACTTCATCTCACTGAAATACATGAAGTCTGACATGGTCAAAGGCCAAAATTTCACACTTGTACTTGGGAGAATGGACAAGTTTAGTACTCTGTTTCCACACTTTTTTAATATCCCTAATCTGCACGTTATGTCCATTGAAGGGGTCTCGGCAGAGACATCACTCAGAGAAATGTGAACATTACTGGAAATGCCATTCAAAGGAGGCCTGACTTTGCCTTTCTGTGAAGGCATTAAGGTATAACAAATAAAAAAGGTACAGTCACAATCTAAATGACTGCAGCATCTTTGCCAAAAATGACCCAGAGGGCTTTTGGCAAGTGGGCATAATTTTCTTAAGTGGTTGATAGTGGACAAGGGAGCCTTTCTTTATTTCTAACACTCACACCTTGCCACCTGAATACAGAAGTGAAAGCACGAGGAAAGTTTCTGTAGGATTTTATTTTACCCACTTCACTCCTGATGTCCAAAATCACTGTCTGAAGTCACAGAATCAGTAGAAAAGCCCTTTAAGATCATCAATCCCAACCATTCCCCCAACATTGCCAAGGCCACCGCCAATCCATGTCCCCAAGTGCCACATCCACATGGCTTTTAAATCCCTGCAGGGATGGGGACTCCACCCCTGCCCCAGGCAGCTGTGCCAGTGCTCCCAGTCTCACAGTAACATCAGCTATGAATTCTAAAAAAACCTTGCAGTTTCAGTAATTGTGATCTCTGCAAGGGAGCCAAAGCCAAAAGTCTTCAGCATCATTTGAAGCTATGTGTGTCCAAGGGGGCATGGAGGCATTTAAACCGAAGCAAAGAATGGATCCTCTGCTGCTTTTCCAGAAGACCAAGTGTGTATTTTCTTATTTATTTTCAGGATCCTCTTTGTGATCTTTTCAACAGAATGTTTGGACTTTTATACCTTTCCTAGCCACATTTTTCATGGATCATCACAAATCCTAAGAAGGAAATTTTAATCTCCTACATCACAACAGATTCCCCACTGCTGGCACCCGCTCCTCCAGTTGATCCAACCCAGCCAGAGTTTTTCTAGGCTGGGCAGGACAGGCTGATCTGTTTCTTTATGTCACTCTGCATTTGTGCCAAAGCAAATCAGGACTTTGGCTGGGTCCTTGATGGCCCTCAATAATCTCTTCTTGCTAATTCCCGGTGTGTGCAAACAAGTCTGTATAGAGAGAAGCCTGACACTGAAACCTCTGGATAACATGCCCTTTCCCAGCATGTTTTGTCTCCTTTTAGGGTGAGAATTAAAAGCTTCAGGAGCCTCCATCATTGTTTTTTTTTTCCTGCAGCAGCAGCACAAGGATTTCATCCAAAGGATTGCCTTTTTCTCCCGTTTTTCCCTGTTCCAGCGCGCTTGGTTCGATTCAGAGTTGGTTTTTTTCTGGAACAGAGGACAGAAAGGGATGATGCAGCTTTAATACAGATATTTTTGGATCCATTTAATGTTTTCAATAATCTCCAACCAGGCTCCTCCCCAAAATCACATACACATATATTGTACATATCATTTACTCCGAGTATTTATTTCTGCTGTTATTTGCAAAAGTCAAAGATCCTCAGCAGGAAAATCTGTAGAGCAAAGTCTCTGCCATGGGGAGACAAGAAAAACAAAGATTAGATTGAAGGAGGATAAAATTGGTGATGCTAAAAAGCTTTTGAAAGCCAGGACAGAATGTGTGTGTGAACAAAAGAACAATGCATGAAGTTAACAGCATGCTCAGGGTGTTGTTCTTAGTCACTTATTTCTACTTATTTTGTCAAAAAATAATACTTCTTCAAACTTCTTCCCCCTCTTTAAATCCCAGTCACATGCACTTCTGCTGCACACCCAGATTGATTATTCACTCCATTGTCATTGCCTGTTGTTCACTGAATTCTGACCTTTCCTTTTAATTCAAGGAAATTCCCGCTACAGACTAGAAAAAAATAATCCCCTGCTCTAAGAGATGACTCATTTCTTTGCTGCCACATCAGCTTGCATGGCATATTTAACTTTGAAATATTACTGGAGCAGGGGAGGAGAAAAGAAAGATGCGGATCAAAAGGTCATTAGTAATTAATGTTTTAGGAAGGAACAGGTGAACTCCATGAGAGTAAAGTTAAAAAAGGGATGTGAAAAGGTTCCCTGATAAAAATTGAAAGGGTCAGCAGTAAGAAATGATGGGTTGTTTTTAGGGAAGATCACAAAGTAGACAAACCAACTTCAATGCATTAAGAGAACTAGTAAGATGATCAATATTCTCCCAAATCCAAGGAGATCCTTGCCAAGCTCAAACCCTTTGGACAGCAGCTCTAAGTGGCCAGAAGGGGAAGACTATGAAACTCAGCCACAAGTCAGGCAGGAAATGTACCAAGAACAATGAAAAAAAAAATAGTGGCATCAACACTGAAAACTCTTATTTTAAAAAATCTTTTTTCAAAATGTGAGGAACAACTCACCCCTCCCCTGCTCAACTGTTGATTGCTCTGAGCACTACCTGGAATTCATGGAAAATGATGAGCTTCTAGAAGCAAGGAAATTATAATGAGCAGTTATCAGAACTACACATCTCTGACACTGGAAAGACAAATGACGAGAAATCTTTGTTCCTAGGACTGAACTTCTTTCTTATTTCCAAGAACCTGGATGTGGAGAAAGGAAGAGATTTATTTGTTGGATATGGGCTCTGTCTTATCAAACTCACAAAATTATGAAATGTGAATGTTGAGATGTGATTGTCACCCCAGAGAGAAGTTTAGGACTGTGGTCATATTGAGAAGTGTGAAGATGAATCAGCCATGGCACTATCTGGAGCATTCAGATTAAAAAAAAAAAAAAAAAAAAAAAAAAAAAAAAAAAAAAAAAAAAAAAAATATATATATATATATATATATATATATATATATATATTTGAGTAACTTTTCCCACTCAACAGCAGAAGGACAGTATCTGCCTGGGAAAGGGGGAACACAAAATGATCTTAAAAATGCCCACCAGACAATCCACAGTGGAAAAATGGGTGGGAAGCCATCACTGAGGAAAGGTGATGGAGTTCTAAAAGAGCTAAAATATGGTTAATATATTTGACTGGATCAGAGACAAAAGTGACACCTCTTCTAAATCAATGCTCTTAACATGACTGACCCTTGCAATGAGTTATGGGCTATCTTCAGATACCACCTGGTACAGAGGGATCTCAAAGTCTTCTTTTCCTCCCCTGGTATCTTTTAGGAATTTAATCATGAAGGAAAATAAGTTTCCTAAAACCAATATTGCCTCAAAACTCTCTTTTCAAGCCTATTCCCAAACTGCAGCCCACAATTTCAGCTCTTCCACAAAGAAAAAACACAGATTCAAAATAAAATCAACGAATCCTAAAAGGACTTGGGATGGAAGGGACTTTAAAGAGACATTATTCTACGCCTCTGCCGTGGGCAGGGACACCTCCAGCTATCCCAGGTTTCTCCAAGCCCTGTTCAGCCTGGCCTCAGACACTTCCGGGGATCCAGGGGTAGCCACAGCTTCTCTCATCTCTTTTGACACCAAAAATTCCCCTCTGACCCCTCTGATGGTTGTTCAGTGACCATATTTAATTCATTAAAACAACAAAAAGAACTCCTAAAGATGAAACTGGAGATCCATTATAATGCAATCTCCAAACAGAAGCGGCCACAAATAGGAAAAAAAAATTCCATGTCAAAAACCTGCTTTACCATGTTTAAAGTGCT
Organism: Anomalospiza imberbis; assembly: GCF_031753505.1. Classification (NCBI taxonomy): domain Eukaryota; kingdom Metazoa; phylum Chordata; class Aves; order Passeriformes; family Viduidae; genus Anomalospiza; species Anomalospiza imberbis. Next base: position 69,944,440 of record NC_089684.1, read on the forward strand.
TGCCTACTGAGATTTAAAGGTGCCATTTGAGCTTCTTTACAAGAATAGTAATGTAGGCATTATTTTGAAAATTGACTGCACAATATACCAAAATAGTGAGTTAAAATTCATTAACTCAACTACACAGGCAAAAAAGTGGGTCCCAACAGCTTAGATTTGACAAAATCTTCACTTTGTAAGCACAGACCCTTCATTTATCAGGCAATTATCTGTCTAACAAGGCCAAGCTAACAGTGTTCTTGTTAAAAAGTTCAGTCTGGATAATGCACACCACACACACCCCACATCACAAGCAGGAAGCTAACTCCACCCTTCCTTATGAAACACCCCAAACTGAGGACATGAGGACACCCAGGACAGCTGAACTGAGATTTGGGCAGACCAAGAGCACAACTCCAGGCAGTCGTGGAGAGTTTGTCTGTTTGCTGTTGCTGTTCATCTCTTCACCCCTCCATGTTTGCTCTGTAGACTTTGCGATTTCTGTTGTTTCGAAAGAGTTTTGCTTAATTAATTAATGTTTACAAAGGAGGGGATGTGGCAAATGCTGTTATAACTCTCTGAAAACTGCCTGATTAAGATGCAAAGCACAGGAAGAACAGCTGTCAGAACAAGCTCCTGTGCTGTTGATGCCCTGACAATGCAGAAGACAACTCTGGATACAAATTCATCAGCAATTAGTTCTTCCTTCAGTCACAAAATGAATTCTAAAATGTGTCTCAATGAAATGATTCCCTGCATCTGTTTTTTGTTGCCAGATCATTCAGTAAAGGCCCTGTACTGCTTCCCTGGGTAGTTTCATCTCTTGTGAGCAAGCAGTTAGCCAAAGTCAGTTAGATTATCACAGAGATAATTAATTTATCAGCTACTTGATGCTGTTAACATTTTCCTGCTGGAAGAGTCATTCTGGGTCAGGCTTTTTCACTAAGATATAAAGCATCAGATGGACCAAGCTGATATAAAATCATTGTCTCCCACTGAATTCAGACTCATGCTGACACCAGCAGCACTGCTCCATTTTGTTTTCCAGCACCAAATAAGAAGCTGGAAAACTCACATCATTTGCTGGATCATAAAACTTTCCCCTTCTTCACTTTTTTCCCCCTCTATTACCTAAAAATGTCTTGATTCACAACACCAACAGCATTCTAAACTACTTTGTTTTCTGCAGCTGCCCCATGCTGAAATCCCAGTGTGAGCTGCTTGGAAGTTCTGTCTGACAGACTTTTGGATCTTTTTTAAATTGCTGTGAATGCAATCACAGGAGAGCACAGCTTGAAGAACCTGAGCTGATACATGACCAATGAAATAGCAACCTTTTTTCCAACCTTAAAAGACTTTTTCAGAAGAAAAGTTAATCTTTACAGGATGCAACCATTCCTTATGACCTTGGATTAAATTATCCCTGTTTTCATGGGAAGCTTATTCTTTAGGCTCAGCCATTGCTGGCTGCCTTTACATTTATTTACAATAGCACCTGAAGTCTTCAACTGAGTTCCCATTATGTTTAAGTGCTGCAGCACCTCATTGTAACAAATAAAAGTACTGGAAGGGATGCAGAATAATATGTGAAAAATGTGTTTAAGAATAATCAGTGAATGTCTATTTTAAAGGCAAATGGCTTTTATGAAGGATATGTATAGACACGTATCTAAATACTTTAATACATTAGTGAAGGAGAGCTCCTTTCTCTTCAAAATTATTTTCTGATGCTCTAATTGTAGTGCTTTTGTTACTCTCTGCCTTGAATACATGAACAGACTTATTTTTCTTTTCATTTGAATCCACTGAGCAGAAGTGGATTTAACCCTTCTGGCAATTCAGGACCAATCTTCTCCAAGACAGAAGACAAAGTTGGGGTATTTTTTTTCAGACAGGTAGATTCAAAACCCATGGACCTGAAAGAATTTGGGTCCTGTTTTTTTTTTTTTTACATCTGCTTTCCATATTACCATATTCCTGTCACTGACTTTGCCTGAGTGACCAGATTTCCAGCTAACTCACTCTGGGACATTAATATCTTCAATCTTATCATAATTTCTAATTTTAAATTCCTGTAGAGACTCCTCTCTGCTATTGTCCCAAATGTGTCAGAGGGAGCTGGTACCTGTGTACACAAGTGTGAATGAATTCATCCCTAAAAGTAAAGAAAACTAAATAATTGGTTTACAGAAAGAATTGTAACTGAGAAGACAACATGGTCTTGTAAAAGGTCTCTCCCCATCTTTCTTGTAGGCTCTCTCCAAGCACTTAAAAACAGGGAAAAGGAGAAAGTAGAATCACACAGACTGAGCTTTTTTGATTTCCATTCCCAGTAACACACCTGAAAAAAAAAAAAAAAACAAAACACCAAATTGTTTCTAAATGTCTAGGAGACAAATAAGCCACTGAATTATATTTTAAAAGGAGAATGTCAAGGCTCTTTTCTCTCTGCAATGTGTTAATGTAGACATGACACAAGAAGCAACGCAATATTAATCTTTAAATTTTGGAAAGATAGTGATTGAGTAATATAAAACAAAAATGGAGAATGGAAGATTTGGTCAAACAACAGGTCAAAACTTCAGAGTGAACATAGTTAAGCAGCTAAAAGGGAAAAGTTGTCTGTTTATCAGCAGAAGATTTTAATAACAAACATCTAGAAACCCATCTGTGGTGCAAATAGAGTTGACCTTGGAGAAGGTGAGAGATGGTCCCTCATGGGTGTTTATAACTTCAGCTCTGGGGGGCAATAATTGAAATGAAATATAAGAAATCTTCAAAATGTTAGTATTCAGTCAGGCTTTATTGGATGTATCAAATGGTTTTCTGCTGCCTGCCACTAGTTAAACACCAGCAGCTCTTGTTCTTCATCCCCCTTCCCTGATAACACACGCACACGATATTTTTCATTTTAAAATCAGCCTCACACAATTCCAAAAGACAAATCTATACACCCTGCTCTGGCTCTAACAGCAGCTTAGATGGAGATGTCAAGGTTTGGGATATCAGCAAGAGCTGACGCAAATCCTATCTCCTGCTGGGAAATATAGGAGAGGATGTGCGGGACAAAACGGGAATAAAACGTCAGGAGCAGGTAGGGAAGACTGAAAATAGTTTGAGGCTGGAAGGCAGATTAGAACAGCAAAAGGAGCTGTTATTCTACCTCTCATAAAAAATACAAAAGGACTTCCTGAAGTATATTACAGAATCACACAGGGTTCAGAAATTGGTTATGAGAATGATCAGGGTGCTGGAATAAAAATTTCATAAAAAGAGATTGAAAGATTGTAGGATTGTTTACAGACGGGATGAATACAAGGAGTTGTAATGAAAATATATTAAATTTTGAGAAGTTAAGGGAAAGAGCTGCTTATTCTTCATTTTGCTGTATCTAAAATCTCAAAAAGAAACGTCCATAAAGTTCTCCAGTTTATAAATGTCATTAATGGAATTGCTGCTCCTTGAAATAGGTAAAGCAGTTATGGTTTACCTGTGACTGCTGAAATGTGGTATTGAGAATATATATATGAAAAGAAATATATATTATATTATATATTAAAATAAATAAAAATTAAGTAAATATCTATATAAAAATTATAAAATATAAAATAGACTGTAAAATAAATTATATATTATATGAAAATAAATATTAAATATTGTTAAACTGTAATGATAATTAAAGCAATAATTCCTCTGTTTTACCTCAGAAAAGTGTTATTTTTCCAAAGAAATAAGCCTAAATTTGTATATGTGTGTAACACTTGAAATGCAGCTCACATTTTTCTCCATTACAGTGCATTTCAGGGGTATCCCTGCACAAAATTCATGATGGTTCCCTGTGAGCAGATGAGCATAATGGACAAATTAAAATATCATTTGGTTTTTGCTTTTTCCTTGTGCTATTACTACTGTGTGAAACTGTCTTGGCCAAGTTCAACATCACTTTGCTCTGACACACTTCCCTTGATGCAGTATCTTCTTTTGCAACACATTTTGTTACTCCAGGATCCTCATAGGGGAAGAAAATTGTAATCATTTCATCTATTTATATTCTTCCTCTGATCATACTCATAGAATAAATCACCAGAAAAAAAAAATTTGCTCAGGTATTCAAAATGAAAATGAATTTTAAAATGTGGGTGCATAGGGCACCTTTTCATTCCAGAAAAATCACCTTTCATGGGATGAAAGCCCTTTCCAAGCTCCTATTTCTCTCACTAGCTGCTCAGGGGTCTCAGTGCTTTTTCTTCTCTACTTGTGCCATATTTCTGTTCTCCAGTTTAGGTAACTTAAATTAAAATCAGATTAACTGATCACAGCAGAACAAGTAGCTTTTTAATTTTTTAAGAGTGTACATTCATAACAGCAAATGTGATGGTGAAATCCAGATTTTCTTCCCTCTCCCTGTTCTTCTGCACCTGGGATGTGAAACTTTTGCAGTGGAAGCAGCAGCCCCAGGGGCTCTGTAGTAGAACTAAATTACCAAAACAGAAGCATCTGGTTTTCCTAAGTTGTCTGGTCAGATTAAATAATTCTGGTTTGAAATTATTTCAGGGATTTGTAGCCAACAAGTTACATCATGGGCGTGTAATCTGATTTCTCACAACACCTGAACAGCAGGTCTAAAACAAGTGCACAGTAATGCAGAATAAACAATTCTTACCAATTATTTTCCTGAAGTGACCACATAAGAAAAACTATTAACAATCCAAGGACTTTCTCTACTCTTTTGATAAGACACTTTAGGCCCAAACCTTGAATTGAAAATATCTTATTATGTTGATATTTAATAATACTTAAAATATTATTTATAACAGGCTGCAAAATCATACCATGTAAATGAAGTGTGTTTAATTGTATGCAATAAAAACATAAAAGAAATCTCTCTTTTAAAGAAAATTGTGTCTCAGTGAGTTGGAAATCCTCATGTCAGCCTAGAACTTATAATATTTCAACAGTTTTTCTGCTTTTATTTCTCCTTGCTGTGCTCAAGCAAGAATTGTCTGCTAAATGTCTTAGAAAGAAGTGAAAATTATGAGTTGACTTTTACATGCACTAATTATTTGACCTCACCTTGATGACCTCAGAAGAAATTCATAAGCCAGGGAAATTTTAATTTTTCTTTTTTTTTATTTTGTATAAGTTGTTTTCCTTCTCCCTTGTGCCCAAGTTTAGAAGTAGCAAAAGAGCCCAGCTATATCGTTAAAACTCTACCTAAAATACTTGTTCCTTTATTAAAAAACAAAGAAAATATCTTGAATGAAAATTGCATAGCACCAGCAGATATTAAAATTCATTAAAATACTAAAATAAAAAGCACAAACCAACCCTCAACTGCTCTTTTTTCCCCTTTATTTTCACTTCAATACAGCCTCTCCTGAATACATGCAAAAAGCTTAAACACATTACAGAAGGATTATTGACTCAGAAGGACTTATTTCTAAAATAAAGTCTCACTGGGAGGAGCTCCACTAATTGGCAATTAAGTCAGGTCATTATCTATGTAGAGAGAGAATACCTGCAGGTATAAAAGCAGTAGCTTTGTTTAAGGCTTTTATAGGACTGAAATATTGTTCCTGAAAAAAAATCAATCAATTAATTTTGATGTTAACCAATGTTGGCTTTTCAGTTTTTTTTCAGAACTGGGTGTTTGCTCCTAAATTTTTTAATTACAAAGAATTTAAGACAAAGCTAACACCTCTGGTTACTTGCAGAGTATGAAAGGGGACGAAGCTTGTGTAGGATGTTTCCAGCTGGTGTTAAATTCTTTAGGGACTCCTGGGTTTTTACATAAAGATCTTGGGAGATAAAGCAGGAAGAAAATCGGTGTCCTGACTTTTGAATCCTTAACTTTTTCATTACTAATTTTAATAATAATTTAATAACATCTTTCCTTTTTTTGTTGGTCATAATTTTCTTGCGTAGCTGCAGCAGCAGAGAATATACTTGCTGTAGTAAATTAGATTCCTAATTTAGAAATGATGTCTCTAAGCTGTGAGGGCAAAACCTGCTGCACCTTTTCTCATTTCTTTTTGGTCAGTGAAAGAAAAGGTGCACAATAACTTTCCCTTATGGCCATAAGTGAAAATACTGAACTTCAGGTGGTTTTAAGTCAAAACGTTGGTTTTTCATCCACCTGACCTGCTGCAGGTCCCTCTATCAACCTCTTTGGTACCTGTGTTCCTTCCTTGAACTTCTCTCAGGTGGCATCAAAGGGAGATTAGACAGATGCATTTTGCTAATCTGAATTTTAAAAATGCTTTGGAGCATTTCCTTCTCCAGGGGTAAGGAAAGCTGTTCAGGCAGGCTGGTTTGCTTTTTGGAAATACAAATGGCACTGAACTCCACAGCTGAACTTCTCTTCAAGACACCTCCCAGTGGTTTAAGACTCGGATATGAATTTGCATATGTGTTGCATGGTCTAAATCCTGAGAAAATCCCCTTAAGCATCAGACTGGGGAACAAACTGAGCAGAATTTGGAGAAATGTAGATTTTTAATTTTTTTTTTCCTTCAGGGCTCAATTGAAAAGCACTAAACGCACTGGTGGTTATGATTAAAGTAGTCATCATCCTAAAATTTAGCTAAAAAATTCACATTCCACCCTGACTGGAAATGAAAAACATATCAGAAAATTTGTAAATAACTTGGTTGGTAACCTGTATGAGATAAAAAGCTGGTTTTCCTCAATATAGATGAGAGTTAGGAAAAAGGAAAAATAAGTTTCTTGCTTACTGGCTCCAAGTGGTGAACTTGGCAGTGTCCTGACCTTTAAATGAGAACAAATATTGATGTGCGTTGGAGGAGCCTGAGCCTGTACAAAACAAAACACAGCATCTGAAAATATTCTCTTACCAAATTTATGTGGAGATTTGAGGCAAAAAAAAAAACTAATTTGCTGATTTGGTGCTTGGGTGTGTAGAGGGTAATTCAACTTTAGGCTCCTGGGCACTGCTGTGAGTGCCCAAAGTTAAAGGCAAGTGGATCAGTAATAGGGGACTGCAAAATTCTGTTTTCTGTGGAATTCAGCCCGTGTTTCCAAGCCCTTCACGAGTGTGTGTTCTACCAAGAGCTGGGAGGAGCTGCCCCATCTTCTGCTTAAACAAGCATTTATATTCCAGGCTGCATTATTTGCTCTTATTCCTGTTGTTCATATTTGGCTTAAAACAATCTTATGAATTGAATACACATCTTGGATTAAGGTTATTTCTTGCCAAGGCTTTAATTGGTCACTAATTCATCTGCATGGAGTATTCCCCAAGGACTACTGGGTTGTTGAACTGCAGGAAGCACTTTTTTTTTTTTTTAATTTCCAAAGTACTTTGACTCCTTCAGGCAAATCTGCATGTGGGATTAATCTGTAATCCCATTACTGATGGGATTGCAGGCAAAACTGTCCACCTTTGCTCTGGGATCTTCCTAATCGCTGCCTCTTCATGGTGGGGAGAGCCCTTTTTTTGTCTGTCAGCACATGTCCCAGAAGAAGGTTCAGTTGGCCACATGTTCTTAGTAGAAGGGGGACAGAGGTTTGGAGAAAGAGGCTGTCATCATTTGGGATTCCACAGCAATCCATTTGCTAGACAAATTCACTGGACCTGAGATTTGTTAATAGATCACATCCAATTTCTCTTCCTCTGCTGCTCATCCATAGGAGAAACAGGCTGGATTTTTGATAAAATTTTTGCTAAATCTTTTATTAATGAATAAAATACTTGCCTTAAAATTCTTGACATTCCTGCAAACCTTGAGCAGAGGGTGTGTGTGCTTCTCTTTCTGCTCTTGGTTTTGATGCCTCCCTCTCATTCTGCATCTGATGACTTGATAACCAATCCCACAGCACTGCCCATCCAGCTGTGGGCTATCCCAAACATCTGCCTAACCTTGCTGCCACATGCAGACTGCTGTGGCACGAGCACTGCGAAGGGCAAAGGGGATTTTTGGATCCTCCATCGCTTCACATTCCACCCGGGTTTCTACACAGAGAACTTTTGAGACATCGCACGTACCTGGCAGCTCTCTGTTGTGCAGCTTTGAGCAAGCATTACCTGAGAAGCTCCTGAGAAGCCCTTGTCTGCCTTCTTGCTGTGCTCCTGGAGAACACGATGTATTTTGTGTGGAGAACACGATGCATTTTGTGTGGAGAACAATGCTCCGACCCTCTTTGCCCTGACCAAAACACCATGGGCAATGTGCCAACCGCGCGTTCCCGTGATGCACACGTTTATTTAAATCCTCCTCAGCCTCGCAGCTCTTGCTGAAATTTATCACATTTCAGGTCGTGGCCACAGTTTCTTCAAGAGGGGGAAATGTGAGGTTACTGCTAAAGCTTTTGGGAAGTCCTCCATGGTTTTACTGAAAGGGTATTCACTGAGCTGCTGCTGACACGACAGCTGTCAGCTGTAGTGCCAAGGGATGTTTTCAGGCATAAAAAACATGTCTGCATTGTCTGAAAGACCTTCTAGAATTTTTTTCGCCCACAGTTGCAAAGTTATGGGTGAATAATGCACAGGGAGGGTTTCCAGTGCATGAAAACTATGAAAGACACCCTTAAAATTCTCAGTAATTTTTTTTACCACAGACCACCTTCTGTATCTTCACAAGAGACTTGGTTTCCATCACTTTTTTCTTGTTTGTGAAGGTCACAGAAACACAGAATGTTTTGGGTTGGAAGAGACCTTAAACATCTTTTATTTCAAACTTCCTGCCATGGCAGGGACACCTCCCACTGTCCAAGGTTGCTCCAAGCCCCATCCAACCTGGCCCTGAACACTTCCAAGGATCCAGGGGCAGCCACAGCTTCTCTGGGCACCCTGTGCCAGGGCCTCCCTGCCCTCACAGGGAAGAATTTCTTTCTAAGATGCAGCAGTGCTCTACCACGATCTTTTTAAGGATGTCACCATCTGTATTTGCACCATAAAACGACAGGAGATCTCTCAGCACTTCAATATTGATGCATTTTTGCAGCCATCTTGCAGCGCTTCTAAGAGAGGGTGAGCCACTGTCAGGAAGCTCAGGATGATCCAGCACAAGTTTTGACTCCTGGAACTTGAGTTCTAATGTTGGGTTGTTCCAGAATTTCAGAATTCATAATTATGAGTCTACAATTAAATTATGGACAAATAAGTAAAGATAAAGTGAGGGTCCTAGGGTCAGAACATAAATCAAAAGAATCCCACATTTTTATCCCTTAGTATTCTGCCACTAAAATTGAGACTTTCAAGCATATTGCTTGTTTTTAATAAGAAAGGCTGGCAACCACATCATCCCCTTTGTCCCAAATCTTCATTCACACGTATTTTGAGATTCTTTTTTTTTTTTTTTTTTCCAAATCATGAAGTTCTGAGTGATTATTTTCCTTGCACCCTCTGGTGGCTGCATGTTCACTTCTGGTCAGTGGAGAGCAGCAGCCTGACAAAAGCTGGTGTTGTTGGGTCACTGCTGTCCTTCCTTTGGTCATAAACACTCCAGGGAGCTCTTGGATCAGAGCTAGGGTCAAGGGGGGAAAGAAATTCAGGACTACATCCACAGGACTAAATTCCATATGACTCTGTCTCCTTTAGAAATGTATTTGGGAAGCCCGTGAGTCACAATAAAGGACCTAAAGTATAATCAAGATGTACCTTCTTTCTCCAGGTACAGCCCAATTTTATGAAGATTTGGAATGGAAGTTGCATCAGCTTCAGAGTTTGGTTGTACAGCCTTCACTCAGGGCACTTTTCCTAGCTCCAGTGAAATGTATTATTTTCTTTGCTTTTAAAGAAGAATACAACCGATTTGCAGTTTTAAACCCAGCACATACACACAAAGTGGAATTTGCTGGGTGTGAATCTCAGCTGTAAGTTGCTGTGCCAATACCTTAAACAATGGATAAACATACACTTTCTAGCTAATGTTTAGGTGAAATATTTTTACTTCATGGAAGTGACAATCTGAAATGCCTCTGTACATCATGCAGCACTTAAACTTCCCCTGGGATCAGCTGCAAGCACTGATACTGGAATATTGTGCTAGAGCTAGGGAAAGACTGTGAGGGTTAAAAGTCTGTCGGAGTCCAGGACATCCCTCTGGCTGCCCTGGCCGTCTCAAGACCCTGGCAGGGGGCTCAGGGACCTTGGCAAGAAGTCAAAAAGTACCTGTGGCTTTGATTTTAGCCTGTGGAAAAAGTTGCCAACTCTGTATGAGGAATTACAAGCCAAAAGGGTTTGAGTAGTGTTATAGGTGAATTGACCCAGGGTGGAAAAGTAGAATTTTGGGGTTTTTTAGAATGCAATTCAGGGGTACAAGGTGGAGGAATCTGGGCATGTCCTAGCCTTCTTCTCCTTTGTCTTGTCCTCCGTGTCTTGGTGTGATGGTGACACTTTTCTATTGGTTTAAGGCAGAGATTCACAGTCTAATATAGGTGGTGGGCATTGGCACAAAATCTGTAAACATGTAACATGTAATTTTGAGTATATCATGTGGGAGCTGCCCGAGGCTCCAGGCAGACTGCTATGGCTTCTGTACTAGGCGGACCTCAGCAGGTCAGAGAGAGAAAGTTTTAGATAAGAAAAAATAAACAACCTTGAAAACTCGACTTCACACATTCCAGACCTCTTCTTCGGCTGCCGGGCTGGGGAACAAGGACTTTTACAATTTTGGGGTCATTCCAAGCAAGCAAACCCTGACAAAAGTCAGCTTTGCCTTTGCAAGGCAGAGTTCAGCAGGGCTTAACTTAATCTGTTATGCAGAGGGATTTTGTAGCCCAGGCTGGACCCTGCTGCAGTCAAGCAGTCTGGGTGCCTGAGCCGTTTGTGTTTCCAGCAACCACTGCCAGGGTTGCTGGTGGCTCTCAGGGACTCTGTGTGCAGATCTCCATGCATGCCCACACCAGACCAGCATCACTCTGCCCTTGGGTTCTCCTCACCAGTCATGAATGATGTGGATACAAAACTGGGGAGTGGCCCAGAGAGTTGTGTGGCCCTTCAGAGGGACCTCAATAGGTCGGAGAGGGGGGCAGAGAGGAACATCCTGAAATTCAGTTTTCCAGGCTGAGCCCCTTTCCCAGCTCCCTCAGCTGCTCCTGGTGCTCCAGACCCTTCCCCAGCTCCATTCCCTTCTCTGGACACTCCCCAGCTCCTCAATGTCTTCTTGTTGTGAGAGGCCCAAAACTGAACATGTGAAACTCTCCAGTTTCCCTTGCAAAGAAAGGTTTCACATCTGCCTATATTGTTCCCACTTTTGGTCTATTCCTGGGTTCCTGGTAAAATTTCTACCAGGCAGAGCAGATGTCAATGTTTATTTCACTCCAAGCAGAGAAATTCTTGATTTTCTCCTGTATGAATATCTCATAAATAGATATGTTTATTGCCCACATTAAGGGAACAGGCAAAGTTGAAAGTTAAAAACATATGGAGTTTCTTGTGTTATTGCAATAAAAATCCAGTGAGCTGTGACTTTCTTTTCACATATGTGGGGGTATTTCTACTGTTCAGTTCTCAGCTTTATTTTTGCAGAATAAAAAAATTCAGAATTTTCCTTCCCTAATGAGAGATGGGGATTGTCAGAGGGGGAAACCTGGTGAGTCCAGAGGAGGCCACCAAGTTGATCAGAGGGTTGAAGCAGCTCTGCTGTGAGGAAAGGCTGGGAGAATTGGGATTTTTCAGCCTGGAGAAGAGAAGGTTCTGAGGTGACCTTATTGTGGCCTTCCAGTGCCTGAAGGGATCTTGCAAGAAAGATGGAGAGGGACATTTTACAAGGGTCTGGAGTGACAGGAGAAGGGGATAGAACTTCCCACTGCCAGAGGACAGGGTTAGATGGGATATTGGGAAGAAATTCCTCCCTCTGAGGGTGGTGAGGCCCTGGCACAGGGTGCCCAGAGAAGCTGTGGCTGCCCCTGGATCCCTGGAAGTGTCTAAGGCCAGGCTAGACAGAGCTTGAAGCCTGGCCTTGGACACTTCGGATAGTGGAGCTGTGTCCCTGCACATGGCAGGGTGTGGAACTAAATGGTCTTTAAGGTCTCTCCCAACCCAAACAATTCCACGATGTTTCTGGTGGGGGTTTTTTGCATCGCACTCTAACTGTGAATTTCACAGAAACTCTCATGGAGTTATGGACACATCTGTATCTATTAATGGGCTCACTGTCCTGGGAAGGAGGGGGACACTGGTGAGATACATCTGGTGAGGGGTGGGACACAGAGATTCCCCCTTGGCAGGACTAATGAGAAAAGAAATTGTCCTTTCCTCTAAACACCCCACAGCAACTTTTATGCACTCCCAACATTTTCCATTCCAACCCCAAAGCCTCTTTGTCCCTGCATCCCCTAATAAGTTCCATGCCCAAAACACCTGATATCTTCCACAGCACAGTGCAGAAAGGGGTTTGTTTGGTTGACTGGCTGTGCTGGATTTCACAAGGTCAGTGGTCTAATCCCTCTCCTCATCTCAGTCACTAAAGTCTGCTCTTCCCCAGTTCAGTGGGAGGCTTACCTGGCATCCTTCCCCCATCCTTGCAGGGCCTTTTAGTTTGACTCACCTCTGCTCAGTGCACAAAGAGTCTATGAGCAAATAGCTGTTCATTAAAGGACGTACTCCTTCCATGTGCAAGTTGTAAACACTGTCAAAAACAATTTCCTAATGCACATTCAGAGGTGGGTGGAATAAAGATTTCCAGGGCAAATCTTAATGTTGCTTATTATTGATTATTTTTTCTATAGCCCCCATTGTAAATGAAAATTTTCTCTTTCTGCTCAAACACATTAGCAGGTCATGCAGGGCTCCTAGGTGTGATTTTTTACCTTTTTCATAAATGCCAGCAATTTTTCCTTATTTCAAAAGCTTCAGTTATCTCTCAGGGAGGGGAGGGATGGTATTTCTTGGAGCAGGAAGGAACCTGAAAGCCTATTGACTGAGAGGTATTCAAAGGTTTTATTTTTAAAAGCTGAATAATCAGATATATATGCCTGAATCCTAAGAACAGAATTAGCTTGTAATTCAACACTAGTTTTTCATTAGTTTTGACAATATAGTTTAATTCTAAGAACGAAAGGGAAAAAAAGCCATTCCTGTTGCATGCATGACTTTATCACTGAGCCAGCAGGATTTTCTTACATTCTGTTTGTCAAGAGAAAAAAGAAAACTATTTAAAAATCCCAGCAGCAAAACCTGACAAGATTTTTTTCCCCCAGTGGCCAAAAAATATGCAAATTTATTAACAAACCACAGAATGAATAAAACTGTAAATATTTGACAAACCACTGTGCTCCATTAGATCAGCCAGAACACCTTCCAGCTTTTCCTATTTGCAGACCTGTTTTCTCTGGCTTTGCTCAAATTGTTATAGTTATTTTCCCTTGTCCTCCTGTAAATGTGCACCCAGGGAGGCAGCAAGTTCCCCAGCTCTCAGCAGTGGTGATGTATTTAACAGCTCTGAGCACAAAAGTGATTTAGACTTCACCTGTTGGGTCCTTTACACAAATACTCATTCATGAGACTTCCTGATAGGCAGGAACACGCCTAAACCTTCAGTTGGTGGAATTTATTTATTTTTCACTGTTTATGCAGCTGGGCAAGTGGAGCTGGAGCAGCTGCTCGCTGGCAAAGCCAAACTTTTGTTCCCAGTCGTGATAAATGAGGCACTTAACCTTTCAGGATAAATGTACTTCACTCTGGACAGCCTCCCTGGGAACAGGGCTTCTGGTTTCTTTTATTTCAAGCTGATTGAGGAAATATCAGCACACAGAGAGCAGTTTTACCCTCTTCAGTGAAAATTACTTGGCTGGCCTTGATGTCAGAGCAGAAACCATGGGATAACTCAGGTTGGGAATCACTGATCCAACCTCCTGCACAAAGTAGAGCCAACACTGAATTTAGACCAGGTTCTTCAGGCCTTTATTTTGTGTGGTCTTGAAAGCCTTCAAGGATGGAGACCATTAAATATTTCTAAAAAACTTCTTCTGCATTAATTCATGACTGCAAGTGCCATAAAATGGATGTTCCTAGTCTGTATCAGCATATTAAAAAGGCCCCAAGGTCATACAAGTACGTGTTTCACTGCCATCAACTTTTAAACCACTAAGTCAATGATAATGAGAAATGTAAATGGTTGTTATTTTCCTTCTTAAAGGTTTATTTATCAAATATTAAAATGTGATTAAAATCCCTGAATTCCTGAAAAAGATTATTTGTTGGCTTTGCTCAGCAGAGTGTTAATACATTCATTTCTCTTCTGCTAACATTTCTGTGTGGAAGTGCTTGAACCAAAGGTAAATGTTTTCTCAATAAATCATGATGTGTGATACCTGAACTGGTGAATAAATATTAAATACCAATACAGTACAAGAATATCTGTGCAACTTGCTCTAGGTGACCCTGCCTTGTGAGGGGGGTTGCATTAAATGATCTTGAGAGTCCCTTCCAACCTCAACTATTCTGTGAATATATTCTTGTATTTTGGAAAAATGAGATGGACTTGTTCATTAATTTAATTTTACTTCCAATGAGGTTTATAAATAGAAACCTCGTTAGACAAATGAGCTGGTATGAGAAGCTTTAGCAATACTGCAAAATGTCACTGTGAGATCCTTGATTAGATGGCAAAAGGATCATTAAGTATAGTTACAGTATAATTTAAAAAAAACTAATTACCACCCTACATTAATTCTTTTTGCATGAACTGAGGAGATTATGCCATATCTCCAAAGTGGTTTGGGGTTTTTATTGAGGGTTTGGAGTTTTTTTGCATATGTTTACAGGATCTTGCACAGCAGTTTTTATCTCTGCCATTTCTTTAGGCTTTGAGTTGCTCTCATTAGGAGCGCAAGGTCACCTTCTCCAACCTGATTTTCACAGAGAGCAGGAAACACAATGATTTGAGATAAAGCTGGAAAAAAATATCCCAGGGTTTTCAGCCCTGCCATCCATCCCTGTGATGAAACCATGGTACATAACCAAGTCCATAAACAGAGAAAACTCCCTCCTGATCTGCAAAAACAGGTAAGGTTTGTGTCCCAGCTATTCTTTCAACAAATTGTTTGGAGCCTTACTCATCAAGCTGTCACAAAAGCTTTTCTGGATGAATTGGCCCAGAAATTATTTTATTCTCTTTTGTACTTTCCCCTTAACTTCATCTCATTATTCCTGGTATTTTTCACTGGAAGTGACATATGTCATGTACTTAACAGTAGAACTATTTGGCTCTCTCTTAGTAAATTCTACAACCTCAAATCCAAGGAAGAGAGTGAGATTTTTTTAAGCTTGGTGGGATGAATTGCCCTGTGAGTATCCTCATATTTTCCTGGTCTTACCAGTGCCAGAAGAATCTTAGGTTGTTCAAATAAGTTCAGCCTGGAGGGAAATAAATAAAGGCAAGTGAAAGACCCTTGTCATCAACAAACCAGCTCCTCTGGCTGCTTGTGTCAGGTAATTCACTCTTTCCTGAATGCAGACTAAATCAAGCAGTCTTCAGTGCTTCAGACCAGGTCTCATCATGGAGCTGCAAACCTACATTTCTCTGAGGGTATTTCTACAAATTTTTACTTTTACTGCAGTGTGACTTGCTAGGAATAAGCACCAGCTCTTCAACCCTTGGCCTGCACTTTCAGAAGCACCTTTCAAGACTTTATGTGCCTTTCCATGCCCTCTCCAGCATAGGAAGACATTCAGGTGCTCCATGATGAGGAGAGAGCTCACTGACCTCTCTCCTTAAGTCAGAGCAGCTGTAAGGCTGCTCTAAACAGCACCTTCCAGTGGTGCAGGTTCAAAGCTAAATCATAGTCAGTGTCCCCTTTTTTCTATGCCTGCAGGGGCTTCTGAGCATCTAAAACCTTATTTATAAAATGCAGAAGTCCACGCTGAGCCCCAGCGTGCACACAGCCACTGCACTTTGGGAATGCACAATAGGCAAAGGCCTGGATATGCTTAAAGTGTTCCTCAAGCATTGCCATAGAATCATGGAAGGGTTTGGGTGGGAAGGGACCTTAAAGAACATCTAATTCCAACCCCCTGGCATGGGCAGGAAGACCATTCACTGCACCACTGAGACAGAGTGAAAATTTAACAGGGTAGAAATCCATTTGGATTTAGGTGAAATGTGCCGCTTTGAGCTTACTAGCATAAGTAAAATATGCTGTTTAGTCTGGTAACTTTGCAACACTAATTAAACTGCCCCAGCTGGAGCGATAAGAGATAAAAAAGACTCCTCAGACCTTAAAATAGGGCAGAGTGACATAGGAGTTCTTTCTGCACTTTCTGACAAAAACTGAATACAAGTTTAACTAGCTGTAGGTGTAACGCAAAATCAGCAGAATGAATATGCATGAACATATTATGAAATTCTATGCATATGTAAATTAGTTAAGGGTAATAAAAAAGGATCAGGAATCCTCAGGGGCATGCATGTCCTTTGAAGGGGAATGATTCCCCACATGTGTCCAGCGCTGTAATGAACATACCGTCCCTACAAATTTTTATAGGAATTGTAAGGTTTTGATTTTTCATCCACATTTTACCACCTTGCATTATTCAAAGGAACAACTTGTTTAGAAGCAGGACTGTAAATTAAGGAGACGAATTGTTTCTCACAAGGACAGAGAAAACATGGTATAACTGCAGGAAAGAACAAGACTTAAGATGATGCTAAATTCTATATCAGCCGTCGCAGTACAGGATGGGGACACTCAGAATCAGAGGCCATTTCCATACATGTTCCTTAGCAACATTAGAACAGGACTTTAATTAGGAAATAATAATAATAATTTTATTTTACTTAGAGGAAGGTGGCTGTTCTTTCTTCCAGCATTACTCAAAGAAAAAAAGTCAATGTAAACTAGAAGCTCTCCTGCTAATTAACCTCCCTTCATGAAAGAGGTAAGAAAAATTAAAAAGCCAATGTAAACACGCAGAAATAAGGTACATTAATACCAAAGGGTTTGGGTGATGCTTTTGAGTTGATCAGCAGCAGTGTTCAAATAATGAAGTTGCTCATTGAACTGAACTTTCAAGTGATAGGAACAGGTAGATCTGCTCAAGTAAACAACTGGTTCCACAAAAGCTTCTGCTGGTACAAAATCCTTCATTTTTTGGTGTCACTGCTCAGGTATTTCCACTCAGTAAACTGGTTCCACATTCAAGCATACTGAATTCTTGATGCAACTGATCACAGCAGTGAACAGGAAGAGATATTGGTGTTAAGCAAAACAGGCCAGTTCTTCTTCCTGTGACACAAAATATGTCAGCAGGAAAAAGATGAGTTGCATTTGAGAGAAGACTTGACTGCTTTCATTTTCCTCTCTTGTGCACTGTGGTGGTTTGAGCATCACTTTTCCTTTTATACCAGGGTGCAGGCCAGGGAAGTGATGCCCCAGGAAAATCATCCTCAGGGGGTGGGCAATGGCCAGCTCACACAGCAGAGATGAGAAAGGTGGAGAATAACCTTAGGAAATGTGGAAAATACTGTGAAAAATAACAGCTGATCATGTTAAGGTCATGTGATGCAGTGGAGGCTGAATGTGTTCAGGTTAAAAACACAGGGAGAAATGCAGATTCAAAACTTAGAAGTAGAGAACTTCCTTAGCTTTCAACATACACACAATTGTTTCACTCACAATTAATATCCAGACTATTCCCCCATATATGATAATGGAATAGAATCAGATTTTTTTTTTTTTTACAAAATCATGTGAAACTTTGTGAGAGGACTAGATAAATCATTTATTTCATCATAATTACAGTGGTAAAATCCCCTTGATGGGAAGGGATGACCCAGATTCTTTGATTTTTTCCAGAGTGTTCTTAACACCAGGTTTTTGCCCATGTGACTATGATATCAGAACCAATATGCTGGTTCAGTAAACTATATAATAAATATAACAAAAAATAAACCAAGTAATAAATGTTCTCTAATAAACACATCATAAATCCAGGGGTTTTTCTTCTTCAGATCTTCCACTGCATTGCCATGTTGTAGGGACCTGGTGAGGAAGACAGGTTTTTCTGCTAATTAAAACATTGAGGGGCTGGAGCATGTCTGAAGAATGGAGTGGAGCTGGGGAAGGGTCTGGAGCCCCAGGAGCAGCTGAGGGAGCTGGGAAAGGGGCTCAGCCTGGAGAAAAGGAGGCTCAGGGGGGACCTTATGGCTCTGCACCACTCCTGACAGGAGGGGACAGCCAGGGAACAGGAAGAGATTGAGAGGGAACGGCCTCAAGCTGGGCCAGGGGAGGCTTAGATTGTATATTTGGGAAAATTTCTTCACCCAAAGGATGGTCAGGCACTGGCACAGCTGCCCAGGGCAGCTGGGATGGTGGAAACCCCATCCTTGGAGGGATTTAAAAGCCATGTGGATGTGGCTGTTGGGGACATGGGTCAGTGGTGGCCTTGGCAGTGCTGGGTCAATGGTTGGACTCAACAATGTTCAAGATCCTTTCCAACCTGAATGGTTCCATGAATTATCCAAACTTTTAGTCAAGGCAGCCTGATACCACCTTCTCTTCCATCTTAGTGAGATCAGCAACTCCTTTATGACCCTTACATGTTTTTCAGTTTAATATTGACGGTCTGAATTTGTCACAATTTCCCTTAATTAAACTTTTAGCAATATTCTACCTTCAGAAAACGATAAGTAATAACCACCATGTCTAAACTACTTGTATTTATCACTGGAGATGTATCATGGTCCTCAAAATGCTATAAACATAGCATAAATTTATGGGTTCAAAATTTTGTTGCTGCCAACTCAAAACTCTTCACAAATAAAAAAGAATTTGTGAAAAATAAATGAGAGAAAACAAATAAAAGAAAAAGTGAATTTCGGCAATATCAAAAACTGTCTTTGGAAAACTGAAACCAGTCAAGTTAAGGGGAAAATGCAAAGGCTGGTTTGAGACACATCCCCAGGAGAGAAAAGGAAGCCTGGATGGACCTCAAATACCGAGATGTATGTGACTATAAAAGTATTAAATTAAACAGAGGAAAACTGCACATGGGTGAATCCTCTCAACCCAAAATTTCTCAAACAATGATCTTAATGGGAAATGAGCTTGTTTCATGTATAAATTCATCACTGGAGAGCGACCTTTTCCCCTCTGTCTGCTTCACCCATTTTCTAGACATGGTGCTGACTGTTACTGGAATTTTCTTGACAAGAATTCATGATGGCACCAGTAGCTTCAGGAGACCTTGGCTTGACAAGAGCTATGGAGATGCTTCTCTAGGTAGCCCAGGATTTCCCCTATGCCCTTGAGGACAGAGCCCTAAAAGACTCATGATTTTTAGTTCGTACTCTTTGTCAATGCAGACAAAAAAAATTGCTACTCTTGGAGGCTCGAGACTTTTATGTAATTCCATAGGAGAAAGATGTCAATGAATTCTAAGTGCATCTGACTATAAATTGGTCAATATACTGCTGGAAAACGCAGTGGAGAAAAAGGGGAGGGGGGAAATTCAGCCTCAGATGCGTGGTATGGAATATAAGCATGCTAAAAATATTCTGTCCTGTGCTTGTATTGTTCTGACTCGATGGGAAACTGTCATGGATTTGTTTTCTTATTGATACAGAATGCCAAACTCAAAATATCTGCCAGCATCTTTTAGAGGCTGGTGCAACAGCAAAGTTATATTGTGTCTGACATATTCTTCAGCTGGGAATAGTCAAAAATAGGATGGAAAATGCCTCTTCCTTGCTGTGGGTTTTGATTTCCATTAATAAAAGATCCTCTGCATGTGACACATGACAATAATAACAATCCAGAATAAAATATCTAATATTACAGTAAGCAAAAAAACAGCACATTTTTCCTGTTCTTGGGTGTTGCTTTAGCAAAGTGATGGGTTTTTTCCCAGTGGCTTTCACATTTCATTCTGTTCGTTGTGGCACATGGTACAAATTCCATGTAAAATATCAAGTATTAGGACACTGGGGAATGGGTTGTGAAGGACTTGTCCACAGGTATGGTTTTTTAAAACTGCAAGCTGCAGTGCATTTTGTCAGTATTCATAAAACCTAAATAAAGGTTGTGCATTCTGCTCATCAGAAAAAAAAAATAGAAGTAAATACATATTATTCAATTCTTTTGGTTTGTTTACACTGGTCTTTACTCCTACTGTGAACATGTTTCCTTTGGATTAAATAGAAGGAAGAAGAAAAGAGAAAAAAAAAAGTTTTAAAACAGTAATTTGAGGTTTTCTTGCAACACTTACTATATTCTTTTTTTTCTGTAATTGGCTCCCAAAATGAATTCAGTCACCAGCAGCATGATTAGGAGAAAATCAATCAGTTGGGGGAATAATGCGGATACTTTTCAAGTGGTGATGCTGCAGCACTGACAACAGGAAAGTAATTTTTTTTCAGTAGGAAAGAAGTTGGATCTCCCCCTGTGGCTGTTGAAATTGAGCTTATAGGTAAATTTGTTTTCACAGAAGCAACCTCGCTTGTCTCCTGCTATTGAGGCCCCGTCTGCTGTCGTCACGGAGTGGTCACTGCTGCAGCACTGGAGTCTGCCTGCAGAATATTTATAACTGCTGCCTACTTCACTGAGAGAGAAAATACTTTCCCAAGAACCTACTGACTCATTATTCCTTTCTGCTGCTCAAAATCATAGAAATAAAGTGCTGGAAGAGACCTCCAGAACACGTTTAGTGTGAGCAGATGTAAGTCAAATTCAGAGGGTGATTTTTTTTTTTTTTTTTTTTGAGAATTAATTGGACTCCCATCCTGGGTTTATAGTCCCTTCAGAGAGATGTGGGATCATGGAATCCCACAATTGTTTAGGTTGGAGAAGTCCTCTAAGAGCATCAATCCCAGCCTTTCTCCCAGCCCTGCCAAGCCACCACTGACCCTGTCCCCAAGAACCACATCCACACAGCTTTTAAATCCCTCCAGGGATGGGGATTCCACCACTGCCCTGGGCAGCTGTGCCAGGGATGGACACCTTTTCCATGAAGAAATTTTCCCAATATCCAATCTGAACCTCCCCTGGCCCAGCCTGAGGCCGTTCCCTCTCCTCCTGTCCCTGTTCCCTGGGAGCAGAGCCCGACCCCCCCGGCTGTCCCCTCCTGTCAGGAGTTGTGCAGAGCCACAGGGTCCCTCCTGAGCCTCCTTTTCCCAGGCTGAGCCCCTTTCCCAGCTCTCTCATGTCAGCAAATACTTGGATTTTGGAGCATCTAAGTCATCATACACAAATAAGCCCTCTGATTTTTGGGGCAGAGTGGCCCTGAGGCTGCTTCTATTTCAAATTGTGCATTGATCAGCAGGGTTTGGTCAAACAGCTCTTAATTGTATGTGGTTTCAGAAGGAAATTTTGGTCTCTCTCTCTTCTTGTAACAACTTCAAGGAACATAACCTGTCATGCCCATGGCCTGGTACCTGGTACAGCTGACCAGCATCACCATGGAGTGAGATATAGCAGTAGTTCCTAATCCTGGGACATTTCTTGGAGAATTCTCACACTGCTGGCTGCCAGGAGTAACCTGTAGGCTTGGCTGCACTGGGGACAGCACAGGTGTGTGATGCTGGGGGCTGAAAACATCCCAGGCTTTGAGAAAATCTTGATTTCTTGAGCCTGCCCATGCTGGCCTGGTGAATGCAGGACTTGTCTTTCAGTCCCTGAGTGCTGCTGAGTCAGGATTTGGGAAGGTTACCCTGGAAGGAAAGAGCAACACTCACATCACAATCATCTCTGAGCAGATGGATAAGAGGTGTAAGCAGCGTTTTTATTCTGTTATCTGAGCTAACAAAACCACCCTGCAGCAAAAATAAATATCTGCTGTTCAGGAATCCAAACCACTCATTCTGGCAAATTAATTTTTTAACCTTTTTATTCACAGCTTCTCCCAAAGGAAAAGCACCTCATGCTATCTTTGTAAACTGTTCCCACACACTCAACAACTAACAAGCCCACTGATAATTTCCTTTGCAACTGAGCTTTCCTGGGACAAGTTTGCTGCTGTTGAAGAGGGCTCAGGGGAATGATTAAAAATGTTCAGTTGAGAGCTGGTTCAAGAGGCCAGTGGCTGCCTTGACAGATGGAATGTGCAGGAATTTTGGTTTACCAAAAGGCATCCAAGCTCTTCTTGACCCTCTGGGATTGCATTCTCACTGGTAGCTTCTCCAGGGATTGTTCCAATACTTAGAGTTCCCTTTGCCTTGCTCAACCAACACTGAAAATTTGGAAGACCACAACAGGAAGATGTGTTAACAGTGAATAGCACCAGAGGGTATTATAAAAAGAGCCTTTCAGCAAATAAAGCAGTTTTTTGATGAGAAGAGGTATGGCAGAATTTTGGGTCATGAGTCAGTCGGATTTTAATAGTCTGATAGGAGAGGATGTGTCCCATCCTCTGTAGTGGGAGAAGCAGATTTTATAGCAGTGGCAAAACAATGAATGGGAATTAACCCCAAAAGGAACCTCTGCTCACATTTCAAGGACAGAAAGCATCCAAATTCAGCATTTTCTTCAATACCACCAGTTGGCATTAATGGGAATAAACCAGTTTTCCATAGGAATTTAACTGCCTGCCAGTTTTGCATGCCCAGCCAAGAGTGTATGATTTGCAAGGGGGGCTGTAATGTGGGTCTGTGGAGGAGGAGGCCAAATACCACTGTAAAGAAATATTTTCCCTCTGTGGGACAGGCAGTGCAGCTCAATAGAGATACTTTCCATAGCTAAAAGCATGGATGATACCACAGCCTTTAAGATTTCTCTTAAAGAGATATCAAAAGAAATTCTGGCAAACTATGGCCTGAATAATGGCTGGCAGTAAACCCAGATATCTTCTCTGGGTTTTCAATGGAGAAAGTTAATTAAAGGGAGGAGGAGGTGGAAAGGAAGCTTGTAACAAAGCAGTGTTTGAGAGACTTGGCTGCTGCTGCCAAGGCTGCAGCCAGACTGCGGCTCATAAAACAGGTATAAAAACACCCCCCAGTACTGTGTAACTGACTGGAAAGTCCTAATGAAACACCAAAAGCCACAAACTAAACGTGGCACGTATCGAAACAGTGATCCCCCAAGTGGGAATACAACATGCTCTGACTCCATGGTGCAGAAGGCTGAATAAATTGCTTTTGTTAAGTTAAATTATATTACACTAATACTGTACTATACTAGAACTATATCATACTAAAAAATACTAAAGAAAAACCCACGACTGTCTCCAGACAGTCACGACACAGCTCTGACCCAAATGGCCAATCAATCCAAACAACCTTCACTGGTGTCCAGTTAACAAATCACTCTTGGGTAAACAAACTCCATAACACATTCCACTTGTGCCAAACAATGGGAGCAGCGAATAGAGATAAGAATAGTTTTCTTCTTTCTCTGAGCTTTCTCACTGCGTCTCACAACTTCCCAGGAAAAATCCTGGGAGAGAGAATCACGTCTCTCTCTGTTCAGAGAATGTGAATACCATAGGCACAGGATAAGGAAACAGAGGACAGCTTCACACTTGTGTGTTTTCTACAGGAGCCACAGTTTATAGGGCATCCCTTTGCAATGAAAGCTGGAGTTGGGCAAGAGCCAGGGCTCAAAGGTGGTGTAGGAAATGCAAGGTGAGGATGTGGAGGCTGCCTGGTGCATCAAGTCATACATTTATCTTTCTGTTCTCTATAAACTGACCCATCTTCCATGTCAATCTCGTAGAATAATTCAGAAATAAGGCAGTTCCTGCTTATTTATCAACCAATAACCAGGTATTTACCCTCACCAAAAAACCCTGCCCCTTTCTAATACCTGCTGTTGGAGCACTGAAGGTAATCCTTTACCTCCTACATGTGCAGCTGTAAAACTCATCACCAGGTCCTCAAATTCATGGTCAGCCCTGTTCTTATCTTCCCCACTTCTCCCTTTATCTCTGCTGGTTCTTTGGCCAGTGAAAGCAGCTGAAGCACTCAGGACAGAGATGATGTTAAGGAGAACACTGCTGCCTGAGCACACGCATCAGTTTTGAGAGGGCCTAAAATCTCCAAGTCTGATGGTTTGTGAAGGCATGGGGTTGACCAACAGGAAAGGGGACTTGTGTGGAATTGAAAGCCTGTTTGGCTGGAATTAAGTCCCCATTCCCTAACAGGATGGTCCACTGGTCCCCTGCCACTGATGCCTTCTCAACCTCTGTGCTCCTGGATGCTCAAGTGTGAAGTTTCTCACATTTCCCACATTCCTTTCAACACCTTTTTCAAGGTGAGTTATCACAGCTGTGACTCCTCCCTGGACAAAATCCCTTAAGCAACAGAACTGCTCTGCAAGCAAATTCTTAGAAATTTATTTCCTTGGAAATGGGCCGTATTGCTTCTCCTGTAAGGATTCTTGTACTCATTTGATAAGGCCAGAGGACAAATCTACCCCACTGCCACCTGGGCTGGTGGACATTCTTTAGCACTCACAGGTTAATGTGACTCCTGTGTCTCATTCACCTGGAGCAGGAAAAGAATTCTCTCCATGTTCCACTTCACTGATGTCCCTGTATGTGATGCCCAGAGAAGCTGTGGATTCCCCATCCCTGGAAGTGTCCAAGGCCAGATTGTTTGGGACTCTGAGCCACCTGCTCTGGTGGAAGGTGTCCCTGCTCATGGCAGGGGGCTGGAACTGAATAATCTTGAATGTCCCTTTCAATCCAAACCATTCTCTGATTCTACAATTCTGTGACTTTAGTTTTTCTGACTAAAGGCTGTTTGCATCATTAAATGAGTTCAGCCACTCAGATGCAGTGTGAAATCTTTTCAGGGTATCTACCACATTTATTATATTTGAGTGTTATCAGCCAAAAATAAGCACAGTGTTTATTTTAGGGCTGTGTTTAAAACGGGCACTAAAGCTGAATCAATTTTGTAAAGTAGTCTGAAAAACAATAATCCATCTTAACTGCTATTGCAACCTGCTCCTCAGTGCTTTTTTAAGCCTTGTAGAGATATGAATGGAGAAATTCTCTCCCAATAATGTAACTTATCCCAAGAGCAGATGCACAACAGGAAATAATTAACATGCTGTGGATCTTACTACTGCCCATGGCATTGCAGTGAAAAATGTAGCTGTCCAAACAGCTTTTATTTTTATCAACAATTAACTTGTGCTCAGAAAGAGTTGAGATGAACTTGCAGAAGACTTCTCAGAAGGGCTATAAGGAAACAGAGAAAAAAATGAGGAGGCAGGGTCTGAGAACATTTGGCTAGGATGCAATCCCAAGTGTTTATTTGAAGTGAACACCTGAAAATTTATAGAGGGAATTTGAAGTCATTCTATATAACTTCAGGAAGACTATGATGCTCTTAATTAGTAAAGATTTCCTGCAAAATAAATTAGTTCTTTCTGTTAATTCATTGCATCATACACAGTGCAGTTTAACTTCGATTTTCAGGGATGTGACACCAAAAACTCAGACGAATCAGAGGAGAGTCACACTTGTAGGTTCTTCTTGCTATGAATGTAGATAATATGGAGAGAATCTTAATTTTCAAGGTCCTTTCTTACTTTGGCATTACAGAAAAGGGTCTGTAAATGCACAGAGAGACTTTGACTGGTAGGAAAAAAAAGAACTGAGAATCAAAACTACTTCACAGAAACACTTATGTTATTAATGTCTGAAAATGCCGTGATAGTATGTCATGCAGGACAGTGGGAGAGATGAAATGCATTATCTCTTTTTTGTCTAAAAGACAAAAAAAAAAAAAAAAAAAAAAAACCAGTATTTGTAGAACTCAGTTCAATTCTTTTATGGGCAATTCCAGGCAAGACAAGAAAATGGAATTGATTTTTGATATGTTTGAGTTTATACACTATGATCTGTTTTCTTGGAAGCACTGCACTCTTTATATTCTCCATTCTCACACTGAAAACCAGGAACTGCAACACTCCAGATCCCCTCTTGTTGCAGCATGGCGGGGTGGTAGAAATGATTCAGAGGATTCCACACCTTCTGACTGTAAAAATTTTGCAGCCTTTCTGCTATCTCCTTGGAGCCTGGCATCAGCAGATGGATTGGAGATTTTTTAGTTTAATGTGGGAGAGTTAGGGAACCAAAGAGGAGCTGCAGAGCTGCTCATTTGCCATCTACCAGCTGGATCACACCCAGCTCTGAGGTACAATCCTTTACAACTTTCCCAGACATGTCCCTAATTAAATTACAACCCAGAAAAATCAGGGCAGTCTCTGAATGGCATTTGAAGGGATGGCAGATTGGTGACTTGGAGAGGTGAAATTAGGCAGCTTTGGTTTTGGCCTGAGGCTGCTGAAAGGGTAGTGGGTCATTTGTGCCAAGATTAGTTCTGAAAGTCACAGCTCTTTTGCTCATTCTCAACCACCACAAAACACAGAGATCCTCAGAAACCTATTGGTATTTTGGGAACATAGTGATCTGCCTGCTTGGAGGGATGGGACAAGGGTGGTACCTTGGGGTGGCTCATGCTGAAGGAACTCAGATCTCCAACGTGTTTGTTTCAGGTGACTTGGAAGGATCTGAAATTGAGCAGAGTCCATCCTGGGGCATAAAAGACTTCACACAGTGCCCTTCCTCCTGTGTGATGAGGCATGGATGGCCTGTGGAGCTCCTGATCCATCTCATTATAAAGAACTTCAGCCCTGGATGATGCCCCTGCCTTCACACACCTGCAGGGCCCAGAGGCGAAGCTCTGGAAGAGATGTCATAGCACATTCCCTGCAATGAGACCAAAACAGAAAGCTGAGGTTTAAACCCCCAAGATTCCTGCAAAGCCAGAAGCTTCTTCCAAGCAATACTTACATAGTTCCACACATTAAAGTCATATAAAAATCCATAACCTGTTTATTGCTTGCCAGCGCTTGGAGATTTAACATTAAGAGCAGCTTTTATCTTCTAATTTCTTTTCCCATTCACCTCTCATAATAGCGTGAGTCAGAAGAAAAATGCTCCTTCACCCTCTCCAATGACAGCAGCTCCTGGGTGAGCAGAGGAGTGGCATGACTGATGCCCAAAATGATGTTCATTGTGGCAAGGGAGGGAGTGAGGCAAGTATTTGGGGAGAAGAGGGAATACAGACAGCACCAAGATGAGCCAACATTCTCTCTGTAGGTAAACTATCACATTACAGAACTTGGCAATACAAAATACTTTCATTGAGAAGGAATGGTCTGAAGTCTCAGAACAATTCAATATTCCCACTCAATTTTTCCTCTTGTTGCCTAGCAAGAGTGGAATCTGCTGTTAATTGAGCCTCTGACAAATGACCGAGGCAAAAACAAGCTGATTTGAGGCCAATTACCAGCCACAGGGTGCTCATGACTTTGGGTCATTTTGTGAGGTTTTTTAAGCTGACCACACATTCACAGAAGGATGCTTTAAATAAAATCATAAGAAACTGGATGTAGGTTTCTCTGAGGGCATTTGAGACCTTTCCAGTAGGGTTGGCTTGCAAACTGTGACCAAAAACATTTGTGCAATCTGACATCCCTTAGCTGTTGGCCTCTGATCCAAATCCAGAGGGAAATGGAATAGTTCAATGCCCTGATAGCAACAAACAGGAAACGTGGTTCCTGCGCACGCTTCTCAATCTAATCAGAATAATGGGGTTTGGGAAACTTTCTGGGCTGGTTTTAATGGAACAGACCATCTTGTGGTGGAATTAGGTTTGAGTGTGGGCAGGAAATCCATGTCATTAACATTTGTGCATTGCCATTTGGAAATTGCGTATTCTGTCACATTCTTCACCGGGTCATTGTTCTCTCAGGCAGCCTCTGAGTGTACCAGAGGTTTCTCAGAGCTCAAAATGTGGACCATAGCTCCAAAGTGGTTGTTCTCATTGGAAAGCAATGGCTTAGAGAAGGCCTGAATGCTTCTGGAAACAGTTGATATTCTGTGCACAGGATTGTTGAGAAAAGGGTTAATGTGGTGATGTGAAAAATGTGTGGTGGAGGGGAGGAATTGGAAGTACAGAAATGATTCAGTTTGGTGCAGTCTGGGGTAAAACTCACTCCTTAGAGTCCTCTCCATGCTGCTTCAGTGAGCTGGCTCTGCATCAGCTGCTTTAATTATAAATCCTCACGAGGCATGTTCGGATTATGTAGCAGACACACCTTGGAAGAAGAGGAGCCATGTGTCAGGATATAAATTCAGGAATACTTCATTATCCTCTCAACCGGGTTGTTCAATCATTCTGACCACCATCTCAAACAATTGGTGTCTGAGGGTCCTGTTTGACTCAAAGATCCTCTACATGGGTGAGGACAAGTATATACTGAACAGTACCTAAGGGTAAAAAAACATCATCTATAAATAAATACTAAATTAGTTTTCTAATCAGCACTAAATTATATGGAATTAGAAAACATAAATATGTTAATTGTTCTTTTTGCCTTCTACAGAGCTCATGATAAATTTTCAGTTTCTACATAAAAGCAAATTTCTGCTAAAGAAAATAGTTATAAAGACAAATTTCTTATGAGATTCATTTTTGCTTCTTTTTTCTGTAAGCCTAAATTATTATATTCACTGTCCAGAGTTCACAGGCTAGAGCAAAGAAGTTTAATGGTAAATGGTACACACTGAAAAGTGTAATTCAGTATTTAAAGTCATGTTTTCTGACCTGATTTTGCATCCATAAATTTTGTCAGTAAATTTGTCTATCACCACTGGCCATGGGTACAAACTGAAATGCAAAATCTTCCATCTAAAAAAATGGAAACACTTTTTTGGTCTAAGGATGATCAAGAACTGGTGCAGGTTTCCCAGTGAGTCTGTGGAGTTTCCTTCCTTAGAAATATTAAAAAAAAAAAAATAACTACACTCAGTCCTCTGCAACCAGCTTTGGGTGACCCTGCTGGAGCAGAAGGTTGGACCAGAGATCTCCAGAGATCCCTTCCAAACTCAACTGCTCCGTGACTCTGTGAATTCTCTTGAACATGGGAAAATTACCAATCCTCAATGTTCTTCCTTCTCAAATTAAAGCTTAGCAACACTACACAGAAATGTCTTTAAGAATTGCAGAGTACAAAAAGTATTTTGTTTGAAAGATCAGAGTGGGTATTTTGTTCACCACCTCCAAATGCACTTAACTGTGAACTTCAGTCTGCCTAACACAACATCATCTGCCAAGACTGAGCAGTCAAGTGGAAAATTAGCTCAACTGCAGCTCCTGCAAGCTGTCCCACTCCTTTCCTGTAGCTGAGTGATTCTTTGGGGGTTCTGAAATGTTTGATACCCTTGCAGATGTCAAGGAGCGACCACAGAAGGAAACTTTAAGAAAAAAATTTTAATTTCTCCTCTTGTTAGCAAGAATGAAACTTGCAGACAGGCTGAGTCCATTTTCCTATTATAACACATTGAAATTCCAGTGAAATGTCCTCTGTTTGCAAATATGTTTAAAATGCCACAAAAGGTTGTGAAATGACAAGCCCATGATTCATCCCACCGTCACCTCAGCTCTAATAAACTGCGTCACTCTGCTCCAATCACAGGAGGTCTGAGTGAAGTTTGGGAGGATGAGAAACAGATGACAGCAATTAGATTTAGAAACATCATTAACTAATATAATGTAAAGGCAGGGAGTGAAGAGTGAAGCAGAGGGTTGTACAGCAAGTGTAAAAAGAAATTGCAAAAAAAGAAAAATGGCAGCTTCACAATTGGCTTGCTTTTCTTCTTTTTGGCATTCTTGTAAAGGGAAAGTCCAGACTTTAAATGAGCAGGACATAGCTCCCAGAAATACATTCGACACTCATCACATACTTGTTTTCACTCTGTCTCTTCTCACAAAGGTAAAAAGTGGAGCCAACACTTGAAGACTGGGATAGTCTAATTTAGAGATAACAGTACTGAAGGCAGAGATGTAAAGAAATCAGGAACATAGAACAGAACAGTTGCCTGACAGAGAGAAAAAGGACCCTTGATCAAGGGGGCTTGAAGACACAGCTGAATAATGAATTAATGATTCTCACAGCCAGCCAGAGAAATGTTATCACCCTTTAGATCACACTGCAGCTGAATGTGAAACTGAGAATGTGCTTTATTATCTCAGAGTCTCTGGGGACTATATATTCCAGGTGCCTGATAAAGAGAGTTTCCTCTGCTGGAGAACTGCTGAAAGGCTTCACTGCAAGGCTGAATGAATTTTATAATTCAGTAATAGGCTTTTTTTTTTTTTTTGGCATTATTTTTGGAACAAGAGCAAAACTTTTGCCAGCAAAGGTGCAGATCCACTTTATTTTCATAAACACTAATGGTCAATCCATTTAATGATGTAATAAGAGAAGAATTTGAGCAACTTATTTGGACACCTACAGCTATTTGACCTTCTGCTCTTTATTCTATATCCACAGGACTGTTGAGGGGAGGAGTGACAGAAATTGGCCTTGGGGGGCTGATGGTCAGCACTGGTTTTGCCACAGAACTAAAAGCTTGATAGATACATGGAATGAAAGGAAACAACTGTTCCTTATAGCTAAACAGGATACCAGAGGCCCTTGAAGTTTCACTATTTTGTATGCATTTTGACTGGTCCCATCAAATTTGATGCATTATTAGTGTTCCATGGACTTGCCCATGTTTCTGAAATGAATCAGCTCTCCTGAGTGTTCACTCAGAATCCTGCCCTTTTCCCAGATAATTCACTCTGGGCAAAGAAGGTGGGACAAAGTGCATTTCTCTAAACCTCTGTACTCCACTGGTGCTGGAAATGACCAGGTCTTACTGGTCATAATGGTTCCCACTGTCATCCATAAGTTATTCAGAGAAAGGTGCAAGTTGGCATCCTTGAAGTGGAAGATCCTCCTCTTCTGTTGTGGATGTCCCATCCCTGGGAGTGCTCAAGGCCAAGCTGGATGGGGCTTGGAGCAATCTGGGATACTGAGAGGTGTCCTGCCCATGGCAGGGGTTTGGAATTAGAATTATGTGACCCCTGAGCATCTGGACATAGGTAAACTCAGGATTGTGCCAAACAGGGCTCCTGAAGCATCCTAAAGAAACTTTGAAGCCATGGGACAGCCCTAAAAATTCTATGGAAAGTACTATTTTCATGAAAATCATCATATTGAAGCCTCCTCAGCTTTTTTTGGCATGTAGATACAGCCAAGGGTACATCTTGATTTGAGTCCCAGTGGCTATTAATACCACTTTGTCCCTTTCAAAACTTCAGAATATAAGAGGGAAAGAATAGCAGCATCTCTCCTCCTACCCTGTTTTCAATTCCAGTAGACAACCCCACGCAGCAGAGAGAGTTTAATTGTCAGTAAATCTGTCCCCCAAAGGGAGCTCACCAGTCATCCGAGCCCACACAGCCTCCCCTGGTCTGAAACTTTTAGTTGAGGAACATGTACAGCCCATTTACTGCCCTCGAAATCTGAATTTAGAGCAAACTCTGTGACTGCAGTGTGTTAAATATTATGAGCTAGATATGAGGAGGGAAAAAAATGGATGAAAAATGATTAAAAGATAGCCTCTGTGTAGAAGTATTAAGTGATACCAAAGAGCAATAATCCAAAGAACATGAAAGCTTGTAATGTATTAAAACAAATATTTACTCCAGGAGTAATAACTGAGCTCTCCATATGAGTAACTACAGCATCTACAATGCAGTTCATGATGCAAAATTGCTCAAGAAACTCTATTAAACTAAAGAAAATTTGCTAGAAGGGACAATAGAATTAAGGATGACAATAAATTGGAGAATGAGTGAGCCGGGGATGTGGAAAAGACCTTTTGCACAAATCAGCAGCTGGAGGAGAAAGGCATTGAAGACAAATGGGGCAATAAAAGGAGCAGATATCAGGATTTCTTCTGTATCCTGCTCTTTGGGAAAACGCCATTACTCCAGAGACAGATTTGAGCAAGCAGGTGGGAAATATAAATGATTATTAAACTCGTGGACCAAGAGGATGATTTGAGTGCAAGTGATGATAACTGCTGAGAGCAAGTGGAAACAGCTTAACCTCCATGAGAAATACATTGAAGTCATAATCATTATATGTAGTGATTTTATTGTCTTCAATTAACACCTCCAGGCTTTGGTGAAGTGCCCAAGAATTTCTGTAGTTACTGATGTTACTTTTTTATCTCTGGCCTTCAGTCTCCTGGCTGCGCTGCCTATTGAATGGAGTTATTTTTCCTTTTATTATTTTTATTATTATTATTATTATTATTATTATTATTATTATTTTTATTCATAGCTTTGGTATTTAGCTAAGAAAATGGTCTTGCAGAAGATTATTGTTGTCTAATACATCTTTAGGGGGTGGTGGTGTGTATCTATCTATCTATATCTATATCTATATATATATATATATATATATATATATATATATTTAATTCCCCTTCAATTTATAGTGCCCTATTACAAACATTTTGGGGTTTTGTAGTTACATAGAAAAGAAAAACAACAGGAAAATTTTGTGGAACATGTTTTCTTTGCTTGCTGTTTCTGAAGATTTTACTTGCTCAATTTTCTAGTCCTGTTCTTTTTATCTCTTGTGTTGAAGATCAAAGAAACAAGAGAGATTTAGAATCCAAATAATACACAGCAAATGGTAGGACTTTCTTGTCTGAACACAATTCTCTGTAATTTTTTTGGTCTTAATGTAAGACTCTTTGATAACACGATCCCATCCTATTGATGTTTTGTTCTTTAGCTTCGTCCTTGATCCTGTGCCTGTAACACCTGCACGGTGGTTGTTCCAGAACTGAGGCTTTAGACATCCTTCCAGGTTTCATAATGAAAAGAGAGTCCCTGCCCTGAAATGGTGATTATGGAAGGATGTTTTGGTAGTTCTCCCTTTCTATTGCCATCTCCCAGCTCAGGAATATTGACAAGGATGGAATATTGAAAAATTGGTCCCTACATATGCACTGCACATGCTCTATATGGTCCAACCATATTCATTGGAACAGTTCCACTGACTGTGGTTAAATGCCAGCAAGAGGGAGCTTAATTTTCCAGATTTCCAGAACTCTTTGTTGCTCATGTGGAAGCTCATCTGATGTCCTGATTTCCATGGGGGTGTGCTAATTTCCTGCGTGTGTTTAATGACCCCATCAGCTTCTGAACCCACACAGCAAACCCTGAAAAAGGACTTCATGCTGTCACTTTCTGAGGAGTCTGTACCTCCTCTAATGACTATGTCCTAATTAGCTCTTGTAATGATAACCAAATATTTGACACTCTGTGATGTAAAACAAGTTTTAGTTCAAGTCAAAGTACATAGTGTCCTTTCCTTGAAGCTGGGAGTGTGGGGAGATACATTATTGATGAGGATTTCTATATCAGTCCAGGTTGATTCTCCTTAGGAAAGTCTTTTATTTCTATGAAAAATGAAAGCTGGTCTTATGAATGCTAACCTGCATTTCCTATAGAGATAGGAAATGGGCACATAATTCATGGGCAGGACACTGGAATATCTGCATTTTGAGTAATTGTGTTGTTCAGGAGGAATTCAAGACCTTTAGAGTTTCCTTTCAATTAGCATTTCTACAATTGCTATTTAATGATGTGGAATGACTGTGTGTGCAGAAAAGCCCTCAGACACATTTGATCATTTGACTTCTGCCAGCAGAACGAGTCAAGGCTAACACTAACTTTGGAGGGTTATTTGGTAATTAATGTAGTGTCAAGTCTTAATCAAATATACAAAAATACTCTGTTGTGTATTCAATAAATATGCTCCATAATACTTTAGTCCATCTTATTTACAGATTTCTCAACAAAACCACAATATAATACACCTTTGTAATCCCTCATTGCTGCTGTTCTCTCCTGAGCACTGGCTGATTCATAAAGGTGGGTAAAATATCTTTATTGCCAAGCTCAGCTGTGCTTCATGAGGATGCAATACCTGTAAAATACTCACTGCTCACTCCAGGCCCAGCGTTTTATCCAGTCCCATCTGTTCTCCAGCTTTCATGAAATGCTTTTAATCTAAGAAAAATATGTTGCTTATGGCAATCCCTCCCTTCCTTGGTGATTATTCTCCTCCAGGTACTCTATGGCAGCATCCAGAGCTTCCAGTGTCTCCCACAGCCAATTACTGTGTCGGGGAGTTGCTGCACTGTCAGGAAGCACTTTAGGGATGACAGTGCTCTCTCTCATCCAGTGTCTCTGTGGTGACTCCAGCTGCCCACGATGACAATGAGCTGCAGCAACAGACACAGAACCAGTCGATGGAGGCACTGCCAACCCTCCAGGGGCTTATTGTGGCTTTTGTATTGTAGATTACTTCCAGGGAATAACCAACAGGAGGAGTTTATGGATCAGATGTGCTGTTTATCTGCTTGTTAAAGGCCAGACTGCACGAGGGCTGAGCAGTTTTCTTGTGAAGGGTTCAATCGGCTTGGCACAATCAGAAATACCCAGCAGAGAAAAAGGAAAAGCAGCTGACTACAAAGGCATGACTTGGACAGAGCAGGAACAAGGATGATCAATGTTACCTTTGATGGAGCATTGGATGCTCTCAGAGGTGAACAAATCAGCACCCCTGATCACCTCCACCACATTTATGGAAGGCCAACTTTGACAAGATTATCCCTGAAATCAATAGAGAAATAGCTTTTAAGATATCCCTTCTACCCCAAAATAGGTAGAGCAGAAATGGACCTCCTCTTACTGCAGACCACAGGCAAGACATTAGAAATATTAAAGTTAAAATCTAGACTTGTTTGATCCAAGGTGAATCTGGACCTAAACATGCTCTGACAGTGTAGCTGGATGGTTACTGCTATATTGCTGAAAATTCCTCTGGATTCATAATGCTGTTAGAATAAAAATCTTTCAAGGCATAGAGTGAGGGAGAAGAATCTTGCAAAATCCACCTCCAAACCCCACACTCCTTCCAAAATGCACAAGAGAATTAATTAGTTAAACACTTCTTCATGATTTTAGCAAGTTTTGCAAGGATAAGGACCCTTCTTTCTACCCACCAGAAAACACAACCTAATGAGCTCCTCTAAAGGGCACTGGAAGCCACTTTGGGTGTTTTCCAGGATAGTCCTGCTATTATACCTGAAAAGAGGGAATTTGCAAGTCCCAGAAGTGATAGTCCTGATATGGTTAAAAATTGGAACTGAATAGTAGGAGTGAGTGGCTGTCATAAGGGAGGGAAGCAACAAAAGGATTCTGTAGGAAACTGTACTGCTGAATACATGCATTAGTGACCCAAGAAAAGTGTATTAATGGTGAGGCTGACATAATTTTCTGCAGATGCAAATCTATTTCAGAGCAATAAGTACAAAAAACACTTGCGAAAAATTGGAAAAACACTTTACAAGATTGAGTGAGAAATAAAAGCACAGAATAAATTCACTGTGGATAAATGTGAAGTGAAGGGGGAGATGAGTGTAAAGGTGGATGCCTGAAAACAAATCTGATGGGTTTTCATCAAACCATTACGACTCGAATGAGAGCTTGATAGGGTGGCAACAGTTCCACAAAAGCCTCACTGCAAACCTCAACAGCAATCAAAAAATGCTAAATTGAATGCTAAGACTCATTAGGAAAGAAATGGAAAGGAAAACAGATCATTATGACACTGTGTAAATTCATGGTCCTCCCAGACTCTGAGCACCATGAGGCATTTGGCCACTCAGTGTGCTAAAGGGATTGTTATAAACAAAAAGCCACTGAGACAGACAACGAGTACAATTAAAGACATGGAGGGACTTCCATACAAAGTGCTGAGTCACTCTGTCCTGGAAAAAAAAACCTGAATTCATGGATTGGACAGAGGTCTACAGAACCATGGACAAAGAGGAGTAGGGAAATATTTATTTCCTCATCAAATTCAAGCCCTGATCTAGCAGGTGCTCAGGTGGAAAAGACAGTTTTCCTACAGTATGAGGTAGATCTAGGAACTCTTTGGCAAATGATAGAATTTAGGACCCAAGGGAGAATGTATCTATCATGAATTCTTAAATTAGCTCAGGGAACAACTACTTCCACAAAGATATGGATTGGGTGGCTCAGCTAGAAGATTTATCTCCCTTCACCCTTCTTTTTGTGGCTCAGTATAGAAGTGACCAGACAGGACCACAAAAAACAGCAAAGATCCTGTGAGAAGATCAACAGAGGAAGGCATTTTGTTGTGCCATGTGCTGTCCAAGGTTTTATTGCAATGCCACTGGAGGAGGTCCAAAATGAAGGAATTTTGTTTCAACCATTGTTCCAGAGTGAGAAATTCCTTAGATCACTTGGATCAGCCAAGCTGCTGTGGCTTCCCAGTGAGTCATCCCACTAGAGAGGAGGCTCTCCACATCTCATAGCCTCCAGCTTTGACTGCAACCCTCTCTGGTCCTGACTGCAGAGTTTTAAGACGCTCTCTGACATCACTTAATTGGCTCCATCTTTCTGTTGATGGCTGGCTCCGTACAAAAGACAATTTTTTATTTGATGCTTATTTCTGTAAATTTAAGCTAATATATTCAGTTGTGACTGGGGGCAGCTCCTGCACAGACTCCAGTTCCTTCCAGCAGGCTGAGCAGAGCCAGGAGAAAAAACTGTATAAAACTATTTATTAATAATTAATTAATTCCCAGTCCAACAGTGGGGTTTGGCAGACACTTAGAGAAATGCACAGAAATGAGGCAAGCTTGGAATCCTACCCTAGCGTTTGGTGACTCATGAATTTCAAATAAAATCTTTGTATCCAATAATCTTCAAAGACTTTGCCTTCCACTGATTTTGGAATCCATGGACTTCTCACAGCCAGCAATCAATTTTCAGGTTATCTCCACACTGGTGGCCACACCAGCATTAACCCTAATCTTTCATCCCCAATTTAAAATTCTAGATTTAATATTCAACATTTCCCCTTCTGTATTTTTTGCAGCTTGAAAGACAAAATTACCCAGCTTAGTTCTTCCTCACACAGAATCTGTTATGCAGGTTTGACTTTGTTTTTTGCTCCTGGACATTGGGGAAGATAAGTTTGGGAAAAGCAAATTACCTTTGGAGACAGAGAGCTTAGCTAACTGAATTTATTGCATCTCAGCTGGTCCTGGTATACGGCAGTGTGACCATGTTTAGCCTAAGGCAAGTGCAAGGCAAAGTGTTTCACACAATTAGTTTAGTTTGGTTTTTATTAACGTTTGGAAAGAGTGAACTTTTTGGTTTGTGGTTCA
The DNA here is from genome assembly GCF_031753505.1 of Anomalospiza imberbis. Lineage (NCBI taxonomy): Eukaryota > Metazoa > Chordata > Aves > Passeriformes > Viduidae > Anomalospiza > Anomalospiza imberbis. The sequence goes on from NC_089684.1 coordinate 69,981,449, forward strand.
GGTTTTTTGGGTTTTTGTTTTGTGGGATTTGTGTGTGTGTGTGTGTGTGTGTGTGTATGTGGAGGGTTTTTTGTTTGGTTGGTTTTGAGTTTTTTTTTTTTTAATTATGGCTTGGATCTCCAGTCAATTTTGATACTGGCTTCTAGATTTTACTTTTTGACACTTTATGACAGCGTTCATTTTTCTCCTGCAATGCTCTTTCACTATCAGAGACTGAAAACTGCATTGAATATTTTTTCTTTTCATTCATTTAAGGAGCTTGCCTGTATTTCCGAGGTTATTTTGCTTTTTACTGTCTGCTTTTTACATGGCAGTATTTCTTTGCATTGCACGATTAACACAATTTATAATATTACAGTGTCAAGGAAAGAAGAAACCCTGTGACTACAAAACCCTGTTGAACCCTGTGACTACAAAATTAAAAATATCAAGTGCAGTAATTAGAATCATTATGAATGGGGAAACTAATATCCATCTCATCAGAAATTCTCTAATAAGTTATGATTCAGGATTTTTTAAAGCATATGTAAGCAGTAATACTAAATGAACATTTCCTAGGTTCTTCTTCCCTCTCCACTTGCTTTTGTGAATATTGGGAAGGGAGGGAATGTTTGATTTGAGGGATGCTAATAATACATGAGTAAGTAACCAAATTAATGATGTGTTAGAGATTTTGACACTTTATTTAAATTCATTTTTATTGGTGTAGCAGGACATTCTCCTGACAACCTCCATAATCATATGTGCTTGTTGGGATCAAGTTTTTTCATTAATTATTGAGAAACAAGAGAGTCTAAAACACAGAGCTTGGGCCTTACCTGTGTGTGTATTCTAAAGGACACAGGAACTTTTATCTGAGTATCTGGAGGCATTGAAAAGATCAGATCTCAACCTACACAGAGAAAAAACCTTCTTGAAGGACAAACTGACAACAGGAGAGTCCAAGAAGTATCTCAAGCTAAGAATGAGAGTCAATGAAAAATATTAATAAAGAAATACACATAAAGCAAAATTTTTAGCAAGGCTGCCAAAGCCTACAAAGAAAATGAACAACGAAATGAAGGACAGGGCTGCATGACAGCACAAAAAATTTGGAGAGTGTGACACGAGCATTTGACATTTCCCCCGGTCAACGTACAAGGAGCAGCACTTTCCATGCCCTCAGTGGAGTCCAAGGAGTTTCCTCCTCTTGAACAACTCTCCAGGGAGCATGAAAAGTGTTTTAAGCGATCCTGTCTTATCCATAATGGGATCTGCTCAGGCTGCCCCTCTTGAACCTTCCCTCTGGACAGCCAGAGCACTCTGGCTCTGGGGGCAAAAATAGAAGCAAGAAGTGAGTGGGAAGTGTTTGAAGCCTTGGGAGGCAACAGAGATAACTGTAGCCTGGCAGAGGGGTTTTTGAAGTATGAAAGGGTGAGCAGAGCAGAAGCCTTGGGAGGCAACAGAGATAACTGTAGCCTGGCAGAGGGGTTTTTGAAGTATGAAAGGGTGAGCAGAGCTCCTTAGGTTAGCTGAGAGGTGAGGTTGGGCTCATTTTCTTTAAAAAGCATGATTTTTTTAAAGGTCTTTCAATATTATCAACATTTATTCATCTTAGACCTTTTTCTTTCTCCTTTCTTGTGGGATTTAATCCAACAGAAGGCAGGTGGCATGGAGAAGAAAGATGGTGTGAGGAACAGAGGGAGGGGTTTTGACAGCCTTTAAGAAACACTGGGGGCAGGGAAAAAAAAAAAAAAAACCTATTCAGAAAACCTTCTGCATCCTAAAAGGGAAGTTCCAGCTCTGACATCACATCACATTTAAAGAGACAGGGCAGATCAATTGAATCCTTTGATTTTGGTGTTCCTTTGGGAAAGAAGAAAAGTAACAGGAACTCAGCATCATCACAAGGTGATGGATGCCATGGATAGCCTTTTCCCCATTTTACTGTGGGAAGAGGGCAGGTCTCCAGTTTATCAGCAGTGTTGCACATCAGGGAGGAGCACACATCCCCCTTTGGTAGAAAATAATGGCAACTCATTCTGCAAATGGGAACAGCTTCATGTCCTGGCAAGAATGAAATTATTTTTATTTTGCCAACAAACCCCTATTCTCCTCCTATTTTCTCTCTTCTACCCCCTGCTCTGGCCTCTTTCCACTTGACAGACAAATGATTTCTGAGCTTGTCTGGGTGTTTTTTAACAAAAACCAGATCTCTGAGCCTCTACACTTGCCCAGCTGCACTGAAGATGAAGAGATGATGGGGACATGATCATCCTATGTTCAGTCTTCCAGGCTCTCACACTTGGAGAGGACAAAATGACCCTAAAGAAGGTGTAAACTAATATGCTTTGAGATTTACTCTATTCCAATTGTAACTCTTCCATTTTTGATTTTTCTTCTTATTACAGGGAATCCTCCATTGGATCACACACATAGAATATTTCTGTGATCCTGCTGCAAAGTACTGCCAGGAGCAACAAGAGGTAGATTTAAATAGTTTAGTGAAGTTGACATTTTAATTAACAGACAGGGTCAGTTTACTCCTCCAGAGATGTCTGAGAGAAACCCATGTTCCCCCCATTCAAGTAGTACCATGCAAAATGCAGATACAACTCAGGGTGAGTGGCCAAGGCAAGGGAGATTCTCTAAGTTTTAATCAAGAAAACAATAACATGGAATTGTATAAATAACTGATGAAATTTTCATAGAAGTTCTTCAGGATGTCTTGCATAGGAAAATGAAGTCCCAAGAAGTGTTTTTGGAGATAGAATGTACCAATTACAGAACTCAAAGATTGGAAAAGACCTCTAAGATAATCAAGTCCAGCTGTTAAAGGTTAAGGGCTGTTGTAAGAGACACTTCTTGCTCCCACCATCCAGCCATGCTGCTTCTGTCAGCCTTGTCCTGTACCATCCTGAATAAAACTTGCAGTGAGTCATACAAATTAATCAGAAATACATAAAGGTCGTGCACAGAGCAGGACAGTTTTATTGATTCCTGTAGTCACACAATTTTTATACCATTTCTAGTGCTTCCAGTCCAGATGCGAGTGTGGAGAAGGGGGACAATGGA